>NC_089837.1:157920813-158231528 GCF_035609145.1 Eleutherodactylus coqui | reverse complement strand
CAGGCTTTACGTAATGTCCAGCAAGTCCAGCCATGGCTCAGTCCTGAAGTGTGATGCAGTGGAGAATGCACATGTGCACCACCACTCCATTCACTTCAGTGGAGCACCAAAGATAGGTGACAACCCCTGTGCTGTCTTTGAGTGCTGTCTTTGATTAGCTGCAGCAGCCAGTGATGTATTGCAAACAGGCTGCAGCAGCCTGTTAACATTTGGTCTCAGAAGAGACCGAAACTACCAGTAAGGGAGCTGCAACTACTTGGGAGAGGTGAGTATAAGCCTATATTTTATATTTTATTTAATATGGAGAACTTGTTTTTCTTTTTATTTCTCCCTGATAACCCCTTTAACTCACTAGTGATTTAGTGTTTTTAAAGTCTATTTTATCATTTATGGGACTTGAGAATTCTTGGGTATCATATTCAGGTCCAAGCAGCGCAAGTTTCTACTGCCAAATGTCTGGGCATTCAGGGATTCCTAAAGAGAATGATGAAGCCGGATATAGATAGATTTATGGGAAATATGAAACAATGTCACAGTGAAACTCATTTAGAAGGCGGCAGTATAACGATCACACGCAGCAAATTTGTTGAAAAAATGTCTGCAGTAGAAATTTTTTCCCATGTCCGAATTGTTTTTTTTTTTCTGCAGCTGGTGCAAGTGACTTCTACAAACCCTATTCAGATGAATGAAACGGTCACAAACATTTCTGCACCAACCTTTGAGTTTTTGCCATTTTCACACAGCAGTATTCTGGCCAGTATTTAGCTTAAATATTAGTGATTCAAATCCAAGAATGAAGCCTACATAGAAAAAGTGTAATGACAATAGTTACATCTTTCTGTGTATTGGATCCACTCCCTGCTTTGGCTTACAAATACTGAAGCTAAATACTGTCACGTAAAAGCAGCCTAAACTCTCAGCACAGATTTGTTTTCAGTTTAGGTTTCTCTTGGCTCAGAGAGAACAAGAAAGGGAGACAAACTAACATAAGTTGCACTGCTGTACAAGTTTAAGTTTAGGCAAATATTTTACACGGCAGTATTTTGTATCAGTACTTGTAAGCCAAAGCAGGGAGCATGAATCAGAAGAGATGCCAATTAGAAATGAGCGAGCACCAAAATGCTTGGGTCCTCGTTATTCGAGTCTAGCTTTCCGTAAAATTTGAGAGCTCTATTCGAGTAACGAACTCCATTGACTTCAATGGGAGACTCGAGCATCTTTGTATGGGACCCGCCGGTTGCCGAGCTTTTTTTTTTCATTCCTGTTCTCTCTCTCTCCCCTCTGCCAAGCCAGCCACAAACTATCATTGACATGTGCAGTGTCGCAGCGGGGAGGGGTCAAATCTGACACGTCAGTGGCGGGGAGGGGCGAAAACTGGGGCGGGGTCAAACACGGCGTGATGCTCGCTCGAGTATCGAGCACCATCGAGTATGCTAATACTCGAACGAGCATCAAGCTGGGAAGAATACGTTCGCTCAACTCTAATGGCAATCTTCCCATTATACTGTAAGTACTTTCTGTAGGCTCTGTTCTTGATTTTGGCTGACAAGTACTAAAGTAAAGTACTGACCAATATGCTGATGTGTGAAAGTGGCTTAACTGTGTAGCTGGAGTAACCACAGCACACACCTGGCCATCTACCATAAGGCTATTTTCAGACAAGCGTATTGTGCATGTCCATAATATGGATCCGTTGTATGAATGTGTATTCCATCAGTATTCGCCTCTGTATTAAATGTGATTTATTTTCTACTGGACAAATACTGATCTATATTTGCTTAATACACAATAGTACCAATATGGGAGCAAATACAGAAAAAAAAATGTCATGCTGTGTTTTTTTTCTTTTTTTTAAAAAAGGGTGTGAAAAATATGACTGTGGATAGATATATAGATTTACATTAGCTCTGTATTACAGCCCGCAAAACACGGAGCAAATACTGAGTTAAAATACGCTCGTCTGAAAGCAGCTTTGATCCTATATCCCAAATTCTTTCCACCAGCTTTCTGCTAGTCCTGCAGTGCTTTTGACGTCCCCTAGCATACATACCTTCATCACTACACCTGGGGTATGTGTTTAATGTGCCAGCTCAATTTAATGATCATCAGCTTATCATTTCATTTTCCACTGTTTACTTTTTGTAAACGCCTAATGGCTAAGTAAATATAATGTGCTCCTGAGATAGAGTACTCTTCTGTGTGCACTGCATATTGGTATTAGTAATACTCCTAATTATCAAATGTGTCACATGTATTTATTCAGATCATCATGCTTAAAGAGACTGTACTTGTAGGAAAAAGAGAGTTTACCAGCAGCAAGGACAATGAATCAACCCCACAGGATGAGTCAAAATGGTTGCAACTAGAGATGAGCGAGCGTACTCGCTAAGGCAAGCGAGTAGTGCCTTATGCGAGAACCTGCCCGCTCGTCTCTAAAGATTCGGGTGCCGGCAGGGAAGAGCGGTAAATTGCAGGAGTGAGCAGGGAGGACCGGGGGGAAGAGAATGAGAGGGAGATCTCCCATCCGCTCCTCCCCGCTCTCTCCCGCCATTCCCCGCCCCCCGCTGACACCTGAATCTTTAAAGACGAGCGGGCAGGTACTGGCATAAGGTACTACTCGCTCGAGTAGTTTGCCTTAGCGAGTATGCTCCCTCATCTCTAGTTGCAACGCCACAAAAATAGATTAGGATCTTAATCGAAAAACGTATCAAAATTGGTATGAATCATGGCGGCATATGATGTATCAAATCTCTATTTCTCCATTGTTCCAAAAAAGAAACATGCAACGTTTCGGCCAAGTGTTGGTCTTTATTAAGCTCGACAAGCTTTTGGAACAATGGAGGAATAAAGATTTGATATTTTTGCACATAGCATGCTGCCATCATTCTTCACCAATTTACTTAAAGAGACTCTGTCACCATCTTTTTGAACTGAGAGCTGCACAGGGTAGTGCCTGTCACACTGATAACAGTGATATGTTAGCTGTGTGGATCTGTGCAGTAGTTTTGGAGAAACTTGCATTTTATCAGTAGCAGCACATGCATAGAAGACTACTTACAGTAGTCCTGGATATTCATAATCTACAGGCTAGCTACACCCACTCCACCCTCCAACCATTGATTGACTGTTGTCCACCTATTACTTAGTGACAGAGCTGCCAATCATATGCTGGAGGGCGTGGTAGGTGTGGCTAGCCTGCAGCTCATGAATAAGCAGGTCTAGTTTTGTGTCTGGATTCTACAAGTTTCTCCAAAACTACTGCACAGATCTACATCACAGATATATCACTGTAAACAGTATAATAAACACTACATTATGCTGCTCTCAGTGAGGAGTACAAAAATATAGTGATAGATTCCCTTAAAGTCACTGTGGAGTCTATATCAACATACACATGCAAGAAGTCCAAGTTACAGGAAAGAGAGAAATCCTGTTGTAGTTGCTAGTGAACCACTGTCAGTCATCAACATCCCTGATATTGAAGCTAAAGGCTGATCCGCTGTTCATATCATGTCCTGACTGTCTTCCAAGTGGTGAGCATCCTCCCTGCAGATGTCAGTCTCATCAATATGCTAGCAGTCCTGCTGTTCAGAGGGTGCATGTGAATTGTGTGCTTAGAGGGTGAGCAATCCTGAACTACACAAGGAACATGCAGATCTTGAAGTGATTGTTTCCCATTATAGCAGGAACTGGCAAGATTTTCTTGTGAAATTCTGTATTCTTGAAATTCTTGTTTTTTTTTAAAGTGCACAATTTCTACATGAGTATTTTTTGTGGAAGTGAAACTGATGGTACTGTATTCTGTAACGTTAACAATTTGTAGTTATGCGCTGCTTGTAATGCAGCACAAGTAGCGCATAACTACAGCATTTGTGACAAGCACATTTCATATGGCCTGGCCCTCTGGCAGTGAGATCTATAGTGTCTGCAGGAAGGTAACAAGTGTTACTGGAACTCTATAGTGTGTACGTTCACGTGTCATAGAAGTGATGTCATAGAGAACCGCTTTTTGCAGTAATCATGATTTGCACAGTATATTTATGGTGATTACTGAGCCCAAAACTATCAGTGACAAATTATAAAAGTATTGGTTTTAATAAATGAAAATTGGTCATTCTTAACAACGTCCTCATAGTCCATCAATTGTGATGTCAATCTCTGGGTTATAACAGTCTAGGGGCAGACACAGTTACAAGCACCGATCCCATTTCTAATATTTCTCTAATTAAAATATTTGCATTTTACCATTATTTTTAAAGGTGATAATTGCTTTGTTCAACTGCTCTGTATTTTACTATTTCCCCCATAAGAAGTTGATAGTGGTAGTCCTGGGACTTCTGCTTTCTGGCCAATAGCAACCAATCACAGCACAGCTTTCATTTCTTATACTGCTGAGATAAAATAAAAGCTGCCCTGCGATTGATTGATATGGACAACAAAGCTTTTCTTTTAGACATCTTTCGACCCCTTTCACACTGCAGAGCCGGATTCCACATGCGGAACCCCGCAGCGGAATCCGGCTCTGCCAGCAGCAGCGTCCGCGCGTACCTGGTTAGTTTATTTTTCTTCTGTACTGCGGATGGTCCACACGGCTCACCGTCAGACATGCGCAGTACAGATTTTTTTTTTGTAAACTACTGCTTTTCCCGCGTCATCACTAGGCAATTGTTATTGCAGAAGGGCTGCAGATTGGATTTATATTCAGGGTACATCTATGGGCATATTTGTATTCAAGGGGCTCAATTGGGGTATTTTTTTAAAATAAAGGGTACAATGTCAGCATTTTTAAATCTAGGGCACAGTGACAATGAGTACAGTGTAGGCAGAGCTATATTATTCAGGAAGCACAGTGTGGAGCTATAATATATATTTAGGGTGTATATAGTGTAAGGCACTATTCTGTTTGTAGTAGAGTATGTGGAGAATTTATCCAGAGGACACAGTGTATAAAGCTACTGTTATTTATTTATGCGACGCAGTATGTGGAGCTATTAGATTTAGGGAGCACAGTGTAAGGAGCTTTTATGTTCAAGAGCACAGTGCATAGCACATATTCAGGGGGCACAGTATACACCACTATTATTTTTGGGGCTCAGTATGGAAATATTTTACTTAGGGCTCACAGTGTGTGGAACTATTTTTTTCCCAGGGCACAGAGTGTGAAGCAATTATATACAGGGGGCACAGTATGTGGAGCTACCATATTCAGGAGGTACAGTGTGTGGAGCTATTATATTCACACTATATATGACACTTATTTTTAGGAGCACAGCGTAGAGATGTGCAGAAAAATCAAGAATCATCAGACATCTGAGCAACAAGTACTACAAAGACGAGTAGAAGACACTGTCATGACGATCTGAACCAGATGAATAAAAAAAGGAAGAGAATGACTCAATCCAGTAATAGTTTTACACAGTACAAATATATGGCAATGGGATAACCTTACTTTGTAACTGATCTTTATTTAGGTTTTTATGCTATGACCTTATGACTTGCTGCTGCTACTTTGTATTTGTTTGTTTGTCTGAGAGATTTTATGCAGACTGCAGTACCCAACTCTCTTTTTTTAAGGGGATTCTGTTAGCATTTTTGCTGATGCAAAACTATTGACAGCTCTTTGTATAGGACGAGTGTCATCATACCTCTATGAAGGCTGTTAGTAACTGATAAATAAACTTTCAGTGATCGACTTATCAGTGATAAACTTTTAATTTATGGCAGGTGCTACCGCAAGTGATCTGCAAGCAGGACTTCTTTGTCAATCTCAATGCAATTAATCCCAGTCCAAGGTGCTGCTCCACAGCTCTGGTGAAAAGCTGAAGCAGTTTACTGATTGGAAC
This sequence comes from Eleutherodactylus coqui, assembly GCF_035609145.1. NCBI lineage: Eukaryota > Metazoa > Chordata > Amphibia > Anura > Eleutherodactylidae > Eleutherodactylus > Eleutherodactylus coqui. The sequence continues at coordinate 158,225,685 of NC_089837.1, read as the reverse complement.
TGTCAGCAGTTTCGAATGTGCATACACTGTATAGTTGCATAAGTAAATAAGGAGTGTACTGTAGTATGGGGAGATACACATGTATTTGGAGTGTGGCAAGCCAGTTTAAGTTCTAGGCTAGGTGGGAGTACATAAATGTGGATAATTGTGCAACATACAGTAAGGGAAACATGTGGGAAATTAGTGCAACATCCAATAAGATTTATTTAAAGTCCACATTAATACATAGTGTAGTTTAATTAATATATAATTCAAAGTGAAGTTTCAATAAAATCATTTTTTTCTTCAGCTATACCCAATTCCTTAGTGCCTGGTTGTTGGCTTCTTTTTGTCCCCACTTTTTCAAACTCATTGCTTGTAGTCCTAGTCATAGTCCCGATGAATTTGGCCTTTCAGATGACCCATACTGGGTCACAGTCTTTGTCTGGCCATCTGTCTTGCACCAAATGTCTGAGCAGAAGATGCTTGCAGCAAGCGCACAGACCCAATAATGACTTTGGCACAAGCGAACCCTTGTGGTTAACTGCATCCCTTCTGTCTTGTCAATAGCACATTCTCTTGTCAACAACCTCACACTACTCACAATGATGTCTTGGCAGGAAACCACCCATGTATATATTCTAGCCACAACCCATGTGAGTAACTTAGTGTATTTGCGTTTTTGTATTTTCATTTAGTTGTGGCTAGGCACCATCAAGCTTCCCAGCAGTTATAGTATCTGGGGACATTACTTTCCAGCACCATATTGGTTAAAGCAAGGTCTAACTAAACCCACTGGAAGCCACTGAACTTCACATTACCACAAAATAGAGTCCCTGCCACATAATATACAAAATTTTTCCTTTGAACCCCTTCTATAAAGCAAAAACATAAAAAAAAACAAAGCATAGCAAAATATGGCAATGAAACTTAACAACACTCTATCTAGCGATGGGGTTTCCTCCACTCCTTACCCTGTTACAAAAGAGCAAGAGGCAAGCAGTAGACTGAAAGAGAACAAGCTCTACACCTTGAGGCCTCGGTCAGACGGGCGTTTTGTGGTGCGATCTGCGCTTGCGCATGCAATCGCCGTTTTTATAGAACCATTGCTTTGCAATGGTATCGGACACACGATTTATTATAGAACAGAAATCGCAGATTGCGCCTATTCCTAAATGACAGCTGAGAGCTGCCCCTGATTGGTCCCTGCACCGAGCCAATCAGAGGCAGCACTCACTCACCCATTCATGAATGGGTGAGTGAGAGCTGCCTCTGATTGGTGAGGGCTGTGACCAATCAGAGGCAGCTCATTCAGCAGGCGGGGATTTTAAATCCCCGGCTGCTGAATACTACTCACAGCAGTTCAGGAGAACTGCCGGCCGGCCGCGGCTGAACTCCGTCTGCCGGGACAAGGTGAGTATATATTTTTTTTTACTTTTTACACAGTTTTGGATGATTTTCAGGGAAGGGCTTATATTTTTAAGCCCTTCCCGAAAATTCATCCTAAGATCACCCGCAGCCCATTGCTTTCAATGGAGCCGGCTGTATTGCCGGCTCCATTGAATTCAATGCGCTGGACAGCGCTGCACTGCTCCAGCCCGTTTCTAATGAAACGCGGCTAGGAGCAGATTTTTCGGGCGATTTTTCGGCCCCGGTCACGCGATTTGCGGATGCGCATCCGTCATGCGATCCGCAAATCGCGGGGAAAACCGCCAGTGTGACTGAGGCCTAAAGGTGACCATACAGATTAGACTAAACCAAAATATAAGATTTTAGAAACACTAATTTCTAGGAAATGGGTGAGTGTTTAAAAATGAATTAAAAGAGTGAAATAAAATAGCAGAAGTGTGTGCTCAGGGAACAATAGTAAAATGCCAATCTTAGTCTGGGTTCAGTAAACTATGCTGTTGTGTCCTCCGCTCCACCCTCTGTGTATTTGGAGCAGAAATCTCTGCGCCAACCTCCAATGTAGTGGTCGGCGCTTGTAAATGCAGGTTCGGATCGCATTGAAATCAATGGAAGCTGTGCCTGCAGTTACAAGCACCGGCCACTACACAGAGGTTGGCGCGGAGGCTTCCACTCTGACCCCTGTGTATTTGCTGCACTGACAGCATGCGAACGCTCAGATGATCAGTCAGGGTCTCCAGCAACGGACCTCGGCCGATCAACTATTGATGACCTATCCAGATGATAGGCCATCAATAGTATTTCCCTGGAAAAACCCTTTAAATCCAACTAAAGTATGTCAAATAAATTAGCAAAACTAAAAGAAAGAAGAAACCACTATGGTATAGTTAGAGAAAAGAAGTGTGCCTTTAAAAAACATAAAGAAACCAGAAGTGTACCTATCAAGATTGTATTAAACTAGACAGAAGGAGACAAAACATATTAATGCGGCTAAAACAGAAATTAAGGAAGAAAAGGCCAACTCTATGAAGAAGGGGGATAAAACCTTTTTCACGTATATTAGTGCCAGTGATAAGTCAATCACTGAAAGTTTATTTATCATTGATGCAGTTACTAACAGCCTTCACAGAGGTATGATGACACCCTGGTAATGATTGGTCCATCCAGCACTGCTGTGATTGGCTGAGCAGTGCTGAATGAACCAATCACAGCCATCCTGGAGGCGGACTTTTGAATTGGATGAGCCACTGCAGTCTGGTAATGAGCCGTGGCTCAGCTAATTCATAAATGCCACCTGAACGACACGCTGGTTACAATTGGTCCATCCAGCGCTGCTGTGATTGGCTAAGCAGTGCTGGATGAACCAATTACAGCCATCGTGGAGGCGGGACTTCTTAATTGAATTGCCCCTTTAGCACTGCCCCTCTCCTTCACCATTACCCGCTGTCCCTGCAGCACGCCCGCTCTCCTTCAGTGCGCCCACTGCCCCTTCAGCACCACCCCCTCTCCTTCAGGATCACCCTACTGTCCCTTCACAACCACCCTGCTGTCCCTTCAGCACCACCCGTTCTCCTTCAGTGCAGCCTGCTGTCCCTTCAGCACCACTCACTCCAGTGTAGCACTGCCGGCTCTCCTTCTGCGCCGCCTGCTGTCTCTTCTGCACTGCTTGCTCTCCTTCAGTGCTGCACACTGTCCCTTCTGTGCCGCCTGCTGTCTCTTCTGCACCGCCTGCTCTCCTTTTGTGCCATTCGTTGTCCTTTCTGCAGCTCCCGCAGTCTCTTCTGCACCGCCTGCTCTCCTTCAGCACCGCCCACTCTCCTTCAGTGCTGCCCACTGTCCTTCAGTTGCGGCCACTCCCCATCAGCACTGGCCGCTGTCATTCAGTATTGGCTGCTTTGCGTCAGTGCTGCCCACTCACGCTCACTTAGCAACGGTTCACTGTCCCCAGGCATGCGCCCATAGACTTATCATAGGAAATTTGGGCTACTCTCACAGGTCACTCACTGTACCAATCTCCAATTTTAGGATTTTACGGCGCCTGTGAGGATGTCACTAATCTAATTACACAAAAATCGTCCACCAAAGGTGAGACCAAGTGGTCAAAGTGTGGTGCAGGAAAAAGCCTGTAGGCTTATTTGTATTGGATTCACATGATCACATGGGGGGGCATGAACATGGTGAACTTAATTTGCACTAGATAACTACCAGAGAAAGAGGGTAAGAGGAAAAAGACATGTCGGGATTTATAGCATTCAAATAAAAAACAGGGAGAGATGACCATTACACTAAGTAATTAGTCCAGTGACCAGGAATGTGAATCTCTACTTCAGATTATTTGGATATGGTGCATCACTGTAATTTCTATACTGCATAATGGAATTATTTATATAGGATGTGCGGTGTTATTATTTTTGTACACTATATGTCTTAGTTAATTGAACACTGTAAGGTAGTATTATGTATGCATCGTATGGAGTATGGCAGAACCTTTTCCTCATTTTGTGGTAGTATCGTTTTTCTATGACATTACTTAGAAGGCAACTAAACTTTTAAAAAACTTCTCACATGTCATAGTAACATGATAGAAGGAACTGAGACCCCCACCAACCGCTAAGATGAATGGGCAGAAGTACTCAGCTAAGAACTGTGCCGATTCAGCTGTGTCACAATGACACGTCAAAAGTTTCTTAAAAGTTTAGTTGCATTTTAAGCATTGCCTAGTGGAAAGGCATTGCATGGCAATACGATGTGAACACTATACGAAGCAGTTGTAATCTATAGGTACTACTCAGTAGTAATTTTAAGCATTCTAACAATTGTAAGCACAATTATGTGGTAACTGTTTAGTATCATGTTGTAGCAAGGCATAAGTGTAATATTGGCACATTTTTAGGGTCCTTTTAGAGGACGATTGTCAGGCGCTTAAGCGCTCAAAATCATACTAGTGATTATCGTATCTGTGCTTTTACACAGGCATGATAATCATTCTGTAATTAGAGGCAGAGCAGCCAGAGATAGCTTTTGGCCGCCTGCCTGTATTCACAGTCAACAGGCAGTCATAGATAAATGACTGTCTGTTTACACAGGCCGATCATTGTTTGATTTTTATGCCTGCAGAAACTGAACAGCGAATGATAAGCAAATGAATTACCATTCATTGTTTAGTCGCCGGCAGAGCTTACACCGAACGATTAACCTTCAGATTTACTAGATTCTGCAATAATCTGTACGATAATCATTCAGTGTAGAAGACAAGGCTTGGACATTGTATTGTAACTTTTTATCACACTATATGGCACTTTTCTATGGATATATATGATACTATTTTGTTGGCATTCTACAGCAATGATTTATGGACTTTGTGTATGGCAAAATTATAAGGATTAGTCTATGACAAATTTATGTGGGTACAGTACTGCAATGTTATTTTTATAGTTCAATTTTATATTTCTATATGTAGCTAAAGTAATTTAGAGCTCTGCTTCTAAGGCTGCATTCCCACGAATGTATATCGGCTCAGTTTTCACGCCGAGCTGATATACGTCGTCCTCATGTGCAGGGGGGAGTATGGAAGAGCCAGGAGCAGGAACTGAGCTGCCGCCCCCTCTCTGCCTCCTCTCCGCCCCTCTGCACCATTTGCAATGGGGAGAGGTGGGACGGGGCGGGGCTAATTCTCATAACTTAGCCCCGCCCCTGCCCCACCTCCTTTCATTGCAATTAGTGCAGAGGGGCAGAGAGGGGGCGGGAGCTCAGTTCCTGCTCCTGGCTCTTCCATCCTCCCCCCCTGCACATGAGGACGACGTATATCGGCTCGGCGTGAAAACCGAGCAGATATACGTTCGTGGCAATGCAGCCTAAGTGGGTGAATTTGTTTCAAACCCTAGGCCAAGAATGGTTGTAAATGTAGTCATCAATAGGCACCAAATTTTCCAAGTACATACTGTACGGCTAGTTTCACATGAGCATGTTAAGATGGCTTGTGAGTGATAATTTTGCAAAAACTACTACTTGGTACTAATGTCTATTAGTACCAATTAGTAGTGTCTGAGACGCTGGGAGTTGTATTCAGGGAGCAGACCACCCGCGGTTCCCTGATTACATCCCCTTAGTTCTGCCATGGGGCTGGCAGCTGAGAACAGCTGATACAATGCAATCAGCAGTAATCAGCTCTCCTCAGGCAGAACGCAGCATGCGGTCCTGCTTATTAGCTATTCCGCCTGAATTTTGGTTTTCAAGCAGAACTGAAAACCGTTGTTCAGCAGAAAACTGAAAGATGGTAACATATACACGCAATGATTATCACTCAAAAGATGGCTTTTGAGCAAATTTTGAGCGATAATCATTGTGTCTAAAAGGGCCTTTATGGCTGCATTTGTGCGCCCGTAATGTAGATGAGTGTTCCTATCCAACTGAAGGTCTACTGACCTGAACTCACAGTATCAGGGAAAACTATGATGCATGTGAGTTCAGGTCAACATGGCTGCATAACGGGATGAAACGAAACCATTGATTTCAATGGTTTTGTTTTCACTGTTGTGATTCTTGTACATTAATACTATAACACAGAGTTGAATAGTCTGATAAGAAAAAAATCTGGTTCATCCTCTTATATGCTCCCTAGCGGCAAATGTATTAGCACATACACCAATGTGTTTTTGCCGTAAATCATCCTGGTTCTGTCCAGTTTTCCATCTTTGTCAGAGTGCACATTCTATTAGCAATAGCATAGTGTATATCTATCAATCTAGTGATTTATTGACTTAAACTCCATGGGGGCTAGTGGGGTAAAACAAAAAAAAATCACAAATTTTGTCGCAAATCCATCTTGTGAAAGATATTTGGGACTTTTTGAAATATATACAAAAAGCAAAAGTCTGCATATCCAACAATTAAATTAAAGGGGTTGTCTCGCGCCGAAACGGGTTTGTTTTTTTTTGCATAGGCCCCCCCCCGTTCGGCGCAGGACAAACCCAAGGGATGTGTTAAAATAAAAAAATATATATATTACTTACCTGAATCCCCACTCTGTGACTTCTTCCTTCTTCCTACTTCTTCCTTCTCCAAGATGGCTGCCGGGATCTTCACCCACAATGCACCGCGGGTGTTCTCCCATGGTGCATCGTGGGCTCTGTGCGGTCCATTGCCGATTCCAGCCTCCTGATTGGCTGGAATCGGCACATGTGATGGGGCGGAGCTACGCGATGATGCGTAGAAGGGGGCGGAGCCAGAACACCGCTCGTGCCCGGACGACCAGAAGGGAGAAGACCCTTCTGCACAAGCGCGTCTAAAAAAGCAAGAAGACCCCGAAATTAGACGGAGCCATGGAGACGGGGACGCCAGCAACGGAGCAGGTAAGTGAATAACTTCTGTATGGCTCATATTTAATGCACGATGTATATTAAAAAGTGCATTAATATGGCCATACAGAAGTGCTGAACCCCACTTGCTATCGCGAGACAACCCCTTTAAGGGTGAAGGTGCATAGCTAGCTATGGCTGCAGCAAAATACAGTAACAGGCACATGCTTCAGAACTCCTGCATGCTTAACCCCATACTGACATGGCCCTTTTTTCAATTTTCATTTTTCCCTACCCCCTTTTAAAAAATCATAACTCCTTTATTTATCCATTGACGTCGCTGTATGAGGGCTTGTTCTTTGCAGGATGAGTCGTATTTTCCAATGGTGCTATTTTATGTACCATATAATGTACTGAAAAACTTTTTAAAAATTCTAAGTGGAGTAAAATGAAAACAAAACGACATTCCGCCATCTTTCAGTACGTCTTGTTTCTACTGCGCACAAACTGCAACAAAAATGACATGATATATTTATTCCATTGTGCAGTATGATTACTACGATAGCAAAATTGTAGTTTTTTTTGTTGTAGTACTTGTATTTTTTTTTAAAGACTTTTAATTTTTTTAAATTATTTTCTACTTTTTGAACCATAAAATTATTTTCTGCCGCCATCTTCTATGCACAATAACCTTTTTTTTCATCGACATAGTTGTGCAAGGGTTCATTTTTTGCTGGACGTCCTGTAGTTTGCATTGGTACCATTTTGGAATACATACGACCTGTTAATCACTTTTTATTGCACTTTTTCTGGCAGACAGGGTGACACATCTCTGGAATTCTTTTTTTTTTTCGAACGATGTTCACCGTGCGGGGTAAATAATGCGTTACTTTGATAGATCAGACTTTACAGACGCAGCGATACCAAATATGTATTTTTGTTTTGTTATTTAGATTCTTTTATTGTAATTATGGCAAAAGGGTTGTTTTTTTTACTTTTATTACTTTTAAAAAAAATATTTTGTACAACTTTATTGTTCTGATTGTTACTTTTTTTTTAGTCCCCTCAGGGGACAATAACATGTGATGCTTTAATCGCTTCTGCGATTGCCCAACGATATCTCTTCATACTCCCACCACACAGGACATAGCTGTACGTCCTATAGCAGGAAGGGGTTAATATTAGCCCCTCTTCCAAGCTTGATGCTAGTTCGAGTATAAGCATACTCGATGGTGCTCGCTACTTGAGCAAGCATCACACTTTGTTCGACCCCGCCCCAGTTTTGGCCCCTCCCCGCCGCTGACGTGTCAGATTTGACCTCTTCCCGCTGCGACGCTGCGCACGTCAACGGCAGTTTGTGGCTGGCTTAGGAGAGAGAGAGAGAGAGAGGAAAAGAAAAAAAAGCTGGGCAACCGGCGGGTCCCACATACAAAAATGCTCGAGTCTCCCATTGAAGTCAATGGGGTTCATTACTCGAATAGAGCTCTCGAATTTTACGAAAAGCTCGACTCGAATAACGAGTATTTTGGTGCTTGCTCACCTCTAGTTAATATTAATCATGCCACTTTTACAGAAAAGGCTTATAAGGAACGGGAGTGTGCTACAGCAGAAGATAGCGTGAACGGATGGCTTCCATTGACTGCAATGGAAGCCGTCCGCGCATACACCCACGGCAAATAGAGCATGCCGCGGGTGAGTCCAGGTGATTTTACGGTGCAGAATTCCGCGGTGGAATTCCGCACCGTAAGCATTGAGCTATTAGGTTCAATAGAACCTAATAGCTGCGGGCAACTCAGCGGATTTCCGCCACATATTACGCGGCAGAAATCCGTCCGTGGGAAGGAGCCCTAAGACTCGCCTATAAAACACCAATCTTAATAAATTCCCTCCATATCTCGCTTTCATGAACAGATGATTACTATGTATATTAAAATGATACAATTGTTCCTCTTTTCTTACAGTTCTGCATTGGTAAGACCTCGGCTGTATGACAGTTCACCGACTGAGGAAGCCAGCAGCTGCCTCATTTACTTCTCCTAAACTAATGGGACAATCATTATTGCTTGCTCTTCCTCTGACATCCCTGAGATAGATGAGATGGAGTCTGCTCAGGTTTAATTTTAGATGCTTATTGGTTCTGCCAATGTTAAATACTGTGCTTAGATTTAATTCGACTTTGATCTATTGTTTAATGGGTTTTATTTTTATTGTGTAAGACGTAAACAAAACAGTATGATTTGTCACTACTTATATTATGAATTCCTAACTAATTACTAACATAACTATCCATTTTAACAAGGGGCATGGCTTAGCAGTTATTATACTGTATACCGACATTTGTATGAAGATATGTAAGGTGTCTAATTTCAGTAAAATAAAAATAATAATTCTTGAAATATGGAGAAAATGGGCAGTTAAATAAATAATAGTGCTAATGGGTATATGATGTAAATATGTAGAGTACCAGTCAAAAGTTTGGACACACCTTTTCATTCCTTGGTTTTTCGTGTTTTTTTTCTATATTGTAGACTCACATTGAAAACATGAAAGCTATGAATGAACACATATAGAATTACGTATTAAACAAAAAAGTGTTAAAGGGAATCTGTCACCATCTTTTTGCATTCTACACTGAGAGGGCCATAAGAAAGTGACTCACACTGATTACAGTGATGTCTGCTGTATGTATCTGTGCTGTAGTTTTGGAGAAACATTTTATTAGTAGCTGCCAGACACAGAACTAGTCCTATATATTCATGAGCTGCAGCCTAGCAACACCCACCCTAACCCTCCAGCCAATGATTGGCAGCTCTCTGTATGCATAGTAATAGGCAGACTGCAGTCAATCAATGGTTGGAGGGCGGGGTGGGTATAGCTAGCCTGAAGCTCATGAATATCCAGGACTACTCCTAGTAATCCTCTATGCATGTGTTGCTACTGATAAAATGCAAGTTTCTCCAAAACTACTACACAGATCCACGCAACAGACATATCACAGTAAACAGTGTGGCAGGCACTATCTCATGCTGCTCTCAGAGAGGGGTACACAAAGTTGGTGACAGAGTCTCTAAACAAACCAGAATATGTTTTATATTCTAGATTATTCAAAGTAGCTCCCTTTTGCTTTGAAGACAACTTTGCACATTCTTGGCATTCTCTCAGTCAGCTTCATGAGGCAATCACCTGGAATGATTTTCCAGAAGTCTTGAAGGCATTCCCAGAGGTATTCAGCACTTGTTGGATACTTTTCCTTCACTCTGCTGTTCCAAACGATCTCAATTGGGTTTTGGCTGGAATAGTTGATTGTGGTGGTCATGTCATCAGACACAGCACTAAATCTCTCTCGATGATGATGATGATTATCCATTCAGTCACATTCGACCCTTGGTTACTCCATGGATCAATGTTCTCTATGTATTTCTGTCTTTCACGGCTTCTTTCAATTACGCGATTAACATGTTCTGGTGGCCATGATTGTATCTAGCCATCTTGTTCTTTGTCATCCTGATCTTCTCTTCCCACTGACCTTGCCAAGCATCAGTACTGTTTCTAGTGAGTTGGTGCGCATCACGTGTCCAAAAAAAGAGTCGCTGTTTGATGATTTTGCCCTCTAGTGATCTTTTCGATTTGACGCAATCTAACACTACCTTGTTTGTTGTCATGGCAGTCCAAGGTATCCATAGCATTCTCCTCTAGCACCATAGTTCAAACGCATCAATTTTCCCTCTTTCTGTTTTTCCGAGCGTCCAACTTTTGCAACCATACGTCGTTATGGGAAAGATGACTGCATTGACCAGTCTGGGTTTTGTTGCTATGCTAATATCCTTGCTTTTCCAGATCTTTTCCATTCCTTGCATTGCATTCCTACCAAGTGTAATCCGTCTCTGGATCTCAGGTCGAGATTGCTCGTTGCAATCGATTTTTGGATCCAAGTAAGATGAAATCTTGAACCACCTCGACTTCTTTGTTAATTGTTATGCTCACTGTACTGTTGCCTACCGTGGTGATGACTTTTATCTTCCTGCTGTTCAGATACAGTCCCATACGTTCTCTTTCTTTTTGCACTCGTTGGATAAGGTATTTCAGGTCCCTTTCACTTTCCGCAAGCACGGTGGTGTCGTCTGCATATCGGAGGTTCTTGACATTTCTGCCACCGATTTTGAATCTGATTTCGAATTCGTCCAAATTGCATTGCCTCATGACTGTTTCTGCATACAGATTGAAAAGGACTGGTGATAGAATGCAGCCTTGCTGTACGCCCTTCTTGATACCGAACCAATCCGTGTTTCCATAAGCTGTCCTTACTGTTGCTTCATGGCTGTTGAAAAGCGACCTTATAAGCTGTTCAATATGTTCTGGGACACCTATTTGCTTCAGACACTTCCAAAGCTTGTCATGTTCAACACAGTCAAAAGCTTTGCTTTGTAATCGATGAAACACATGTACACATCCTTTTGATACTCCCGGGTGTTTTCCATGATCCACCGCAGGTTCGCGATTTGGTCTCTGTTGCCATGTCCTTTGCAAAAGCCAGCTTGAACATCTGGCAGTTCTCATTCAACAATTATGACAATGTGTTTTTGTATGCTCTTTATAAGAATTTTGCTTGCGTCAGGTATGAGGACGACGGTGCGGTTATTGGAAAATTTTTGAGCATCACCTATTCTTGGAAGTGTGATGAAGACAGATCTTGTCCAGTCTTTGGGCCATGATTTAACCCAAATCCCTCTCAGTCTTGGTTAAATAGCCCTTACACGGCCTGGAAATGTAATTTGGGTCATTTTCCTGTTAAAAAACAAATGATGGCCCCACTAAGCACAAACCAGATGGGATGGCACGTTGCAGCAAAATGCTGTGATAGTCATGCTGGTTAAGCGTGATTTTAATTTCAATAAATCACCAACCATGTTGCCAGCAAAGCACTCCCACACCATCACACCTCCTCCATGCTTAATGATGGGAATCACACAATGTAGAAACCATTTACTCACCTTGGAAAAAAAAATCGCAAATTTTGATTCATCAGACCAAAGTACACATTTCCATTGGTCTGATGTTCATTCCATCTGCTTCTTGGCTCAAGTAGTTATCTTTTTATTGATGTTCCTCAGTAGTGGCTTCTTACAGCAATTCTACAATGAGGGTTTGATTCTCGCAGTCTCCTCTGAATGGTTAATGTTGACATATGTTTGGTACTTAATCTCAGTCAAGCATTTATGTGGGCTCTAATCTGAGGTGCTGTTAAAGGGAGTTTGCCAGCTTGAGCATGCTGTCCAAACTGCAGGCATGATGCTATAGAGCAGGAAAAGCTGAACAGATTTATACATAGTTTTATGGGGAAAGATTCTGTGTAACTTGTGTTTTATTAATTTAAACCTTTGCTCATTCTTAGCTGAACAGTCCAATGGGCGGACTTGTCAGTGATTGACAGCTATCTCTGTATGTACAGTCATTTACCAACAGCTGTCAATCACTGATAGGACCGCCCATTGAACTGTCAACTACTGGCAGCGCTTCACCTCAGGAATCACACGTCTTGCCTGGCCCATGTGATAAACCTGGTAATGGAGGGGTTTCTAAATAATTAACCAGGTTTGCATTCAGTACTGGAAAAGGCCAGGAAACTGTGCTCTCACTTTTGGCATTCACACCCAACCACCACTTGCCTGACCGAGGTGCAGCAACAGTCAATGAGTGGAACAGGTTGCCACAGGAGGAGGTGAGTTCTCCTTCAATTGAAGTCTTCAAACAGAGGCTGGACAGTCATCTGTCTGGGATTATTTAGTGAATTCTGCATTGAGCAGCAGCTTGGACCCGATAACCCTGGATGTCCCTTCTATCTCTACCATTCTATGATTTACCCATTGGAGAAGTATAGAGGAGGAAGAGCATTAGGAGAAAGAAGAGGAGAGGAATAATATAGGTTTAGAGCCAGAGGAGGGGGCTACACATGTTGCTTCCATCCATCACTAACCCCAGCTATTTTATGTGGAGAGCAAAACCAGACAGAAGAAAATCTTAGTCCTGACTCAGAGGAGATTGGGCAATCAATTTTAGGCAAGTAAGTATTTTTTTGCTGCAGTGGTTGCTGCATAGCGCACATCAAAACATCAGATCATTACTGGGTGGCCACCCTCCTTGATCCCTGCCACAAGGCCAAAATGACAAATGTAATTCTGTCAGGGAAGACAGACCTCAAGAGAGACTGTTAAAAAGATTGATCAAAGCATTTCACCTATAGCCATGGGGATGGATTTGCAATGGATCATATCTCTGCAGCTCATGAAAGAAGAGCAGGAAGCTGCAGCAACAACAATACTACCAGTGGCGGGGAAAGTCTAACCGAGGTGTGACATCATTTTTTGGGCCATCTCAGCCTGCAGCAAAAGTACAGGGTAAAACTCACAGTCACAGGTGACACATATCCATGATGGCCCGGGAGTATGTCAGCTGTTGTTCTTTGACATGGCATTTGCCTCTTTGACTTCTGAGTATCTGAGTAAGCTGAATGAGTGACCAGAGCTTACACAATATGCTTTAGAAGTGTTTGCGTGTGCTGCTAGCTCATTCCTATACCTACTCCCTCTAAAAGAAGATTGTTCTCCATGTACCAACCACTGGCTTGTTTCCTGACTACTTCTCTGCTGAAATCCTCTGTACTGGATCGCCCACTCCATTTAGCTTCTCTGCTGGTATACAAGCTTTCACACGAGCAGTAATATATCCTCTGTAGAATATGTCTCTTTAAGAACAGTTCATGTTTTATACAGGCATATAAACCTGATGCAGCTTCCCTATCTTGTGCTCAACTGTAAAATGGACGCTGGTTACACTGTGCCTTTGTTATTTATGTCTAGGCCATGTGATCGAGGTTTCCAATGAAACTGCTGCCCATATGCAAGATAGAGGACACATTTGGTGACATCATCAAGGCACCCTGGCTCCTGATTGGCTGTACTCTGACCTGTATACCTCTTATTTTGGGAAATTAATTTTTCACGTTATTTTTGCTAAAACTCAAGTTGGACTTACCCAATTAGATTTGGTGGTAATCTGGTTGATGATATTGCTCAGCCGATCAAGACAAGTAACACTACTTGCAGCTATCCAGTTATCAATTATCAGTCACAGTGCTTAAAGGGGCTATGGAACATATTCATAAGCATGCCCAGCACTTCCCATCCCATCACCAACAATAAAAAGATAACAGCCAGGAGCCAGTGGGGAGAAACATAAAGCAGTCTGTGAGAGAGAGGGGTATGGGAAAAAGAATGTGAGATAGAAATGGAACGTTAGGAGCAGCCTATGATAGAGTAAGGAACATGGGTAGAAGTCTGCGTGACAGAGAGGGCATGTGGAGCATTTTGTGAAAAAAAAGAAGGTTGGTATGGGGAGCAGTCTATATGAGAGAGGGGCCATGGGGAGCAGTCTGTGGGAGAGGGTGAACAGAGAGCAGTCAATTTAACAGAGGGGGGCATGAGGAGCAGTCTATGTGAGAGAGCAGTCTGTGTAATATTTACTGTAACACTATTCTTGTGTATGGGCACTGTTATTGGGTGGAGTACAAAAGGTTGCACTTATCCATGATGGCCCAAGAGTATGTCAGCTGTTGTTCTTTGACATGGCATTGGCCTCTTTGACGTCTGAGAATCTAAACTGTATGAGTCTAGAGTTTACACAATTTGCTTTAGAGGTGTTTGCGTGCACTGCTGCTAGTGTTAGCAGAGTACTCAGAGTCACAGTGTCAGGACTCAAATCCAGTAGCTCCTGTGCCTGAGGTGGCAGCTCTACCTGCTGAGCCATTCAGCCCTTTGGACAGCTCCTCCACATGACCTTAGCTTTGTTCCCAGCTCCTGCTATCCAGTTACTGTTTTAGTTCCACCCTGTTCCTGATTTGACATGGTATAAAACTCTGGCTTTGTCCCTCCTTCTTTTGAATGTTTATTGAGCCTGCTGCCTTTAAACCAGCTCCTTCCTATACCTACTCCCTCTAAAAGAAGATTGTTCTCCATGTACCGACCACTGGCTTGTTTCCTGACTACTTCTCTGCTGAAATCCTCTGTACTGCATCGTCCATTCCATATACCAACCACTGGCTTCTTTCTTGACTACGTCTCTGCTGAAATCCTCTGTACTGCATTGCCCTCTCCGTGTACCAACCCCCGGCTTGTCTGAGACTCCAATCTAGTGCCAGAATGTAACACACAGGCTAGAGTTACCCATGATGTTCCTTGAGTAGGTCAGCTCCTGCGTGGATGTACTCAGACATGGCAATGGCCCCTTTGACTTCTGAGTGTCTATGCTGGACATATCTCTTCTTTGTGCAGAAATGCTATTATCAGCATTGGGATTCTGCATGTGGATTTGCCCATTCACAGGACAAATTACATGTACGGGTCCAGCGCAGTGGGTGAGTGGCAGGACCCAAGAGGGCAAAAGCTCCGGCATCACATACGGGAGCCCAGGGAGACCAAACATCACTGAAGCGGTGAGTGGAGAACCAACACCAACTGACACTGGCGGCCTCATTCACCACAGCAACCGGGGACAACTTCCAGCAGCCAAGCAGAAGGCACAGCAGCGGAGGGGTGACTGCAGGCAATCAGTGGCAGAGGGGTGAGTTCTAACACTTGTCAACACCCACCACTCCCAGTGTTGACAAGATACAACAGTACCAGTAACATCTGCTAGTGATAGCTACACATATATAGACTTATTGGTAACATATTGTGCCAAAATGTAGTTGGAAATAGGAAGTATTTTCTTACACTCACAGATGGATCATCACTAGTTCTGTTAATGGACAAGGAAGAAAGCCTATTTGTCACCCTATGGAGGAAATGGCTAACTAATGAAGAAATAACTTTGGCTATAACTAAAGTATGAAGTATGCCATGTTCTGTAGAAACTTTCACACCTTGAATCGTTAATATTATATGCTAGCTTTAGTGGCCCATTCACGGTGAAAAAAAATCTATTGCCATTGGGAACTAATGGTTTGAACAAGTCATAAAAACCATTGATGCATTTTCCATTGAGCAGGTTTTGGCTGTTTTCCTTTATGCTCAGATTTATTTCTGCAATATTATTTTGATCTTTTTGTAATTTCCTTTCATATAAAAACAAGAAATAAACATATTAATGATACTGTTCTATTTATTGTTCTACTATTGCCAGTTATAGAGCTCCTTATTTACTGTGTGGCATCCTGCCAACTTGTTAAACACAATTTCTTTTGCATTTCTCTTCTAGTACAACAACTGATTTGAGTCAGTGGAGGAAAATGTGGATCCAACAAGGTGTTAGAAAGTTAGTCAGCCCCAGAGACCCTCATTTTGACGTGACTGTGGTACATGCAGAGTCTGCAGTACGAAAGTGTT
The DNA here is from genome assembly GCF_035609145.1 of Eleutherodactylus coqui. Taxonomy (NCBI): domain Eukaryota; kingdom Metazoa; phylum Chordata; class Amphibia; order Anura; family Eleutherodactylidae; genus Eleutherodactylus; species Eleutherodactylus coqui. The sequence goes on along the minus strand of NC_089837.1, from coordinate 158,209,622 downwards.
CGGAGAACGTTGGCAGAGCTGGACTGATACATCTTCTGCTCTGCTCCTTCTAATTATCCTAGTTGTTTGCTCATTGTGTTGGTGTAATTGTTTGCATGAAAAAGAATAGAAAGATAGAAAATGAAACCATTTTAGATGAGAAGTCCCAGGGGTGTAAAATGGTACAGGTGTTCATGGCAGTAATGAGACTGTTCTATGCTTCATTTACTACATAAATGTGGAAATCTCAGCATGCACAATACATGGAAGCCAAAGGTACAAATACATTTCAAACACATGAGACGAGGCATGTAATAACCCAGGGTGGCTTTTCTTATACTATTATTCACAAGTGTTGTGGTTTAATGCATTCCACATTACTTCATCACTAATTTATCCATATTTGAGGTATTATACATAAATAATTATAACACTGCATAAACATGCATCTAGTTATGCAGCCAATTCAAAAATAGAGAAATGCTGCTTATAAGATGATATACAGACTATTTGTTACTCATTTAGACTACAGAAAGCTGTATTCTGTGGTCTTGAGCTTAAAAAATAAGCCCTACCCCGAAAATAAGCCGAAAATGTTAAAAAAAAAACAATACTCACCTAGCAGCTGGTGTTCGGGTTCCCTGGTGCTGGTCTCTGTCGCTACTGCAGGCTTCCATGTCCTCCGGCATGCCGACAGAGCAGTTCTTCCTGGTAGTTGGGCTTGTATACCCTGCTTACAGCAAGCTAATGCTCTGATTGGTTAATCGAACACTGCGCCAGCCAATGAAAGTCAGCCCTCGATTAACCAATCCCAGCTATTCAATGATGTCATTCAATGAATGGCTGTGATTGGTTAATCGAGCGCCAGCTTTCATTGGCTGATGCAGCGCTCAATTAACCAATCAGAGCATTAGCTTACTGCTATTTTTTCTTTTGTAATGTTTTCAATGCTGTAACTTTGTCACCTATTTTTTTAAATATTTTTAGTTCCATTGGGGACTAATAATATATACGGTATACAGTATTTTTTGAACAGTAAGGCCGCCTGCAGATGAGCGGGTCGGATCCGGCGACGAGAATTCTCGCCGCGGGACCCGACCTGAGCGCCTGCAGAGACGAGCGCGTACTCACCCGCGCCCGGCGGCCCCGACTCTTTCATGTGTCGGCTGCCGGGCAGCCGGCGCATGCGCAGACCGGAGCCGGCGGCCAGGTGAGTGACGTTTCTGTGCGAGGCTCTGCGAGCCCCGCACAAAAATAGGACATGCCACGGTTTGTTTGCCGCGCGACATTTCGCGCGGCCGTCTGCATAGGAGTGTGTATTGTAATGCACTCCTATGCAGGCTTTGAGCGGCGGAAATCCCGTGCAGGCGGCCTAACGCACAAAAATATGTCTACATTGTATAATCCTTAATAGACAGCCCCAGGGCCAGATTCAGATTGAACCTGTGGGGGGGGGGGGGGGGGGGCTCAGTAAATTTTATTAGCCTGTTAACTGCACCATCAGCACAAGAAAAAAAATAACAGTGAAAGATAGAAACACTCGATCAAGGACAGGCTTTTCATGTTTCTTCTAAGCATTACTTCACTTGTATGCAGTTGAAGGCTGCATTCACACAACAATTCAATAAGCTTGACCATGTTTAATTACATGTTTTTTCAACCATGTACTGTTTCATATGTATTCATTTTTCACATCCACAATATTAAAAACAGGCCCTTTTAAAAAAATTTCTGCACAATACTTTACATAACTAATTTGGCCCACACAGTGAACTCAGAGGAGCCCAGTTGGCTCCGACAACAGCACCATATTACCTATTTCTTGGGATTGGGTATGGTGTGGTTGAGCTGGCTGTATATGTTTTCTTTGAAATACTGTCAGAGATAGTCGAGTGCTTGAGATATAGTCAGACTCAAAACCCGAAATTAATTTAGACCCTGCACTAGACACAAAAATACTAATAATACAATACAGATACCGCAACCATAATGCTAATATACACTGCTGGTAACACTATATTATATGCTTCATCCTGTCATCCTATTCATGTGTTTAAAAGTGTCGCAGTGGGAGAATTGCTGCACGCCAAACAAAATTGTTCCTTTGATTTGGTCTACCAAATGGAGGAACAAAAAGTTATGGAGAGATTGCAGCATCGCAATTACCCAAAATGGATGTTGTATTGGGTCCTCCCAAAAAACATTTCTGCTGAAAAACATCGTACTGACTTGTTGAGAGTTAAACTCCACCCATGCAGTAATGGGAGGGGCATTTGTTCAATCCCATATAGTGTAGAATATCCCTCTATCTGTCATATTATGCAGATATATCTTCCTTTACTGCATGCTGACAGAGGTTTTTCCAGAATTCTTGATTCAGGCTCTAAATTTGTTGCTAAAAAAGCACACACCTTGCGACATTTATTATCACCCAGTATGACGATTGACCATCGAATTGAACCATCCTCTTGGCTTCGCTATTCAGGCTGTGTGAAATGTGGACATAACAGATGTATTTGTTGCTCTGTTGTTCACTCTACAGAAAACTTTGTGTGATGTGTCAAGAAAAAACTTTCAGCATAGCTCAATATATAAACTGTAATACTACTTCTGTGGTTTATCTCATCACATGTTGATCCTGCCAAGTGCAGTATGTTGTATGTACGGTCTGCAGTTTAAAAACTAGGATAAGGAGACATATATCTGATATTGAACATCTGGAAGAACAAATGTATCGGCTGTTTCATCCCATTTCTTTTTGGTATATAGAGGAGATTTTTCCTCTCTACAAGTCTGCGGTATTGGAGGAGTTAACCGCCCCTTACGGGGTGGAGATCATCATCAGAAATCTCTTAATAGATAGACAATTTGGATGCATATTTTGTAAACCTATGAGCCGCCTTGTATGAACCGCCGACTGGACTTTTTATTGCATTATTAGTTATATATTGTTACTTTGTTTCCTTGTAATTGTATGTTATCTTTGGTGTCATGTGTTCTTGTTCCAAGCACCCCATTGGCTGTCTATTGTGATATATGTGTTACTCATATGTGCCTTGATGTCTATGATTAAGGGCAACATGCTTGCCTGAAACATGTAAGACGGCACATGTCTTTTCTTTCTTTTTGTCTATCTGGATTGTTCAATAGAGCCGGAAAGCTTTTAACTAGAGATGAGCAAACGTGCTCGTTTAGGACAATTACTCGATCGAGCATCACTTTTTTCGAGTAACTGCCTACTCGGGCGAAAAGATTCGGGGGGCGGCGGTGGAGTGAGGTGTAGTAGGGGGGAACAGGGGGGAGCTCTCTCTCTCTTTCCCCCCCACTCCCCACCGCAACCCCCCACTACCCCCCCCCCCCCGCTCACCCCTCGAATCCTTTCGCCCGATTAGGCAGTTACTCGAAAAAAGCGATGCTGAATCGAGTAATTGTCCTAAACAAGCAGGTTCGCTCATTTCTACTTTTAACCCAACACTGGACTTTCTCAATTTTTCTGTGTAATGCTAATATAGGTATACATATATAGACACATAGATAGAGTAAATGACAGTGTTGGGTTTACATTTCCAGACTGTTCTGTGTCATGTAACAAGTCTCTGGATGCTACATATCCGAGCCTGCCATCTTAATGGAAAATATTGAGAAATAATGGAATCAATAAGACAGACCTTTATAACTTTCATGGTGAGATCAAAACATTGCATCAATAAAAACATGTTTCTTATCCTTGGCAGCATATCACAGCTAAATGTGCTATAGGTGGTTGGCTAATCTAGTTCAAAGAAACCTCAGTGCTTGCTGGCCATACACTCACGTCTAAATGTTGCTGTTGGTTATTTTATTAGGTAATTCACTTGATAAGTGAAAGCAGTAAAACTGAGCCCTTTTAAAGTAATGACTTCTCAAAATTGTACTTCAGACATAATGAACTCTCCAAGTTGCTTCTTCGTTTATCTGATGATATTCCGTTAATATGAGACACAGCAGGTGTCCTAAACAACTAGAAAAACCCACTACAGCAATGTATCCTTACTCCAAAGGGATTACAAATGCAATTATCAAGATTGGTTTTATCAAGGTTTCTGCTAGAACTTTTCTATATACAGTAGGCTTCTCAAATTACCCAAATAATTTCACAGGAATTTTAATAAAGAATATACTAAAAGGTAAAAGGAATATTGCAAAATAGGGAGTGGGAACACAAATTGAAATGCCAGATCTGCCAGGACACATATTAATCATAGTTTGGAGCTTGTTGCCTAAAAGTTAGTAGTCTATATTCTGAAGACTTCGTGGTACTAGATTAATATAATTTGTTTGCTGCATATTTGGCTTCATGAGAGATTCAGCGGACTAGCGCTCCAAACTATAGGATCTCTTCAGGGAGGTGGCTAAAGGATAATAAAAGCATGAGGGAAAGGGCGGGGGACCTACCTGGTGTGGAGCACCCATCAGAGGACAGGCGCCCACATCGTCAGTCTGGAGAGGCTTGATAAAGTATCCAGAAGAGCAAGATTCCTAGTCCATAGGAAGAGCGTCCAGGGAAGATCCCGCAGGTGGGAAAACCTCGGTCAACAGCACAGTGGACAAAGTAGAAAAGAACCCCATGCTTCTATGCACTTAGGATGGTGTGGATAGTACGAATCTAGTCAGACATATGACTTTGTTAAGGAGCCCTATATGCAGGATTCCTCTATAACCAGGAACGTCCTTAATGAGCCAAAGGGAGTCCTGGGAGATTTCAACTTTTTATTGGTGAAGAATCAAACATGTGCAGACACAGGCAACAATAGAAGGGAAACCAATGGGGTGAAACGCATTTCGGAGCAAAAACAAGCTCCTTTTTCAAGCACAGATCTGGGGGTCTCTGCTGCAGTATATTTGGCTTCATGGTGGTCTTCCCTATAGTACTTAACTTGAGATTACTGCATTGCAATTCATCTTTATATGCCACTTATATTCTCCACCTTAGAGTAATCACAGTAGAATAGGGACCCCACAGCAATTACAGAAAAGTACCTCCTTAAACACTGGAGTATTCATTTTACCAATACTCCTTTTTTCAATATTTGCAGTATTTCTACTCCCTCAAGAGTAGTTACAGCAGTATCTGCTCCCCCGGTATTCAAAATTGTGCCCCTCACATAGTTACAGCAGTGCCTTACTCCTTTTGACAATGGACAAGTAGTGCCTTCCCTACAAGTAGTCATATCAGTGTATACTTTCCTCCAGTAATACCATCGGTGCGTCTCCAACACAATAGTCACAGCAGTGCCAGATTTATCTAATTATAGTCACTGCCATGGCTCCTTCCACAGTAGTTATAGCACTGCCACCCTTGCTGAAAAATCACAAATATGCCTTCCTCTTTAATCCCTCTAATCATAGTGTACCTCCGACCTTTCCGCAGTAGTCACAACCTCCACCCCCTAAACCCAGCAATCAAAATAGCCACCGCCAACATATTTCTATGATAAAACCTTTGCTGACAAAAGCTACATGCCAGCAGTCTACCACCATCCGCTCCTTTAAAGAGGTTACCCAGGGACAATTTGTTTTTTCAATAACTTTTCACCATGCTGTACCAACATAAAAGAAGAAATATGCTACCTTCCTCTGCTGCTCTCATTCCTCCAGTGCTTGGTGTTTCGCTGGTCCTTACTTTCAGGTTCAAGGAACTCGCAATGACATAACCAACACCAAGGATATGTAGCCAATCAGGGGCTCACTTCAGTCGGTGGTTAGCTGCAGTGTTCAAGTCTCATTATCAAGATGTCAACTGAAAGACCAGTGGGAGACTGAGCACCAGAGGAACAGAAGTAGTGAGGGAGGTGACTATGTCTTCTTTCACATTGGTACATCATGGTAAGCAGCTTTTGAAAATATTGCCCCTGGATAACCCCTTGAAGCCTTTTGTTCTGCATTGATGACTCCCAACAGAGAACGTTAAAATAGGAGTACATAGCACTGCCATTTTCTGGCAGCCATATGCAATTCCTGTCCCAAAGGAGCATACCATCACTTCTATTACAGATGGAGCTGGTTGTTGTCAGCGACTACCCATGCATTCAGTACTATGTGGTAGAAGGAAGGGCAGGGATAGTTCATACCTGCTACAGATAAGTTAAAAAATGGTTATATCTCCGAGTAGTCTAATCCAGTTCATTGGATGCTGATATTTTTTCTGGGTAGTAATTGTGTTGGCAGCATATAGCTGCAAGCAGGATTATGTATGTTAGCATGGTAAGAGCCATTTGAACTATTGCTTCCTGTCATTGCATGTAGGAGGACTTGGTAGTTTAACACTTTCCAATCCACTGTCTGATGTCTGAAGACATTATGATTTAAGGCTGTACAGCTCTGATGTTGGAAGACGTCCCGCAGGGTCCTCTTACTGTATATTGCCAGCCTCTCTGCTTTCGGAGCCTATCCAACGTGTCACCTCATGCAGTTCAGGATACAAATTGGATTGGAAAAGGGTTAAAACATTCCCTTGTAATAACTGTCATCACTAGAGTTTAGCACATAAAGCATGTTATGTCTGTACACCTTGGATTCATATACATGCAAAAAGATATGGCATGTTAGCACTTGTTTTTTAATTATTTAGTTGTTTCATAGTTGCTAATTGGTATCTTATGTTAGACACCTAATAAGGACATTTTATATGGCAGCTATGTATTAAAATTTTTCCCATTTCCCTTTTTTTCAAGTAGAATTAATATACTGCAAGAAACTCAGGATGAATGGTTTGCCTGAAAAGAAATTATAGAGAAAGTAGAATCTTAGCTTTCTTATAACAAAATTGAAATTGATAGATTTCGCTCAAGTGTTTACTCTTTTCTTGTCCTTGTTTGGAAATGGCAATGAGCATGTTAGCTGGTTGGCTGCTCTTGAGGGTTGATTGATGCCTTGTGTCAGCAGCAACCAATGTCCTCAACTTAGCTGCAAGTTGCAAATAGTCATCTGCTCAAACCGTATGTGCCGTGCAAAATGTCCCACTGGCAATCCTAAACTAGTTTCCCTAGGGAGTAAAAAAAACGGCTGCCATAAAGATATACAGGTTTACAATTTCTTTCACAATACATGGTTTTAAAAAAAATGGTATTAAGTATAGAGATACGCAAAACACCCTCATTTCCAGTCCACTAATTATTCCAAGTGTAACAAATATAGTAAGTACAGATATCTAGAGATTATATAAATAAATGCACTGCAATACATTGGGAATTATAGAGACTATGCAAAGATTGTGCCTGAGCAGACGATCCGCTCTTACTAATTTATAATATTGTTAATCTCCATAGCCTTGTTTTAGGTAATAAAATAGGGTTCCACTGAACAATCTTTGTATGAAACCCAATTAATACTGGCCTTAGGTCTGTAACTCTACAAATATAACCAAGCAAAGTGCCAAATCTGAAATAAAAGACAGATAAACAGCAGTGGACATTATTATTACTAATTGGTTTGAAGAATTTTATATTAGATTTGAGAGTAATAATTATGAAAACAATTTTGCCATGAACATCTATTATTCATATCATCAGAGGATCTAGCAGCAAGGAACGGAAACTGTGTTCATATTTTGACTATTATAATATTTACTTTTAAGCCTGCTAATCCAACACTTAAAGGGAATCTGTCAGCTCGAACACGTTGCCCAAACTGCAGGCATTATGCTATAGAGCAGGAGGAGCTGAGCAGATTAATTCATAGTTTTATGGGGAAAGATTCAGTATAACTGGTACTTTTTCATTTGAATCTTTGCTTATTTTGAGTTGAGCAGTCCAAGGGGTGGAGCTATCAGTGACTGACAGCCTTTTCTGTATGCACAGTCATAGACATATAGTAGGCATTTACTGATAGGACCACCCATTAGACTGTTCAGCTCAAAATGAGCAAAAGCTTAAATAAAATAGGTACAAGTGATACTGAATCTTTCCCCATAAAACTATATATCAATCTGCTCAGCTCATCCTGTGCTACAACATGATATCTGCAGTTTGGACAGTGCATTCAACTGACAGATTCCCTTTAAACTTGACAGATTGCCTTTAAAGCTGTTTACCCATCTCAAAAACTGATCACCAGAGTTGAGTGAACATACTCTGCCAAGCTTCATGCTTGTTCGAGTATTAGCGTACTAGATGGTGCTCGTTACCCGAATGAGCATCAAGCCGTGTTCGACCCCGCCCCAGTTTTGGGCTCCTCCCCGCTGTGACGTGCCTGTTCCCCCCCCCCCCCCTCCGCCGCAGCGCGCGTCATTGGCAAATTTTTTGTCTGGCAGGCAGGGGAGAGAGAGAGAGAGAGACGAACCTAGGAAAAAAAAGAAAGAAAGAAAAAGCTCAGCGCCCGGCGTCCCACATACAAAAATGATCGAGTTTTCCATTGTAGTCAATGGGGTTCATTACTTGAGTAGAGCTCTTGAATTTTACGAAAAGCTCGACTCGAATAATGCGGACCCGAGCATTTGGGTGCTCGCTCATCTCTACTGATGACATATCACTAGTGAATGCCATCACTTTGTGATCAGAATGGCTTCTGAATGCAAGGACTCACATTGATCCTGAGAATAATGGATTTGTAGTGCTGCAAGAATCTTGGCTTCAAAACAAGACAGGGATTTGGATTCTAGCTACAATGCAACCTAATATATGCCAGGTTAAAGTTGCAGATGAAATGAGAGCTGCCTATACTTGCAGCTATCATACACAACTGTTTCTACAGACTCTATCTCAGGCTGTATTGTATCTACAGCATTGATTTGTTCCTATTTTACAGCCAACAATCTGCTTTAAAACGATACCAATATCAAGATAGCGTACTTACTCTCTGATTATCACATATTATTTTTTACCATCTCACAAACATCATGAGAAGGGGAGTATTTGCTAATCTAATCACTCCTCTGTACCTGGTTAGGCTGTTTATTGACTGCAAGACCCAGATGTTTACCTTTGTTCATATCACAGACATTGGTATACAAAGTTTAGCACCAAATTTCAATTTTCACCCAATTTTTGTTTATAATTACTGTTTGATATAAAATTACATGAAGGTAGTTGTGTGTATAATTTACTAAATTGTAATTTTATACATGATATGCTGTGCACTTTCAAAAAGTGAGATTCTGATAGCCAAGTAGCTGTTTACAGTGTGCAATATATATTTTTCAGAAATGCTATAGTTTCTCCTTAGGGTGAGCACCTAGACGGTGAGTGAGGAGACTTAAAAAGCCATTTATGCTCCTCTGGGTAATATGCAAATAAGAGAGATGGAACAATATCTTTCTTATTTGCATATTACCCAGAGGAGCATGAATGGCCATTTAAATCTCCTCACTCAATGGCAAGGTGCTCTCCCAAAGGAGAAAATATAGTGTTTCTTACTCACATCATAGGCCTCTCTCTTGCAAAGCCAGAATCTTGCTGTATACTGACAAGGGGAAAAATCCTGAAACAGCTATTTGCACATGGGTTCTGGCTTTGCTTTCAATTCCTGGTCATTATTACAAGGCTTGTATAAAGAGTCTAACATTAACTTTAGGAATTGCTGCCTTCCAACAGGTGGTGCTGTGGAGGTATTGTTCCATCTCCCTTATTTGCATATATATTTTTAACACATTTGTGAATGGCAATAAAATATTGCGTGACTTATGTTTTAGTGCTTTCGAGAGCACAACTGCGAGTTGATATATATTATTGTGGTATGTACAGTAGGAACTTTGCACCTTGAGCTATTATTTCAACATCGCTTTTTGAGTAAACCTCAGTTTTTATATTTGTTTTAGGAATAAATGTATGTTTTAATGCATTTAAAAAAATAATTACTGTTTGTCACAAAGTTACATGGAGGTAGACTTGGCTGTCAATAGCAATCAGCATGTTTTTTGCTTTAGGTTAATGTAGAGGACGTGTCTCTGTATAATACACATAACCCAGGGGAGGGAGTAATGAGAACTATGCGGATAGCTTTTCTAGCAATACCTGCTACAGTCATAGTGATAAAGATTATTACTAGAAAAGAATGTCTATCACAATTCTGATAGATGGAAAAGATTTTCATCAGTTAGAAAAGACATTTTCATGCACTGACTATTTCTACAAAACAAAGCATTTTTAAAAAATCAACATTTGCCTTATTTCATGTGGTCGATCCTATACACAAAGATAGCAGCTGCCTAAGCCCTGAACTCCATAGCCCATGATTGGCACAATTTTAGATTGAAAAAAATAGACGTTATACTGAATCTTTCTCCACAAAACCATGTATCAATCTACTCAGCTTCTCCTGCCTTATAACATGATGCCTGCAGATCAGACTGTATTTTCAATGTGACAGGTTCCCTTTAACTTTATTTTATGAGTTTTTTATAACTCTATAACCATTGTGTTGGTGCCCTATGCTATGGGAATATATTAGTACCCCATGATAGCGTTGTGGGGCATTAATAGGTGGAAACAAAAAGCATGCTCCACCAGTCAAATGTCTTAGATGCTGCAACCGCTATGGATTGCAGCATCTAAAGGGTTGAACTGTCCAGATCTGATGTTTTTTTGATGCTTGTAAAACAGCTGTCCCCATCTCTTATGCCCATGCAAATCATCATGGTAACTTTACATAAGACAATCCATGACATACAGTTTTGTCATGATGTGTTAAGAGTAGAGATGAGCGAACATACTCGGTAAGGCCGATTTCGCAATCGAGCACCGCGATTTTTGAGTACTTCACTACTCGGGGGAAAAGTACTCGGGAGCGCTGTGGGGCGGGGGAAGGCGTGGTGGAGCAGCGCAGAACAGGTGGGATCTCTCTCTCTCCCCCCCCCCCACTCCCCTCTGAAGTACTCGAAAATCGCGGTGCTCGATTGCGAAATCGGCCTTACCGAGTACGTTCGCTCATCTCTAGTTAAGAGGCTACTTTTGCATTGTATACTGTATTAGTGCCATTAAACAGAATATGAACATGGACCCTAACAGAAAGACCCCAAATATTAGTGATTTTCATTGTTTGGCATAATTTGATTTAAGTTTCATATAAAGTATGAATAAAATTCGATACTGTAAACATTCTTTTTTATGGTATTTACGACACCAGAGGGAATTCTACATATTAAACAGACTCCAGCAAGGAAAACAACTGCCTTTTTCTGAAGCTATGCAGCCCAAGCTACCTTAACCCTTTGCAATCCAATTTTGGATTCAGGGTTTCCTAGGGGTTTTTCTCTTTCTGCCATTATACAATGGCGCCATCTGCTGGCTAGAGCCAGTACTGCGGTATAGGACATGCTGAAGAGGCCCCCGACAACAGAGCGGCCAGTAATATACAGTGAGAATACCCTGCCGGACGTCTTCCAACATCGGAACTGTACAGCCTTCAATCAGAATGTCTGAAGACGTCAGACAGTGGATTGGAAAGGGTTAATACCCTGGCAAATAAATCTTATAAATATAGATGAGCGAACTGAAACTGTAGAACCCAAATTTGGGTGAAACTTTTCTAAAAATTAGGTCTGACAAGAACCCGAACCTCAGGAAGTTTGTTTCTGCCAAACCAAAAGTTAATTTTGAAAACCCTTGGGAAAAGTACTGAACATTCTAAAAGCCCTGAAACGGTAGTGGGTCCTCTTCAATGAATGTAGCGCAGTGGGTAGCACTGTTGCCTTGCAGTGCTGGAATCCTGGGTTCAAATCTCACCAAAGACAACATCTGCATAAAGTTTTCCAATTCCACCACCACCATTGTTTCAGGGCTCTTACAAAGTGTTCCATCATTGTTTTAGGTGTTTTTATGACTTTGCGATTCAGTTCAAACTAATTCGGCCCGAACCGAACTCTTTGACGAAATTCAGCAAACCAGCCTAACTAAGCTTTTGAAAAGTTTGCTTATCTCTAACTGTAAAATAATAATATTCAATCGGATTATTATTATTTATATTGAATATATTATTAGCTGTTTCCCCAATGAAATATCTGTATGTTATATCACAAAATACAAGTAAAAAAAGTTCTTTTTTCAGAATTTTTAGTAATCTCAGCTATTGTTACTATGATGTAAAATTTGCTGATAGTTCCCAGGAAAGCAAAATTAAGAAATTAACTGTAAATTACAAACCTTTGGGCTGCTCAATATATCAGAGAAGATGTCATCTTAGTCATCATCTTCAGTTACCGCTGCCTCATCTATATATTCTGGAGGTGTAAGAAACCGTGAGACAGAGGATCAAGAGATGTTATAAGGAGTAGGAGTCAATGTGACAGGAGACACCACAATGGTGGCAGCAGATATACTCTCTGAGATCTGCCTGAACATGTCCCTGGGATTTGCTGTCTCATGTAGTAAATATTCATAAATTTGCACTAAGGATGTTGTGCAGCTTTATGACACCAGCTGAAATGTAGAAGCTGATGGGTTATATAGACTCCACAAACTTTGTAATGCACTCATACTGAAATAATGTGATACTTTCTTTGATGCTCCCTGTGGACAACACATAAGCACTGAGACTGAGCTTCTTCATGTTGTAGCCTTCTGTGCAGTTTTGCATCATGGGTTTAGCCTGTAGAAAAAGTGTACATTCTAATCATACCAGTGATAGAAAAATGGAAAAGGGTAATGTCATATAAAACTTGGATCGCAATGTCTCCATCTGTGAATAGTTAAACTGTGGATGTCTGTTGATTTACATTGTAATTAAGGTTTAACAGGATGCAACAGAACAATGGTAGCCATGGTGTAGCTCACAAGTATAGGCCTTTTCTGAGCACCTCTTGATTCCCCAACCCTATGACAAACAAGTATACAAGGTGTGTTCAAAAAGAATACAACCTTCATTTTTTGTGCGTTAAACAAAATGAAGCTAGGGCGGCGCACTTTGGTGCATGTGTTTATTGTTGTTGTTAGCCATTTAGTCGTTCATGACCCTCGGTGACCATAAAGGTGAGCTCCCTCCATGTTTTTCAATTTTGCACTGCTTCTTTCAGTTGTGTGATATCCATGCCACATATTTAGGCGACCCTAATGCGCATGCTTGTATTTTTTTCCTGCCTGCAGAAGCTGTCAGTCACCGGCAGACAGCCAATGAGTCAGGAAGTGGAAGTGAGCGCCGTATGATTTTCTTTTTTGACAAATGGCAGAAAAACTTGAACAACATTACTGCATTAAACTTTGTGTAAGGCCTCTTTCACATAGGCTACAAAATCGCGAGATTTTGTAGCGAAGCAACATCACTTCAAAACGCATGTATGTGAAGCTCATTGTTTCCAATGGATTCTTTCAGGCTACAAAACATCTCATGTGAAAGAGCCCACTGAAACCCTGGGCTTCACATACTTGTGTTTTGTGGCGATGATTTTGTAGTGAGATTTTGTAGCCCATGTGAAAGAGGCCTTAAAATTGGCGATTCCCAAGTGGAAATGACCCACAAGATTCAAAAGGCATTTGGGGATGAAGCAATGAGCACCACACAGATAAAGTAGTGGTACAACCGCTTCAAAGATGGCCGCTCATCAGTGCAGAGTCAGGCTCCCTACTCTCCCTGCATTCTCCATGCGACTTCTATTTTTTCCCCAAGCTGAAAATGCCCCTAAAAGAAACCGGATTTAAGTCCAGAGAAGACATCATGTAGAATGCGAAGGACCAGCTAGGCGCCATTTAAAAAAAAAAGGCTTTTTTAGCACTGCTTCCGACAGTGGCAGAAGCGTTGGGAGAAGTGTGTGGCTGCCCAAAGGGACGACTTAGAAGAGGATTCATGTACGATTGTTGTATCTGAATACAATTTTTTTTATGAATTAAGGTTGGATACTTTTTGAACACACCTCTTATAGTGAGAAAGTCCCAGGTATTGCCTAAAACACATTAGTCCTGATGGGATAAACCAATTATAGTTCACCATTAGGGCTTAGTCACACGGGCGCATCGGCGCCCGTGTTACTGCAGGTGGGAGACGGCCGCACTTCAAGATGGACGTCTCTCTGCAGCGCCGGGAGAAAGAACATGTGACCGGCTTCATTGCTGTTCATGTGTTCTTTCTTCAGAGCTGCGGGGAGTCGTCCGTCTTGAAGTACGGCCGTCTTCTTCCTGCAGTAAGGGCTCAGTCACACAGGCGCATCGGCGCCTGTGTATGGGTGCTGATGCGCCCGTGTGACTAAGCCCTTACCTAATGGAATTATTCAGTGCAGAACTCTGGCACTGTAAGAAGCAGGTACATGAGAGCAACTCCTGTTTGACTGTTCAATTGTATAGAAAGCAGTCCAGGGCTGTAGAGGAAGCATATTTTCTATATTATAGATGCTCTGTGTTTTGTACACCTGTTTTATTCTCACATGTGCTCCTTGCATCAAATTGAATCCTTTCCACGGTTTCTTTGTTCCTGTTCACATTGAGGTGCATAGAGCAATCTGCAAGCTTCCAAGTAATACGTTTCCTGCTCTTGCATGTCTAAAAGCTTTGGTTAATTCAAGACAAATCCACAGCACTCTCCTTAATGATGCAAGTTATGAAATTCTTTATTGATTCTCCAAATACTGTATATAAGGACTGAGCCATATTCACCAATCCTTCTACGTCCAACAAACTCAACAAACGCATATTGCTGAGAAAGGTCCAAAGTGACCAAAACATTTGATATACTATATATGTCAACTTTATTTTCAATTGAAGTATACCAAGTCTGGATGTACCATATATATTTGGAGAATCAATAAAAGATTTCAGAACTTGTGTCATTAAGGAGAGTGCTGTGGATTTCTCTTGGATTTGTGATAAACTCATGATGGGTACCTCATCTGAAGGAAATGTCGGTGTGCTAAGCATCCTATATATTGATATTTACAGTAAATGCTATATTGATTAGTTTGTATTGCTTTTAAATAGTCTTGAGCTATGAGTAAGTGCTTATTCACATGAACGCATTTGCATAGCGTATTGCGCACACAAAATTTGCACGTTCAAAAAGCAGTGAATAGAACCCATTGATTTCAATGTGTTCATGCATATGTCATATTTTGTACGCGGATTTCATTCTGGCCAAAAAAATGGACAGCATGCTTTATTTTTCTGTGTAGTTGCACGTCAAAAAAGCATATATTGAACTCATTACACTAATTGTCCATTGCAATTAATGGGAGCATGGTTATGTGCTTTTTTGCAGTTTAACACGCATAGCCAAGCGCAAAAACGCAACACCCATCGCACAAATGTGCAATGTGCTTATGCCCTTGTGAAGCTGTCCTAGGGACATAACTGTCTAAAACATGTCAGCTACTGCTGCTATATGGACCTTTTACTGTGATTTTATTGTAACTTCATAGAATCATAGATTGGTAGAGTTGGAAGGGACCTCCAGGGTCATCGGGTCCAACCCCCTGCTCGGTGCAGGATTTACTAAGTCATCCCAGACATAGAATCCTAGAATGGTAGAGTTGGAAGGGACCTCCCGGGTCATCTGGCCCAAGTCCCTGCTCAGTGCAGGATTAACTAAATCATCCCAGACATAGAATCATAGAATGGTAGAGTTGGAAGGGACCTCCAGGGTCATCGGGTCCCACCCCCTGCTCACTGCAGGATTTACTAAACCATCCCAGACATAGAATCATAGAATGGTAGAGTTGGAAGAGATCTCCAGGGACATCTGGTCCAACCCCCTGCTCAGTGCAGGATTAACTAAACCATCCCAGACATAGAATCATAGAATGGTAGAGTTGGAAGAGATCTCCAGGGTCATCGGGTCCAACCCCCTGGATTTAATAAAGTTGTTGCTTTTTATACTATGAAGAAATGCTGAATTTCCATCCTTTTTATTGTGTCTGGTTCATTTGTGTACCATCCAACATTCTGTGTGCAGGGGCACAATTTCTCCCATGGTCTCTTATAAGAGTGCAAGGTAAATGGCAACAATGGCAACCACAGTGCTTCCATAGGATACAGCCAGAGCACCAGTTGTGCTAGCCACAGTGATTCTGGCTCATAGAGAGAGAATCCTGGCAACGTGATTTAGCTCTATAACATCCTTATTATAGGCGTTGTGTTTTTAGTAAAAAAAACAGTTAACACCACAAAAGACTTTCAAAAACTAAGTACCATACTACTTGTGTTGCAATTTCACCATATCAAGACTGTAGAAAAGCTAAGTGTTCCCTATTTGCCTTACATCAATTTTTGTAACTGTTTTTCCTCATGGGCCTTGATTTCACTAAAGCTTACCATATAATGTATTAATGCTGCTTTGCTTAGTTTACTCCTTTTTATACTTCTTTTCATTCTTTACAGCTCTGTTCATCCTTTAAGACTCTAAATAGCTTTTTAATTTTTCAAAAACAGGGCAGTGTCTTTGGACATTAACATCCACTGAATAAGTACTTTTCATGCTGACAGACCTGGGCTTTGTTCTCATGAACGGAGTATTTGGTCTCTGCACATACAGATGTAACAAAGTTTGACCCAACTATGTAATAATTTGTTGCAAAAATTTATTCTAACACAACATAAGCCATTGAAAAGCTGTTGAAAAGGCCAACAAACTGTGGTACAGAACTTTTGTCCAACGTGTTAAGTGTTAAGATAAACTTTGCTAGATCCGTACAAAGACACAGTAACATAGTATGCAAGGTTGAAAAAAAGACAAATGTCCATCCAGTTCAGCCATCACCCACCCCCACTTGTTGATCCAGAGGAAGGCCAAAAAAAAAAATGAAGCAGAAGCAAATTACCCTATTTTGGGGGAAAAAATTCCTTTCCGACTCCATAATGGCAGTCAGAATAATCCCCGGATCAACGTTTGAAAGTTCCTACCTGACTCCAAGACCCGGATCAACAACCCCACTGGTTATTGAATGTCTATATCTTCCAATGTCGTACTGCTCCGAAAAGACGTCCCCTCTTAAACCCCTCCATCCTTTAAGGCAAATTGTCAAATAAAACAAAAACTGGACAGCACACCTTAACACATTAGATAAATATTGTGTACTTATATCAAAACAGAAAACTCTCCTGATGTTAGTGGAACTTGGAAGGGGGTAGTAATATGGTGGCTCAGTGACCAACACTCTTGCCCTGCAGCACTGGGGTTCTGGGCTCAAATCCAACACAAGGGCAATATCTACATGGAGCTTGTATGTACCACTTGGGGGTGTTTGTCTACATCCCCTCCTGGTATCTGTGCTTTCCCTCACACTCCAATAAATACCTGTGCGCCGCCAATGGGACATGGCTCAATCGCTGAACAGTGCTGCAGAATATGTATATGCTATATAAATGAGTAAAGTAAATTAATTTGAAATAATCTCAGTCAGGAGACAAATACTGTAATGCATGAAACCTTCAAATTAAAATGCACTATGCAACAATTTATACTTATTAAAATTAAATTAAATTTCCTTATATTAGATAGACGGAGGACACTATGATGTAAGTCGTCTAATTGACATATAAATGGGATTTCATTCTTGAAGTGTTCTTGCTGGGACATTTATATCATATTTTGATTGGCCTGCACTGCCATCCTGTGGTGAACAGTGGCATTACAGTGTACTCTTGCGGTATCAAAATAATTATTTTCATAATAGTCTGAATGTCTTTTTGCTACAATTTGTTTCTTTTTGAGTTAAGTATGTATTAAGGAACTGCAATAATAAACCTTTTTCAGGATGCACCTCTGATTGATCCTTCTAGGGAAGGCAGACAAAAGTGACAGCTTTCTTGTATCAAAGGCTTCAATACAGACATGATTACAAAGGACACTGAGACTCATCATATTTTCTTAAAAGACTATTCTGGTTTTAGCAAACACCTTATTGGGGATTTTTTGCCTTCCTCTGGACCAACAAGTGGGGGGCGGTGGGGGGGGGGGGGCTTAAACAGGCTCCACTAGTTGGACAATGTCTTCATTAAGCCTAACATCTATGTTGTTATGTATGTTATATTATTCTTTCTATTAAGCATTATATAATCTTCAAGCATGCCTTCTGTATCAATTGCTCCCAGTTTTCAAGATCTCTGCTTGCTGTATTAATGCTTTTTTGAGTTTTTTTAGTTTTCTTAATTGTCATATTTTAAGAACCATAACTTTTTTATTTCTCTGTCAATATGGCTGTGTTACGGCTTGTTTTCAATGGTGCCACGATGTGTAGTTTTCAATGGTGTCATTTTAGAGGAGTACATAGAAATGCATTAATTAACTTTGATACTTTTTTTTCAGGGGAGGAAACAAAAAACTGCAATTTCACCATTTTTGAGTGTTCGTATGTTGCTGTTTAACATAAACTTAAATTTATACCATGGATCAGTACGAATAAAACAATACCAAAAAAGTTCAGATATTTATTATATTTTACTACTTCTGCACTATGAGGCCTCGGTCACACGGGCGATTTTCCGTGCGACCTGCGCCTGCGCATGCGATCTGCGATCTTAGCAATGGTATCGGACACATGAGCGCTTTTTATGCGATTCCTGTTTTCTTCACTATATGCGCTCAATGGGGCCGGCGGCAGCAGCGCCGACCCCATTGAGAACATATAGTAGACAAATCATTCTCCTCTGCCACAGCTGTAACAGCTGTGGCAGAGAAGAATGATGTTTGCCCATTGAATTCAATGGAGCTGGCAATACAGCCAGCTCCATTGAAAGCAATGGGCTGCCGGCGATCGCACGATGAATTTTCGGGAAGGGCTTAAAAATATAAGCCCTTCCCTGAAATTCATCCAGAAATGTGTAAAAACAAAAAAAATATATATACTCACCTAGTCCCTGCAGACGGAGTTCAGCCGCGGCCGGCCGGCAGTTCTCCTGAACTGCTCTGAGTAGTATTTAGCAGCCGGGGATTTAAAATCCCCACCTGCTGAATGAGCTGCCTCTGATTGGTCACAGCCTCACCAATCAGAGGCAGCTCTCACTTACCCATTCATGAATTCATGAATGGGTGAGTGAGTGCTGCCTCTGATTGGCTCAGCGCAGGGACCAATCAGGGGCAGCTCTGAGCTGAATGAACTCCGTCTGCCGGGACCAGGTGAGTATATATATTTTTTTTGTTTTTACACATTTCTGGATGAATTTCAGGGAAGGGCTTATATTTTTAAGCCCTTCCTGAAAATTCATCGTGAGATCACCAGCCGCCCATTGCTTTCAATGGAGCCGGCTGTATTGCCGACTCCATTGAATTCAATGTGCTGGACAGCTCCGGCCCGTTTCTAATGAAACGCGGCTAGGAGCAGTTTTTTTGGGCGATTTTTCGGCCCCGGTCACGCGATTTGCGGATGCGCATCCGTCATGCGATCCGCAAATCGAGGGAAAAAACGCCCGTGTGACCGAGGCCTAAGGGTGGTACATACGTTTGCACCTAGGTACGAGCAAAAACATGCGTGAACACAGCTGCGTGCTTGTTGGCAATGGAGCCGTGGCTGCTGCCGGCGGCTCCATTGAAAACAATGCTCTGCCAGCCCCCTGCATTCTTTTTCAAGGAAGGGCTTTACATATAAGCCCTTCCCTGAAAAAGAAACATTTTAGTGCAAAACCAAAAAATGTTTTTAAAAAACGTACCCCTCCGCCACTGCTGTGACCCTCGCGGGCATGAAGAACACATCTGCTGCATGCGGCAGATGTCTCCTTCATCCCCGCTAGTTAAAAGAATTTCCTGCTGCTACATCTGCCACATCTGTGGCAGATGCAGCAAAGGGAATTCTTCAATTCTCCACCGCAGCTGTCACACATGACAACTGCGATAGAGGATCCTGCTGCTGGCATCCTGTCTTTGGCTTTTCAGGGAAGGGCTTCATACAGGATGCCTGTAATACAGGACGCCTGTAGGTGGCACCCTGTTACCACGGTAAGAAGCCGGGCCCTCTGCAATTACATCGCGAAAGCCCGATGATGTCACAGAGATCACACCAGGGAAGGGGTTAACAGCGGGGTCGCATCTCCGTTGCACCCCTGCTGTTGCAGCAGGAGGCCGGCTATCAGTGACAACCGGCTCTCGCTGCTGGATAGCGCAAGATCTCTTCTGATCTTGCACTATCCACATGACGTAAGGGTACGTCCAGTTGCGGGAAGTACCCCGCTGCCATGACGTACCCTTACGTCCTGAACGAGAAGGTGCTAAAAATCCTTTAATTAAAAAAAGAAGCTTTTTGTCACCATATTGGGCTCCATAACTTCTTTTTGCTTTCATGGGGCTGTGTGAAGGGTTTTTTGCTGCCATTTTTGGGTACATATATTTTTTCACTTTTTTATTATTTCTTTGGGAGACAAGGTAACAAAAACGCACAATTCTGTAATTGTGCTTTTTTTGTGCTTGATGGTATTCACCTCCCCCCCCCCCCCCGTTCGCCGCGAGACAACCCCGATGCAGGGGTTAAAAAAGAACACCGGAGAGCGCTTACCTGAATCCCCGCGCTCCGGTGACTTCTTACTTACCTGATGAAGATGGCCGCGGGGATCTTCTCACTCGGTGGACCGCAGGGCTTCTGTGCGGTCCATTGCCGATTCCAGCCTCCTGATTGGCTGGAATCGGCATGTGACGGGGCGGAGCTACACGGAGCCGGCATCCAGCATGAGCAGCCCCATTGAAAAAAGAAGAAGACCGGGACTGCGCAAGCGCGGCTAATTTGCCCATTAGACGGCGAAAATTAGTCGGCTCCATGGAAACGAGGACGCTAGCAACGGAGCAGGTAAGTGAAAAACTTCTTATAACTTCTGTATGGCTCATAATTAATGCACAATGTACATTACAAAGTGCATTAATATGGCCATACAGAAGTGTATAGACCCACTTGCTGCCGCGGGACAACCCCTTTAAGCTTCCGCATTAAGAAATGACGACTTCCGCAATGTGAACATACCCTAAAACTATTAGTAACAGCTTAGGCATTGGAACTGCTACACTTACAGTGATACAGTATGCTTCTAGGGTGGAACATCAGGAATACCTTGGAGAGCTGCTATAAAAAGCCTAAGCTGATAAGAACCTTCATAGCTTACATCCAGGGTTTAAATATCCTGGTCATGTGATGGACACACAGGTGCAGAACCTTACAGTTACATTATGTGTATCAGACCTGGGACCTGTAAAAAGTCATGCACCTGTATGTCCATCACATGGCCAAAACAGAATTGTAACCAATGCAAGCAAACAATGGGCATATTAATTTTTACATTCTGATCATTTTCGGTGTGTAGAAAACATACTCTTCCTGTTCATTATTGCCAGATGCATTTCTGGAACACATGGTCTGGCTGTTCATCATTACTGGAGCACATTATGCAGAGCATACTTGGAGTGTGCTACAGTAACTTTTCTTCATCCAAAAGCAAGGTTAAAAGCAGAGCATCAAAGTGCCGGCACCCAATACAATAGCTGTGAACCAAGTTATCCTGTACAAACAGGTGTGCAGCAAGGAAATGGATACAGAAGCAGAATATATGTACCACTCAGAAGCCAATTCTCTGCCTGATGATTATTTAGAACCATGTGTAGACTGATG
This sequence comes from Eleutherodactylus coqui, assembly GCF_035609145.1. Classification (NCBI taxonomy): domain Eukaryota; kingdom Metazoa; phylum Chordata; class Amphibia; order Anura; family Eleutherodactylidae; genus Eleutherodactylus; species Eleutherodactylus coqui. Next base: position 158,188,165 of record NC_089837.1, on the reverse strand, counting down.
ATAAAAGCATGTAGAAGTAAAAGCATTTTGTTGGTTCACTGCAGATTTTTTAGCTTAAGGCCTAGTGGCCACGGCCGTGACAGGCTCCACAAGCGGAATTCCGCAGCGGAGTCCATCACGGCGCCCCCCCCAGAGACCCGATACTCACCTCAGGATCCACTGCGGAATTCCCGCATCTCGTACTAGCACGCATGCACAGTACAGCGCATGATGCGCCGGCAGTGTCCTGTGACACACTGGCAGCATCATATGACACGCCCACAGCATTACATGACGCGCCGGCCGTGTCATATGACGCAGGCGTCGGTGGGCGGGGAAGCATTTTCACGCTATCTACCGCTGTGCTACAGCAGAAGATAGCATGACGGATGGCTTCCATTGACTGCAATGGAAGCCGTCCACATGTACGGCGGTGGCAAATAGAACATGCCTCAGGTGATTGCGGGTGATTTTACGGGGTGGAATTCCGCACCATGAGCATTGCGCTATTAGGTTCAATAGAACCTAATAGCTGCGGGGCAATGGGAATTAGGCCTAGCAAGTTTAATGCTTAACAAGTTTAACAAAATTAATATTCAGCTTGTTGCTATTAATAGACAAATAGTTTACAGTTACCAGGTTATATCTTCTTCACACTTCAGGTCACATCATGGGTGATCTAGCAACTGGAGCTTAATTTGTTCATCCCTGCATCTGCTGGAGCATGAGCACTCCAGGAGGTCACATGATTCAATCTATGAGGTCATGAGTTAGGCCTCATGCCCACAGCCGTGACGGCCTCCTCCAACGGAATACTGCAGCGGAGTCCGTCATGGTCTCCCCCAAAAACCCCATACTCTCCTCTCTGGATCCACTGTACGCGTCCTGCCTGGCGAGCCAGCACACATGCGCAGTATATCACGTGACGCGTCAACAGTGCAGGATGACGTGGCCGGTGGTGGGCGGGGACGCATATTTACGTGATACTTCCGTTGTGCTACAACGGAAGTACAGTGTGACGGTCGGCTTCCGTTGACTACAAAGAAAGCCAGCTGTGTATTCCTACGGCAATTAGAGCATGCTGCAGTTTCATTCATGCTGTGGAATTCCGCGGTGAAATTCCACAGCATGAACATTGAGCTATTAGGTCAATGTTCAAAGCCCCGCAAATGCCCCGGGTTTCCGCCGCATGCAGAAATCCGGCTGTGGGCATTAGCCCTTACTCTGGGAGTAAAGCTAACTATGTAAAAATGACTATGCCTAATGAAGGTTCCTATTAAATGACCTCAAGTAGAGATCTTTAAAACTGTGAATTACTGATACAGAAAGTATTTTGAAAATTACCTTAGGTTTCAATATACACAAAAACAGTAAACAAAAATGTGCATCACACCAAAGCATTGAAAGTAACAATAGATTTTTATTGTGAACCCAGTAAAATCACTAAAAAAAGAGATAATGTGCCACACTTAAACAACAGACTACACTCCAAGACATATACAAATGCACTCTTTGTCAAAAAACACCAAGCCCCTAGAAGAAGTTGTCGTTTTGCTATGAAACTCGACATGCAGTTACATCTCAGGCAGATATGCAAATAAGTACAGTTGTAGTGTGATTAGATGAACGGTCTTGCAAACTTAAAAATATTTAAATAGAAAAATCGAAGTCATACACCCCTGGGTTTTAAGGAAATTAAGTAATGTTGTTGTTTCTTATATTTAAGGACTCTATAGTGGTGTGTTCCACTGGATTGGTGCATAACAAATGTGGTGTAAATATTCAAAAATGGGTCAAAAGTGAGCTTGGAAAGCATAGGCCAGTATTAGGTTGTGCTCCTGGGACCTGTAGTTCTATGGGTTTCAAGGAGCACACTGCCACAGTTGTGGGATAATTGAGCTGGCTGATGATTCTCATTCAGTTTCTGCATGTTTTTAAACAGGACTATTATCATTCAAAACCCTGCGGGAGTGCGGGGCTTTGAACAGCCAGAATGATATCGTCCCATGTAAAAGAGCCTTAAGTCTTGGGCCCATCACAATGTGTGCAAGTAGTGTGTCGAGAATTTATGGATGTGGACGAAGGGAACACGTGATAAGTTGCCATTTGGAAATCCAATCTATAACTCAACTGAATGGCATGTGGGATAGTAGAGTTCGTGAGAAACAATAGGTGGAAAGGAATTGGCCTCCAAGATCTGACCTCAAACCTGGTGACTCAAACATTCTACATGAGCCACTTGTTGATAGAAAGAGCATTATATTCCCACCTCTGCACATGAAACTGGGCCTCATGAAACAATTCGTTGAAGCTTTCAAATGAAGGAGACTGATTCATTTTGGGATTTGATGGTCCATCAAAGATGAACATATCATCAGGATGTCAGAACTCCAAAAGAATGCTTAGTTATCATATAAAGACATTGTGAAGGACTTTTTGGAAATAAATGAGCAAAGAATTACAATGAAATTGTCCAGAAACTCTTGGAGAGCTACAAAATGCTTAGTTGCAACATGAACATCAAGGTGTATTTTCTGCATAGCCATCTGATAACTTCCCAGAAAACCTTGGTGCGGTCAGTGATGAGCAAGGTGAATGATTCCAATGAGATTTGAAGGTCATAGAGGGACGTTATCAGGGTAGATGGGATGTACATATGATGGCCGACTATTGTTGGAGCATCAGGTGAGATTGTCCACAGACTAAACACTCCAGGAAAGACTATATGTGTAAATTTTTACCTTAACTGCTACTCCTTGCATTTAATTTAACATACAAAAACAATATCATTTGTACGGACAAGATAACTTTAAATTAGCATCAAATTCAGGTAATTTTTGGATTTTCCATTGTATGTAATACATTTTGTATGTTTTTTCAGAATAATGGAGTATCCTGGATTTTAAAAAGTTGATGTGATAGAGAAAAACTGGGGTCATTTGTGGATTCAGAAGCCAAAAGTTAGTAAAAAAAAAAAAAAAGTGTAAGACCTAAGTCAATGAGAATTGTGTTCCTCAGAAGAACATTTTAGGGTTAGTTTTACTCTAACACTTTGGCAAAGAGTCTCCCTGTCTTCACTTTTGCTGCTTTTATCTGCTTTTTACATTATTTATTTTTTCCCTTATAGTTTTTTTGGTGTGCCTTCTGTGTTGCCTTCTTGTTTTGCTAGTTTAAACACTTTCTTTTTTTGAGCCATATTGCTTTTGTCCTATTCCTAACTCTTTTATTACTGTAAGATATGAACAGCTCACAGTAAATAGTTAAGATGGTCTGTAAAGCGCTTCTGTAGAGCTGGTATTTATCACTATATGGTCACTGTATGGGAGTAATATTGTTTTTTGTATAGTGTTTTTTTCAATAACAATACGGTAATATTCTGTCACTATGTGGTGGTTATATGTGGTCACAGTCTGGTGGTAATATTTGGCCCTCATATAATGCTATTATTGGGCATTGTAGTGGTTTTTATTCAGTGATGATATGATGGTATTTTTCCATCACTATGTGTTGGTAGTATGCGATCATGGTCAGGTGATATTACTTGCCCCTTATACAGTGTTGTTATTGGTACACTTGGTATTAGTATAGACAGTTTTGTCAAGTGACAGTATGGAGGTAATCATATGGGTCATAATGATTGCAGTAATGCTGTGTACGTGTGTGTTTCTTTTTTCACTTTTACAAAAATGTTCTGTTTTTGTTTTTTTTTGACATTTCTTCCATTATTTATATAGTCCAACTATGGATGCCACAATGTGATCATTTGATTGGTTTTATAATACTTCAGTACACAGCTTGGGCATACCTACAGGTGTTTTTAGGCCTCAGGCTGCAAACGCTAACTATCAGCATCCCACAATTGCATTTGTGGGCTACCATTGGGGACAGAGCGAGCCCCATCTCTTTGTCTAGCCACATAATGCTATTGTTCACTATTGGATGTGGCATCTAGAGAGTTTTCTCTGATCCTGGCCAGTACAGCATGTCCCAGGTGTCAGTCAACACAGAGCTCTTACGGTGTTCATGTGGGTGCAGGACTCATGTCATAAATATCCCCCATACAGGCTTAAGGCAAGTCAGTTTTTGATGTTCATTTATGTCCTAGAGACTTGAATTAACAATACACAGTACCTTAATGTATAACTCCATTTCTAACATGTTCTGTGCATCGTAAAAAATTTTGTCACAAATCGCTAATATTATCTACCGACCCTTCTTCCTCTATACTTCTCCCATGGGTGGAGAAACATGTTTGAGAAGACCCCATTTCTTGCCCTGAGCCACCCTTCCTGTGGTGTTAAGTAATGGCGAACTGGCCAGACATCTTGGAGATTGGTGTCCTTTACTCCTCCTCCTGTGACAACAACACATTATTGTCCTTGAGGCCCTATAGTATCTGTTACAGAAGGCAGACAACAGGGATGGTCATACTGATCATTGTGACATCATAGCTGACTATTTTGGTCGCTTCTTCAAAGCAGGCTAAAACGACACACACATCTTTGATCCGTAGCCACTCTATAGGTGTCAAGTGACTGACTTCCATACAACTTCTGCTAATGGCATACACCATCTGGTACTCTGTGATCGCTCTCTGCTGTTGGATTAGCCTTTGCAACATATGCAATATAGAATTCCATTATGTAGGCATGTCACCAATGAGACGATTGGGTGGTGGCCTGAACTGTTGCTGCACCTCCGCCAGATGAGAAGCGGCTGGGTGTGAATGCCAAAAGTTTGAGCACAGTTCCTTGGCCTTTTCCAGCACTTGATATGAACCTGGGTAATTATTTAGAAAGCCCTGCACTACCAGCTCCATCACATGGGCCAGCCAAGTTAGATGTGTGAGATTGCCGAGGCGAAGGGCTGAAAGCAGGTTGGCCCCATTGTCACACACGACCTTGTCTGGTTTCAAATTGTGTGGTATCTGCCACGTGTCAGCCTGGGCCTGCAGAGCCATCAATAGCTCTTTTGGCGTTTACCACATGCACCACGTGTTGTATGGAGATCAGAATTTATCACATATGGATATCTGTGCCAATGTGGGGAGTGTTAAAAGGTGGTATGAAGAGATGGACGGAGAGAAGGAAGAGAGGAATGAGGAGGGGACAGGCAGGGATGAATGTCCTATATCTCCTGGCTGTAGCATGAAATGTGGCCCACCAGCAGTATATCTTATGTAGAATATCAGGCCCTAAAACAAACCACATATTACTAGTATATAGGTATATAATATGATGCAGCTTCTCTGTCCTGTGCTCCTGTGCTGATTACACTGTACTAATATTATAGGTCATGTGATGCAGACATCCAATGAAACTGCTGCCCATATGCAAGATGGAGGACACATTTGGTGACATCAGCAAAGCACCCTTGCTGCACACTGACATCTGCAGCAGGCATTATGGGAAATTCGAGCTTGCGAAAACTAGTACTATTTTATAGCCCAGCCGATCAAGGTAAGCAACACTACATATGAATTGTAGTAAAAAGAATAAACTAGAAAGTGTTGGCCTTTTAAAAAAGTAATGAGTGAAGAATTGTAGTTAAAAGCAAATCTGTTAAAAAAGTTTTTTTGCCAGGATAGTCACTCAGGAAAATAAAATGTCAGGTAAAATGAAGGGTGATTAAGTAAACTTTTTATTAAATCTCCCAGTTTAACCCAGGAAGACGTGCAGAGCTGCCTCAAAAAGATTATAATAGACAAATCTCCGGGACCCAATGGGTTCTAATGGAATTAGGCAATGCGATAGACGGACCGTTGTCTCTTATATTTAAGGATTCTATAGTGACGGGGTCTGTTCCACTGGATTAGCACATAGTAAATGTAATGCCTATATTCAAAAAGGGGTCAAAAAGTGAACCTAGAAACTACAGGCCAGTAGGTCTAACATCAATTATAGGTAAAATTTTTGAAGGGTTTGAAAGAGATGCTATCCTCGAGTACCTTAATGAAAATAGCTATTTAACTCCATATCAGCATGGGTTTATGAAAGGTCGCTCCTGTCAAAGCAATCTGATCAGCTTCCACTATGAGGCAACTTCTAAACTGGGCCGGGGAGAGTCATTAAATCTTGTCTATCTGGATTTTTCCAAAGCGTTTCATACTACAGATAGTCCCCGACTTGCGAACATTCGAGTTATGAATTTCGCTAGATACGAACTATCTGTCCTGCACAGTATGATGTAATGCTATGGCATTACATCATACTGTGCAGTGACCGGGCAGGCTTCTATCAAGCCTGATAGAAGCCTGTCCGGTCAGATCGCGGTTGCTAGGCAGCTGGGGGCCTTCTGAAAGGCCCTAGGGCTGTCTATGCAGAGCGCCTATCAAGCCGTGCGCTTGATGGGCACTCTGCATAGGCAGCCCTGGGGCCTTTCAGGAGGTCCCCGGCTGCCTAGCAACCACACAGCGTCCCGCGATCTCATCGTGGGACGCTGTACGGACCCCCTAAACGTCGGGTGCAGGCTGTTTCTTACAGCCGGCACCCGGCAGCAGCAGTTCCGACGAGCCGCGCCGCTCGTCAGAACTGTTAACACTTTAAATACCGCTGTCTGAGCGTTATTTAAAGTGTTAACAGTTCAGACGAACGGCGCGGCTCGTCGAAACTGCTGCCGCCGGGTGTCCGTTGTAAGAACAGCCGGCACCCAACGTTGTATGGAGCGGGATCCACCCGCGATCCCACTCCATACAAACATTTGTTCGACTTGCGAACAAAGTGGACTTGCGAACAGGTTCCTGGAACGGAACCTGTTCGCAAGTCGGGAACCATCTGTATATCGCATAAAAGGTTGGTATTTAAAAGGAGAATGCTTCGTTTGGGCGAGAATCTGTGTAAGTGGGTAAGTAACTGGCTCAATGATAGAAAGCAGAGAGTGGTTATTAATGGTACATACTCTGATTAGATCACCATTACTACAGATGATACAAAACTATGTAAAGTAATTAACATAAAAGAGGAAAAATGCAGTTGCAAAAGCAAAGTTGGGGTTCCCTCCCTCTACTAACTCCATACATATTGCGATCAACATTGATTGCAACATTTAAGAGGTGAACAGGGGGAATCAGGATCCTCGTAGATCCCCCCATTGCAGCTGGCCTCCTACTACAACAGCGGGGATCAGCAATTAACCCTCTTACATGTTGCAATCAATGTTGATCTTGGTATGTATCATTTAGAGCTTACTGAGAGTTCACCTCTTCCATACTTGCTACTTGACAGTGATATTGTCTCTTAACCCCTTCTTGCCCCAGGATGTATATGTATGTTCTGGGTGGGAAGGGGTTTGCGTGGAATGACAAATATTTTTGTCATATGATATGACGTAATTGTACCTCATTCCATGCAAAACCTTTCTACCCAGGACAAAAATGTATGTCCTAAGGTGGGAAGGGGTTAAGGGACACCTTCACTGTGAGTAAGTGTTGAGGAGGGGAGCTCTCAGTAAGCTCTCAATGACTCTATAGTTCCATAATAACTAAGGAACCCATACACTTACAGAACAGAGCAGAGGCTGGTTGACGTTATGAGCGCTTCTGGAGGATGCAGAAGCTCTGCGGAGTGGAGGACCAGAGGATAGGCTGGCTCAGCAACCTGTCATCTATTATTATCACTCACATGGCACAGGGTTGAGTGATGGTCAAAGATGGCAACTGAGCAACCTGCAGCACAGTGCTGCAGACGGCTAAGCTACCAATTCTCATGTATGATCAGCACTCATAAAGCACAGTGCAATGGGTGTCTCAACAGCTGTTTATATGCTGACAGTGTAACCACTGCTGAGCTGCAGGACGCTTTGCCAGCTGGCACTGTTTCACTGTATCGACTGGTCACTGTTGCTTCGTCCCCCCATTCCCCAGCAACTGGCTGCCGGCACCCTGTGCAACCCTACCGGCGCACATAGCTAAGGCTGGCCATGGTCCTGCCTCAGGTACCCACACCTATCTTTTCTGGCCCCAGCCTGGCTAAATGCCATGGTAAAGGGTGGTCAGAAGTTCCAAAACCAGCTGTGTGGGCTGTCTTCTGCCATTTTCATAGCTCCCATAGAAGTGAATTGTAGTTGCAGAAACAGTGTAGCAAACTGCGCTATATAGTTTCTGTTACTTGGGAGCTGCAGAAACAGCATAGTTCGCTGTGCTACGCTCTTTACATAACTCCCATTCATTTTTGTGGAAGTTACAGAAATAATGTAGTACAGGGCACTCAGATGTAGTGATGAGTGATTAATGGAATAATCGGATTGTGGGTAATTAAACAAATTTTCCAAAAGTAAGGCTGCATTCCCACGAACGTATATCGGCTCGGTTTTCACACAGAGCCGACATACGTCGTCCTCATGTGCAGGGGGGGGGATGGAAGAGCCAAGAGCAGGAACTGAGCTCTCGCCCCCTCTCTGCCTCCTCTCCACCTCTCTGCACTATTTGCAATGGGGAGAGGCGGGATGGGGGCGGGGCTAATTCTCAGAACGTAGCCCCCTCCCCAAATGCTTTCATTGCAAATAGTGCAGAGGGGTGGAGAGGAGGCAGAGAGGGGGCGGGAGCTCAGTTCCTGCTCCTGGCTCTTCCATCCTCCCCCCCCCCTGCACATGAGGACAACGTATATCGGCTCGGTGTGAAAACCGAGCCGATATACGTTCGTGGGAATGCAGCCTAAGGTGCAATCGGCATTACCCAATCACAATTATCATTAAAGTCAATGGGAGTAAAAATCAGGCCTGCTAATTTGCCCTCCAGAAGGTCTGTAATGCAACCAAATGCCCCCAAATTGCATGAGAATACAGCCACACACCTGAGGAACAGAGTATATTATGTGAAGTTCTACCCAGACTAATGACCCTCATTATGACTCTCCCTCAGTGGTCAGCTGGGATTGCTATGAACATTCATAGACTGGAACAGAGATTGGCAGAATAGTGAGTTCCTCTGTATTAGCATGCAGCGTATGCACCGTTTGCAGGCTTACTGCGGAGGAATGCCATTGGGTACAAAGATAAATTACATATTCTGAATCCGTGTCTTTTCAGCTATCCCGCCATTATAGCAGTTTAGGGGTTTATTCCATGGCTACAGATTCCTATAGATTCCTTGGTAAAGAGTAGCATACAATTGCTGTATGATGGCGCACACTGAAACCAAAAGCTGATAGTGGTCTAAACACAGGCATTTTGTAGTAAGTACTAGCTTCTCATTGACTGTTACTATTTTCTGGCTTGCATTACAAAAGGATATGTAGGAGAATACTTCTAATGCTTTTTTATTACTCTTCAAGAGTAAATCATGCATAACTGTACTATCGCTTATGACCAGAAGATGGCAGGCTATCTCAAGCGCTGCGTTTATTTATGAGATGCTCTATAATCTGCTGCCAAACAAAAACTGGAGATATAAAGTAATGAAACACCATTCAAGTAAATTTCTCAATTTTATACATTTCCCGAACGATCATTAAATTATTTTGAGGGCCCAACCACCTAGCCTGCAATGACCTCATCCTGGCCTGCGTTAGGCTGTGGTTGAATAGCAGCCAACACACAGACCAAAAAAGACCTGCACTTGACCGCCTGTGGTGATTAAATGTGGGAAAGGAGTTAGCTGAGTATATACTGTAGGCACTACTGTATGTGGTATGACACGATTATTTTGCGGACAATAAGTGTGGTACTATTTTGTGGACACTGAAGAAGATTGTTAGGCTGTGCTGCTGGGACCTGTAGTACTATGGGTTTTCAGGAGCACACCATCATAGGTGTGGGATAATTTAGCTGGCTGGGTGTGGATTTCTACAGCTAGCCAATCCCCACTGGTCTGCTGCACATAAATTCCAGCCCCTCTTTAACATAGAAAAACTCCATAAAGGTTTTGCATATCCAAGTGAGGGCTGACACTCACTGGCGATATTTTCTTTCTTGCGCTGCGCAAGAAAGACGCCAAAATAAGACCGGCATATCACCAGTCTTTTCAATGGGGCCAGCGGCAGCAGCGCTAGCCCCATTGAAAAGATATGGAGAATACCGCTGACTTCTGCGACTTCTGTGACAGCTGTGGCAGTAGTTTCCTTCATCCCCACGGGGACAGCGGGGGTGAAGGAATCCTCTGCTATAGCTGTCACAGCTGTGGCAGAAGTGCAGCATGCTATCCCAGCTGTGGCAGAAGTGCAGCATGCTATCTTAGCTATTCATGAATGAATAGCTAAGCACTATCTGTAATTGGCTGAGCGCTCAGCCAATAACTAAGCACTAGCTGCTATTGGCTTAGCGCCCAGCCAATCAGCACAGCACTTTCAGGAGGCGGGGATTTTTAAATCCTCGCCTGCTGAAAGTGCTGGACAGCAGTGTTGGGGAGCCAGCAGGAGGACAAGTCTGAGCAGCGGAGAGGTGAGTAATTTTTTTAATTATTTTTTTACCACTTATTGATTCTTTTCAGGGAAGGGCTTATATTTCAAGCCCTTTCCCGAAAAGCATACTGCAGTGTTTGCTGCAAACCACTGCTTTCAATGGGACCAGCAGTAGCGACAGTCCCCGCGGGGATGAAGTACACTATTGCCACAGCTGTCACAGCTGTGACAGCTGTGGCAGAAGTCCGCGGTATTCTTCATATCTTTTCAATGGGGCTAGTGCTGCTGCCGCTGGCCCCATTGAAAAGACTGGTGATATCCCGGCGTGATCACGTTTTTTTTCTCGCACTGCGCTGCGAGAGTTTTCACTTACTTTCGCAGCGCAGTGGAGAAAAAAACGTCAGTGGGTGTCCGCTCTGATTCTGACAATGTTTTTTCACCACATATTGTACTTTGTTTAGGTGGTGAAAGTAGACCAATAGAATTTGGGAATATTTATTGAAAGTGCCAAAATTGGGAACATTTTGGAAAAAATGTTATTTCAACTTTAATATCTCAAATATGTGCAAACATACTGTATACATTCTTGCTAAGATATATATTTCCATTTGTTTACTTTATTCTGGACGCACGTTTGAAAAACTTTGGATTTTTTTTAACGACTTAGGAATTGTACAAAATTTAGCATTACTTATTAACATTTTGAGGAACACTTTGTTTTCCTGGATCAAGCCAAGATTGCAAAGGCTCATAGGTGTCAGAATGATAGATACCCCCACAAATGACCCCATTTTAAAAACTACACCCCTTAATTAAAGATGAGCGAACGTAATTGTTTAGGGCGATTTCGCAATCGAGCATCGCTTTTTTCGAGTAACTGACTACTCAGGCGAAAAGGTTCGGGGGGCGGCGTGGTGGCGCTTGCAACCCCCCGCTCACCCCCGGCAGGCCCCGAATCTTTTCGCCCAAGTAGGCAGTTACTCGAAAAAAGCGATGCTCGATTGCGAAATCGCCCTAAACTAGTACGTTCACTCATCTCTACCCTTAATGTATTCACTGAGGGGGGTCATGAGTATTTTGACCGCACAGTTTTTTTTCAGGAATTAATGCAATTTAGAGGAGGAAAAATAAAATTTCATATTTTTGCAAATATGTCATTTAAAAGACATTTTATTTTCTACAGTTCACATTAAAATAAGGATTTACACCACAAAATGGATACCCCTGTTTGTCTTGTGTTCAGAAACATACCCATTGCGGCCCTAATCTTATGTCTGAATGCACAAAGGGGCCCAAACCAAAAGGAGCAGCCAGTGGTTTTCAGAACAGACATTTTGCTTGAAGGTGTTTTAGGCCCCATTGCCCACTTGTAGAGCTCTTGAGTGGCCAAAACCATAGAAAACCCCCACAAATGGGAAACAAGACCCCTTAACAAATTCATCTAGGGGTATATGGCGTATTGTGACGCCACAGTTTTTTAATTAATCTAAACAAAGCAGAAGGAGAAAATTATGATTTTCATTTTTTGACAATTATGTCATTTTAAAAACAGGTTTTTTTTGTACAGCACACATCTGAATGAAGACTTGCACCCCAAAATGGATACCCCTGTTTGTCCTGTGTTCAGAAACATACCCAGTGTGGCCCTAATCTTATGTCTGTATGCACAATTAGGCTCAAACCATAAGGAGGATTGAAGTTCAACTGTTTTTAACCTTTAAGTTATTGCCATTATCCTTTGGATAACGGCGATCACGTGACCTGGGACAACTCACCGCAGACCTTGGTCACTGCTCCAGGCTCTCAGCTACCTTTAGTAGCCAGAAGCAAGGAGATTTTAAGTTTCCCGGACTCTCCCCAGCTTCTGCGCTTGCGTCTGCCATTTTGCCAACGGGCGCATTTGAAAAGGTCAGCAGATAAAGATCCCATCGGAGGACATCGCCGGAGGCCTTAGGTAAGTAATTTCACTTCCCCTCATGAATCGGATCCGTGACGGGAGGTGAACTTTTAACTTTTTTTACTTTTACGTGATTGCCGTTATCCATTGGATAACAGCGGTCACGTGACCATGAAACGCGTACCACGGCACCTACCTGAAATCTCCAGGCTTCGTTTGGTAGCTAGGAGCAGGGAAATTTTTAATTACCCGGGCAATCTGCGGCTTTTGCTCATGCGTCCACCACTTTGGCGACGGGCACGTGTGCCAAAGCCGGGGTAACGTCTGTGGATAAAGCCGGGGGCATTAAGTACAGAATCTCATTCCCCATGGGGGGAAATGAAACTTTAACTTTTTTTTCTTTTTTTTTTTTTTTTTACACTTTTTACACTTTTTTTTTAATTTTATGTGACTGGGAACCGCATACAGCAGTACCCAGTGACATGTCCCTTCTCCAGGCTGTACATGCTGGCTGGGAGCAGAGGGATTTTAAATTTCCAAGGGGCGTGAACCCTTCTGTGCATGCGCTCCACGTTTCTATCAGGCGCGCATGCGCAGAAGACAACGTGAGGTCCTGGAAGGATCATATCGCCACAGGACATCACGGAGGAAGAGGGGGTGAGTATTTTCATCTCCACTCATAGATCCAATCCATGATCCATGAGGGGAGGTGAAACTTTAACTTTATTTTACTTTTAGAACTTTTCCTTGATCGCAGTTATCCTTTGGTCCTTGGTGACATCTACTGCTTCCCGGCCCTTTTCATAATGGACTCTTTTACGTGATAGCAGTGAACTCTACACATAATGTCTCTGAGGCGTTTAGGGTCATTTGACCTGGGTTGAGGAATTGGTGAGCCCGGTCAAGCTCCAGGGGAACTTTTAGGATGGAATTAAAAATGTGACATAGTGTTTCCTCCAGCTTTTGTTGTTCCACTTCCTCAGGGCCACCCCTTATCCTGACATTATTTCTTGTTCCCCTATTTTCTACGTCATCTAAGGTGTCCATTAAGGACTCTATGGATGACAGTGGGTATAGGTTGCTATCAGGGGTTCCTGTGTATCCGAGCATTTTGTTAAATCAACCAGGGACGGGGACTCCATTGCAATCACCCTTGTATTTACTTGGTGGATCTCTTCACGGACCGAGGCCAATTTCCAACCTTGCTATATACTCTTCCATAGCCTTTTTAGTCGGTATGGCTTTGATGTGCATACTGAGCTCTTTGATCTCATCTAGCGCTGCAGTGCATTGAATGCTCTTGTTAAGTCTGGTAGCTGACAAGTCTACAACTGGGGTGCAGTGTACTGTACTATCCTTAACATTGGAGGGAGTTGCTTGACCAGAGGTTCAGGGTGTAATGGTAGGAGAGCAGGGGGATGAGGAGTGATCCCATACCTGAGGGCTGGCAGCAAGATCCAACTTGTGTCCCCTGGTCTTCCTTCCCTCTCCATTTGTTCTATGCCACATGGGGACTCTCACCTCTCCCCTCTCCCAGCATCCTCCTCTGCCTACAGTTCTGGTGAGTACTGTAGGAGTGCAGGGTACTTTTCTCCTGCACTTGTGTGCTTCTCTTTGTCTGCTTTCTCCAGTGTGGATGTAGCTGGTAGCTGCAAAGTTTTCCCTGCCGCTGTCTTCTTATCGGTTGTGTGGGAAGTTGCGACGCCATGTTGGCTACGGACGGCTGTTCTTCTTCCCGCTGTGAGCCGACCAGATAGTGCTGGATTCCCCATGCTGACAGTGTTCCTGTCAGGGAGGAGGCATGAGATGTTGCCTTCCTCCTTTTGTTACCCATGTTGTCTCTGGGTTCCTGTTTTGTTAACTTTTACTGGCTATTTCACCCGTTGTACCGCGGAAGAGGAGGATGTGCATGTCCTCACTTCTGCATAGCCAGGTCACGTCCCCAAAATCTGGTGTAATGAGGTATAATAGGTGAAGTCTGAGAATTCCTTTTGACAGTCTTGTTTTCAACACAACGAAAATATAGATCTTCACATATTCCATCACTCAGTATCTACGCAGAAAAAAACAGGCTGTGTTTCAATGGTTACAGATTGCTATTAGAAACATCACCCAGTATCATAGTCTTTTCCTCCAAAACACCCTGTAATAAAAGAAAAGTGGAGAAACTGGCCTTTAATAGGTCATATTAACTTTTCACAGAGCAATAACGTTCTGTACTTACAAAACATCCAGGTAAAAACACAAATCACAAATAAAACAGGTGGACATCAGGAGTCCAAATACATATTGCTCAACTTGACTTTTACATTTGCGGCTTTTTCTGGGACAAAAGTCTCCTCCACAAGCTTGGGTGTCTTCCGTGGTCTGCACGGCTTTAATGTCCCCAGGGGGATAAATTTTCTTTTAGTTGGTTCTGGAGTGATCTCTTTCAAGACTTCCTTAAGATCCGGCTCATCACCCCAATAATAGCGGTGTTTGGGTGGTGGGTAACCCGCAGGTACTTCGCGATACATGTGGCTGTTCGCATCCATAGCAGAAGACATGATCCTTACTCTACGGCCGGTAATGCTTTGTGCCTAGGATTTTTCAGCAGCAGTTAGCTCCTCCCACTGTCGGCACCAGCAAGTTTATTAAGTAGGGGTAGTCCCCCCCTACTTTGCACCAGAACAGGGCGTTGGCTTTTTGGTGCCAATTGTGTTTGGCGGGAAATTGTTGGCAGGAGTCAGCTTTGGGGAGAGTCATTAAGATGAGTGCCATCTCGGTTGCGCCCAATAAAGTTTTAACAGTCCATTAACTTTTAGGCACACAAGGTTAGATCCTGTTCATAGGACGCCAAACTGTATCATCATACGACTGTACGGTTACATAAAATAACAGGTAATGAGGGGAGTAGTAGTTGTCAGTTTGTGACGCCACCGTTCCATATACCGGCATTCACATGGCACATTATTGACACTGGACAAGTGCCTAGTACCTCTGGTCCTCCGGAACGGTGAAGCCCAGTAAAACTTTACTAGTGACTTTTCCATAAAATACAACAGGCTTCAGTATGCAGAGTTTACAGTGCTGGAAAACTTAGTGAATATTCAGCAATACTTGACGGGAAAGTCAATGGCTACAGAATGCCTATAATGATCACCCCGCTCTCATAGACTTCAGCACATGTGGGTGTCAGTTAAGGGTGTACCACTATACGGTGATCCAGACTTCAGACGGACACATAGGAATCATAAACGGAATTAAGATTATCTTCAGAGGTTCGGTAAACTTCTGCACTGTTATTAGCTGTATAACATATAGTTACATGAAGTGGTAACTACTTACAATGGCTCGCTCTTGTGGTGGGCCTTTTTTGGGGAAAAAGATTTAGGCTCACTCACTCCTATGCACTTCACATATGGTCCGGCGGTCTCTCCTTTTCCTCCATCCACACCCCGGGTGCTATGGGATGCCGTTCCTCCTCTTCCATCTTTACCATCATGGGAGCTGATGCGGCTCCGTGTTAGTTCCGAGTAGCAGGTTAGATGGAACCCTGCTCCAACACAGATAGAAGACCCTTTCCCCACTCTCAGACACTCACCTTTATAGATTCATGCACACCACATCACATGACACAGTAAGATAGATACATTCAACATGCGGCCAAACTCACAAGCAATGATTATAAGGTATTTAATAGAGATGAGCGAACGTACTCGTCCGAGCTTGATGCTCGTTCGAGTATTAGGGTGTTCGAGATGCTCGTTACTCGAGACGAGTACCACGCGATGTTCGAGTTACTTTCACTTTCATCTCTGAGACATTAGCGTGCTTTTCTGGCCAATAGAAAGACAGGGAAGGCATTACAACTTCCTCCTGCGACGTTCCAGCCCTATACCACCCCCCTGCAGTGAGTGGCTGGGGAGATCAGGTGTCACCCGAGTATTTAAATCGGCCCTCCCGCGGCTCGCCACAGATGCATTCTGACAGAGATCAGGGACAGTGCTGCTGATGCTGCTGCTGCTATAGGGAGAGCGTTAGGAGTTATTTTAGACTTCAAGAACCCCAATGGTCCTTCTTAGGGCCACATCTGACCATGTGCAGTACTGTTAAGGCTGCTATGAGCAGTGTTGCACATTTTTTTTTTGTATATCGGGCGTGCAGAGCATTGCGTCCTCAGTCTGCAGTAATTTTACATAGTATAGGGCCAGTAGTGGTGAGGCAGGGACAGTGGGAAAGGTGAAAGAGATATACTGTCTATATAGGCAGTGCGCTTTTTCAAACAAATTTGGGAAAGATACTATCTTTGGGCTGCCTGTGACCGTCTTGAGTGTACTGCGTCTCTGCTGGGGGTAGTAGTCCTAATTAATACGCAGCTAAGTGTTACAGCAGGCTTGCACAAAATTCTTTCCTGGCTCTGTGTCGCCCGTTACATCACCGCCGTCATCCCGTCCAGAGGGAAACAGTATACATATATACGCTGCCTACAGTATCTGTCTGCTGTCTCAGCTCAGCCTTTAAAAAAATAGAAGCAAAATACTTAAGGCCTACTAGTGGCCTTTGAACGCTTGACTGCTTCTGCACTGTGAATTCCACTAGCTCAGTCATACGCACCTACGTCTCACTACAGGCTTGCGCAAAATTCTTTCCTGGCTCTGCTGTGCGTTCCGTAAGCGAAGTCAGCCTCCAACCACAGGCCAATAAGCGGCACATTTGTTTCTGCACTACTGGTAATACACCATGCTGAGGGGTAGGGGTAGTCCTAGAGGACGTGGACGCGGGCGAGGACGCGGAGGCCCAAGTCAGGGTGTGGGCACAGGCCGAGCTCCTGATCCAGGTGTATCGCAGCCGACTGCTGCGGGATTAGGAGAGAGGCACGTTTCTGGTGTCCCCAGATTAATCTCACAATTAATGGGTCCACGCGGTAGACCTTTATTAGAAAATGAGCAGTGTGACCAGGTCCTGTCGTGGATGGCAGAAAGTGCATCCAGCAATCTATCAACCACCCAGAGTTCTACGCCGTCCAGTGCTGCAACTCTGAATCCTCTGGCTGCTGCTCCTCCTTCCTCCCAGCCTCCTCACTCCATTACAATGACACATTCTGAGGAGCAGGCAGACTCCCAGGAACTGTTCTCAGGCCCCTGCCCAGAATGGCCAGCAATGGTTCCTATTCCACCGGAGGAGTTTGTCGTGACCGATGCCCAACCTTTGGAAAGTTCCCGGGGTCCGGGGGATGAGGCTGGGGACTTCTGGCAACTGTCTCAAGAGCTTTCAGTGGGTGAGGAGGACGACGACGATGAGACACAGTTGTCTATCACTCAGGTAGTAGTAATTGCAGTAAGTCCGAGGGAGGAGCGCACAGAGGATTCGGAGGAAGAGCAGCAGGATGATGAGGTGACTGACCCCACCTGGTTTGCTAAGCCTACTGAGGACAGGTCTTCAGAGGGGGAGGCAAGTGCAGCAGCAGGGCAGGTTGGAAGAGGCAGTGCAGTGGCCAGGGGTAGAGGCAGGGCCAGACCGAATAATCCACCAACTGTTTCCCAAAGCGCCCCCTCGCGCCATGCCACCCTGCAGAGGCCGAGGTGCTCAAAGGTCTGGCAGTTTTTCACTGAGAGTGCAGACGACCGACGAACAGTGGTGTGCAACCTTTGTCGCGTCAAGATCAGCCGGGGAGCCACCAACACCAGCCTCACCACCACCAGCATGCGCAGGCATATGATGGCCAAGCACTAGAGATGAGCGAACGTACTCGTCCGAGCTTGATACTCGGGCGAATATTAGCGTGTTCGGGATGCTCGGTACTCGTAACGAGTACCACGCGATGTTCTGGTTACTTTCAGTTTCCTCTCTGAGACGTTAGCGCGCTTTTCTGGCCAATTGAAAGACAGGGAAGGCATTACAACTTCCCCCTGTGACGTTCAAGCCCTATACCACCCCCCTGCAGTGAGTGGCTGGCGAGATCAGGTGTCACCCGAGTATAAAAATCGGCCCCTTCCGCGGCTCGGCTCAGATGCCTTGTGAGTTAGCTGAGGGAAAGTGCTATCTTGGTGGAGCTGCTATAGGGAGAGCGTTAGGAGTTAGTGTAGGCTTCAAGAACCCCAACGGTCCTTCTCAGGGCCACATCTAATAGTGTGCAGTACTGTGTTAGCACTGTATTTTTTATTTTTTTTTCAAAATTGTATCTGCAGAGCATTGCACCCTGCAATAGGGACAGAAGTGGTGGTTAGGCAGGGAGAGTGTTAGCAGTGAGTGTAGGCTTCAAGAACCCCAACGGTCCTTTCTAGGGCCACATCTATCCATGTGCAGTACTGTCCAGGCTGCTGTTAGCCGTGTTGCATTTTTTTTCTTTTTTTTTTCTCAAAACCGGCTGTGCAGACCATTGCACCCGGCATTAATACTACAGGGATAGAATTGTGTAGGCAGGGCCAGAAGACATACATTATTCATTGAATAGACGCAGTGTGGCTTTTCCTTTGAAAAACAAGGGAAAAAATTCTATTTTGCCTGCCTCTGACAGTCCTCAGGGCTCTGGGTACGTGTGTGCTGCGTGCAGAACGTTAAAAAAAATCAGACGCAGCCAGCTACGTTTTACTGCAGGCTTGCGCCAATTTTTTTCCTGCATGGGAAATCCCTGATCTGCTGTAGCGAATAACTTTGCATCACTGCAGTTCTCTGACACATTTGCAGGGCCACAACACAGTTATTAAACTTAGTAGTATTCATTGAATACACGCAGTGTGGCTTGTCCTTTGAAAAACAAGGGAAAAAATTCTATTTTGGCTGCAGGCTTGCGCCAATTTTTTTCCTGCATGGGAAATCCCTGATCTGCTGTAGCGAATAACTTTGCATCACTGCAGTTCTCTGACACATTTGCAGGGCCACAACACAGTTATTAAACTTAGTAGTATTCATTGAATACATGCAGTGTGGCTTGTCCTTTGAAAAACAAGGGAAAAAATTCTATTTTGGCTGCAGGCTTGCGCCAATTTTTTTCCTGCATGGGAAATCCCTGATCTGCTGTAGCGAATAACTTTGCATCACTGCAGTTCTCTGACACATTTGCAGGGCCACAACACAGTTATTAAACTTAGTAGTATTCATTGAATACACGCAGTGTGGCTTGTCCTTTGAAAAACAAGGGAAAAAATTCTATTTTGGCTGTAGGCTTGCGCCAATTTCTTTCCTGGCTTGGAAAAAACTGGTAATACAGCATGCTGAGGGGTAGGGGTAGGCCTAGAGGACGTGGACGCGGCCGAGGACGCGTAGGCCCAAGTGAGGGTGTGGGCACAGGCCGAGCTCCTGATCCAGGTGTGTCGCAGCCGACTGCTGCGCGATTAGGAGAGAGGCACGTTTCTGGCGTCCCCACATTCATTGCCCAATTAATGGGTCCACGCGGGAGACCTTTATTAGAAAATGAGCAGTGTGAGCAGGTCCTGTCGTGGATGGCAGAAAGTGCTTCGAGCAAGCTATCATCCACCCAGAGTTCTGCGCCGTCCAGTGCTGCAAATCCGAATCCTCTGTCTGCTGCTCCTCCTTCCTCCCAGCCTCCTCACTCCACTACAATGAAACATGCTCAGGAGCGGGAAGACTCCCAGGAACTGTTCTCGGGCCCCTGCTCAGATTGGGCAGCAGTGGTTCCTCTCCCACCAGAGGAGTTTATCGTCACTGATGCACAACCATTGGAAAGTTCCCGGGGTC
Source organism: Eleutherodactylus coqui (assembly GCF_035609145.1). Taxonomy (NCBI): domain Eukaryota; kingdom Metazoa; phylum Chordata; class Amphibia; order Anura; family Eleutherodactylidae; genus Eleutherodactylus; species Eleutherodactylus coqui. The sequence continues at coordinate 158,168,275 of NC_089837.1, read as the reverse complement.
CGGGCGATGAGGCTGGGGACTTCCGGCAACTGTCTCAAGACCTTTCAGTGGGTGAGGAGGACGATGACGATGAGACACAGTTGTCTTGCAGTGAGGTAGTAGTAAGGGCAGTAAGTCCGAGGGAGGAGCGCACAGAGGATTCGGAGGAAGAGCAGCAGGACGATGAGGTGACTGACCCCACCTGGTGTGCAACGCCTACTCAGGACAGGTCTTCAGAGGGGCAGGCAAGGGCAGCAGCAGGGCAGGTTGCAAGAGGCAGTGCGGTGGCCAGGGGTGGAGGCAGGGCCAGACCGAATAATCCACCAACTGTTTCCCAAAGCGCACCCTCGCACCATGCCACTCTGCAGAGGCCGAGGTGCTCTAAGGTCTGGCAGTTTTTCAGAGACGCCTGACGACCGACGAACAGTGGTGTGCAACCTTTGTCGCGCCAAGATCAGCCGGGGAGCCACCACCAACAGCCTCACCACCACCAGCATGCGCAGACATATGATGGCCAAGCACCCCACAAGGTGGGACGAAGGCCGTTCACCGCCTCCGGTTTGCACCGCTGCCTCTCCCCCTGTGCCCCAACCTGCCACTGAGATCCAACCCCCCTCTCAGGACACAGGCACTACCGTCTCCTGGCCTGCACCCACACCCTCACCTCCGCTGTCCTCGGCGCCATCCACCAATGTCTCGCACCGCACAGTCCAGCCGTCGCTAGCGCAAGTCTTGGAGCGCAAGCGCAAGTACGCCGCCACGCACCCGCACGCTCAATCGTTAACCGTCCACATAGCCAAATTTATCAGCCTTGAGATGCTGCCGTATAGGGTTGTGGAAACGGAGGCTTTCAAAGCTATGATGGCGGCGGCGGCCCCGCGCTACTCAGTTCCCAGTCGCCACTACTTTTCCCGATGTGCCGTCCCAGCCCTGCACGACCACGTCTCCCGCAACATTGTACGCGCCCTCACCAATGCGGTTAGTGGCAAGGTCCACTTAACTACGGACACGTGGACAAGCACAGGCGGGCAGGGCCACTACATCTCCCTGACGGCACATTGGGTGAATTTAGTGGAGGCTGGGACAGAATCAGAGCCTGGGACCGCTCACGTCCTACCCACCCCCAGAATTGCGGGCCACAGCTCGGTGGTGGTATGTTCGGCGGTGTATGCTTCCTCCACTAAAGCACCCTCCTCCTCCTCCTCCTCAACCTCTGTCTCGCAATCTAGATGTGTCAGCAGCAGCAGCACGTCGCCAGCAGTCGGTGTCGCGCGGCGTGGCAGCACAGCAGTGGGCAAGCGTCAGCAGGCCGTGCTGAAACTACTCAGCTTAGGAGATAGGAGGCACATGGGCCACGAACTGCTGCAGGGTCTGACAGAGCTGACCGACCGTTGGCTTGCGCCGCTGAGCCTCCAACCGGGCATGGTCGTGTGTGACAACGGCCGTAACCTGGTGGCGGCTCTGCAGCTCGGCAGCCTCACGCACGTGCCATGCCTGGCCCATGTCTTTAATTTGGTGGTTCAGCGCTTTCTGAAAAGCTACCCACGCTTGTCAGACCTGCTCGTAAAGGTGCGCCGGCTCTGCGCACATTTCCGCAAGTCCCACACGGACGCTGCCACCCTGCGCACCCTGCAACATCGGTTTAATCTGCCAGTGCACCGACTGCTGTGCGACGTGCCCACACGGTGGAACTCTACGCTCCACATGTTGGCTAGGCTCTATGAGCAGCGTAGAGCTATAGTGGAATACCAACTCCAACATGGGCGGCGCAGTGGGAGTCAGCCTCCTCAATTCTTTTCAGAAGAGTGGGCCTGGTTGGCAGACATCTGCCAGGTCCTTCGAAACTTTGAGCAGTCTACCCAGGTGGTGAGCGGCGATGCTGCAATCATTAGCGTCACCATTCCTCTGCTATGCATCTTGAGAAGTTCCCTGCAAACCATAAAGGCAGCCGCTTTGCGCTCGGAAACAGAGCCGGGGGGAGACAGTATGTCGCTGGATAGTCAGAGCACCCTCCTGTCTATATCTCAGCGCGTTCAGGAGGAGGAGGAGGAGCATGAGGAGGATGAGGAGGAGGGGGAAGAGACAGCTTGGCCCACTGCTGACAGTACCCATGCTGCTTGCCTGTCATCATTTCAGCATGTATGGCCTGAGGAGGAGGAGGAGGAGGAGGAGGATCCTGAAAGTGATCTTCCTAGTGAAGACAGCCATGTGTTGCGTACAGGTACCCTGGCACACATGGCTGACTTCATGTTAGGATGCCTTTCTCGTGACCCTCGCGTTACACGCATTCTGGCCACTACGGATTACTGGGTGTACACACTGCTCGATCCACGCTATAAGGAGAACCTTCCCACTCTGATTCCCGAAGAGGAAAGGGGTCCGAGAGTGTTGCTATACCACAGGACCCTTGCGGACAAGCTGATGGTAAAATTCCCACCCGACAGCGCTAGTGGCAGAAGGCGCAGTTCCGAGGGCCAGGTAGCAGGGGAGGTGCGGAGATCGAGCAGCATGTACAGCCCAGGCAGTGCAACAGTCTTTATGGGCCTGGACAGCTTTATGGCTCCCCAGCAAGACTGTGTCACCGCTCCCCAGTCAAGGCTGAGTCGGCGGCAGCACTGTAAAAGGATGGTGAGGGAGTACGTAGCCGATCGCACGACCGTCCTCCGTGACGCCTCTGCCACCTACAACTACTGGGTGTCGAAGCTGGACACGTGGCCTGAACTAGCGCTGTATGCCCTGGAGGTGCTTGCTTGTCCTGCGGCTAGCGTCTTGTCGGAGAGGGTGTTTAGTGCGGCTGGGGGAATCATCACAGATAAGCGTACCCACCTGTCAACCGACAGTGCCGACAGGCTAACACTCATCAAAATGAACAAAGCCTGGATTTCCCCAGACTTCTCTTCTCCACCAGCGGACAGCAGCGATACCTAAGCAATACGTAGGCTGCACCCGCGGATGGAAGCATAGTTCTCTCTCACCATTCAAAACGGGGACATTTCTGCTTCATCAATCTGTGTATAATATTCCTCCTCCTCCTCCTGCTCCTCCTCCTGAAACCTCACGTAATCACGCTGAACGGGCAATTTTTCTTAGGGCCACAAAGCTCACTCATATAATTTTTCTAAAAAAATTTTATACGTTTCAATGCTCTTAAAAGCGTTGGAACTTTAACTTGAACCAATTTTTCGTTAAACTGGGCTGCCTGCAGGCCTAGTTACCACTTAAGCCACATTAACCAAAGCGATTAATGGGTTTCACCTGCCATCTTGGTTGGGCATGGCCAATTTTTACTGAGGTAGATTAGTACTGTTGGTACACCAATTTTTTTGGGCCCTCACCTACAGTGTAATCATAGCAATTTCTATGTTCTTCGCCTGCACTCATGGTACAGAAAGGTGTGTGGGGTTGGCCTACACTTTAGCTACATAAATGTAACTTGGGCCTTGGCTATACTGCAGCTACTGAAATGGAACTAAGACTGCGCTCCCACTATACTGCTGCTTCGGAATTGTTCCTGGGGCCTGTGTAGGCTACTACTATTACTGAAATGGAACTTAGACTATGCTCCTCCTATACTGCTGCTTCGGAATTGTTACTGGGGCCTGTCTTGAGTGCTACTATTACTGAAATGGAACTAATACTGTGCTCCCCCTATAATGCTGCTAGTGATATGTTAGTGGGGCCTGTCCTAATGCTACGGCTGAAATGTTACGAATTATGGGCTCTGCCTATACCGCTGCTAATGGTATGTCTCTGGGGTGTGGAAACAGAGGCTTCCCAAAGACATGATGGCGGCGAGGCCATTTCCCACCAACGCGGTTACTGTTAAGGTGCATATAACCACGGACACGTGGAGAGGACACGTAGTGCCTTAAAAACATCCCCCTCCTCCTCCAACAATGAAAACATTCTTGGCAAATGTCTTTGCATTGGTTCGTCTGGTGGCAGTCCAAGAATTTCACCTTTACCGACACAACAAGAGAGCCCCCCCACCATCCCCCCGCCACAGCCCACTTAATCCTGGCCACATTCCGAAAACCAACAAAATACAACCTTGCTACTAGGTCCGCAGTCACCACCACATTACCACCAACGCGGTTACTGTTAAGGTGCATATAACCACGGGCACGTGGAGAGGACACGTAGTGCCTCAAAAACATCCCCCTCCTCCTCCAACAATGAAAACATTCTTGGCAAATGTCTTTGCATTGGTTCGTCTGGTGGCAGTCCAAGAATTTCACCTTTACCGACACAACAAGAGAGCCCCCCCACCATCCCCCCGCCACAGCCCACTTAATCCTGGCCACATTCCGAAAACCAACAAAATACAACCTTGCTACTAGGTCCGCAGTCACCACCACATTACCACCAACGCGGTTACTGTTAAGGTGCATATAACCACGGACACGTGGAGAGGACACGTAGTGCCTCAAAAACATCCCCCTCCTCCTCCAACAATGAAAACATTCTTGGCAAATGCCTTTGCATTGGTTCGTCTGGTGGCAGTCCAAGAATTTCACCTTTACCGACACAACAAGAGAGCCCCCCCACCATCCCCCCGCCACGGCCCACTTAATCCTGGCCACATTCCGAAAACCAACAAAATACAACCGTGCTACTAGGTCCGCAGTCACCACCACATTACCACCAACGCGGTTACTGTTAAGGTACATATTACCAGTCTGACTGGGGCATACAGACACCTTGACAGAATGAATAGTGTGTGGCACATAAGTTCCCCATTGCTATGCCCACGTGTGCAGCTCCTGATGGAGGTGGCACAGGATTGGATTTCTCATTGCTTCTGTACAGCATTGTGGGCTATCGCCCCGCCCCTTTTAAAGAGGGTCGCTGCCTGGCCGTGCCAACCCTCTGCAGTGTGTGCCTGCGGTTCCTCCTCATGGCAGATGCGCTTATAAATAGACATGAGGGTGGTGTGGCATGAGGGCAGCTGAAGGCTGCGCAGGGACACTTTGGTGTGCGCTGTGGACACTGGGTCGTGCCGGGGGGGGGGGGGGGGTTGGGCAGCATGTAACCCAGGAGAAGTGGCAGCGGAGTGTCATGCAGGCAGTGATTGTGCTTTGTCGGAGGTAGTGCGGTGCTTAGCTAAGGTATGCCTTGCTAATGAGGGCTTTTCAGAAGTAAAAATTGTTGGTGGGGGGGGGGCACTCTTGCCGCTATTGTGGCTTAATAGTTGGACCTGGGAACTTGAGATGCAGCCCAACATGTAGCCCCTCGCCTGCCCTATCCGTTTCTGTGTCGTTCCCATCACTTTCTTGAATTGCCCCGATTTTCACAAATGGAAACCTTAGCGAGCATCGGCGATATACAAAAATGCTCGAGTCGCCCATTGACTTCAATGGGGTTCGTTACTCGAAACGAACCCTCGAGCATCACGAAAATTTCGTCTCGAGTAACGAGCACCCGAGCATTTTGGTGCTCGCTCATCTCTAGTAGTTAAAGAGGTTGTCCCGCGCCGAAACGGTTTTTTTTTTAATTCAATAGGCCCCCCGTTCGGCGCGAGACAAACCCAATGCATGGGTTAAAAAAAAAAAACATTTAGTACTTACCCGAATCCCCGCGCTGCGGCGACTTCTTCCTTACCTTAGCAAGATGGCCACCGGGATCTTCACCCACGATGCACCGCGGGTCTTCTCCCATGGTGCACCGTGGGCTCTGTGCGGTCCATTGCCGATTCCAGCCTCCTGATTGGCTGGAATCGGCACACGTGATGGGGCGGAGCTACGCAATGACGCGTAGAAGGGGGCGGAGCCAGAACTCCGCTCGTGCCGAGACCCAAGAGAAGGGAGAAGACCCTTCTGCGCAAGCGCGTCTAATCGGGAGATTAGACGCTGAAATTAGACGGCACCATGGAGACGGGGATGCCAGCAACGGAGCAGGTAAGTGAATAACTTCTGTATGGCTCATATTTAATGCACGATGTATATTACAAAGTGCATTAATATGGCCATACAGAAGTGCTTACCCCCACTTGCTTTCTCAGGAAAACCCCTTTAACTTTTCAAACGCTGCAGCTGTGCAACACACATACAGAAAATAAACACGACAGCTTTGCACAGCGCATCCACATAAGACAAACATGTATGACATTTATGGAGGGGTCCAGAATGATGTTCTGGGACACTACACAACCTGGTTGACTTCTGGATTTTTGGGGACAATTATTGTGTCATACCATAGAGTAATCAGAGAATCTTTCTGTATTCTAATGAGCAAATCTGACCATGGCTGTAGATTATAAATGATTGTTTTAAAGTAGAGGTGGACCAGTATATTTGTAAAGCATATTACAAATGTAACGAAAATTGCCAGGAAAAACTCTTGAAATGGTGTTTTCTACAAGGCTTTAAAAAGCCCCATCAGTAATTTTTCCTGAACTGTCATCAGGATTATCAAAACCAAACGAGCAATAGACCACCGATGAGCCGAGGAAAGTGTTAGATCTGAAATGAAATGCTTTGCTTATTCAGATAGCTCACATCCACCACTGAATATTAACTTTATTCTGCAAAATAACTTTTCATCCTGTTGTGATTACATAAAGGACTTCATCTTTCACTTCTGTAACCTCTATGAGACCAGGGAATTGAAAACAGAGAAAGATTGGGTTTTGGTTTAAAGATTTAAATTTTGTAGATCTGAGTCCTGGATATCCGAGCAAAAATTTTGCTAAGGCAATTCTCAAACACAGTGTCGGTAAAACAGTTAAGGTGTTCAACAACATTTCTAAATGCATCCCATCATTCTGATGGGTTACGAGTAGAGATTAGCGAGCATACTCGCTAAGGACAATTGCTCGATCGAGCATTGTCCTTAGCGAGTATCTCTCTGCTCGGAAGAAAAGGTTCGGCTGCCGGCGCGGGTGACAGGTGAGTTGCGGCCATGAGCAGTGGGAGCAGGTGGGAGAGAGAGATCTCCCCTCTGTTCCTCCGCAGCTCCCCGCCCGCGCCGGCAGCCGAATCTTTGCTCCCAAGCTGGTAGGTACTCGCTAAGAGCAATGCTCGATCCAGCAATTGCCCTTAGCGAGTATGCTCGCTCATCTCTAGTTACGAGGTATGTTGAAAAGCGCGAAAACATGCCAATATAGTGCAGACAGCGCTTAAAAATCACAGCATTAGAAAATGCTCCATTCAAGCGCAGGTCTGCGAGGCCCCATTGAAACCAATAGAAGAGTTGTACTGCGATTAGCAGGGCATTTTGAATGCTACAGTAAATGCGGTAAAAAGCACTTGTGTGAGAGTGGCCTTAGAGTATATTTGCAAGGTTCAGTTTGCATAATGTTTAGGCTAATCCTCTGTCATATATATTAGTTTATAAAAAACAAGTATGCAAACAATTGTTTGACACAGACATATCTAAATAAAAATCTGTCTTAAAAAAAAGCCAAGTCACTTATTCTGAACCTTGAATGGAACTGTTTTATACAGGAAATACCCAGGTTATACCAGCATGGTCCATTTCACTATATACAGGGAGATGGATAACGTATACCAGCTGTACTTATATAATTATATACAGGAGATACCCAAGTTATACCAGCATAGTCGATATCACTATACACATGCTCGATATCAGTATATACAGGGAGATGTACATTTCCTGTATACAGTGATATCGATCATGCTGGTGTAAGACCAGTTTTACATGTGCGTCAGTACCTCTGGTTGGAGTTTCTGTCACAGATCCAGCTCAAAATACCGGAATAAAAAGCACTGCATGCAGCACTTTTTCTCTGATCCAAAAGTCGGGCAGCTGTTTGGAAAGCGGATGGACCCCATTATAGTCAATGGAGTCCATCCAGCCCTGTTCATTCTGTCCAGAGATGGAGCTATTCAGCTGTGACAATTTCCCTTTCCTGCTCCGTGAACAAAGCTGGAAATCAGATTCTCCCAGTGCAGGTATGAAACCACCCTAACCTGGGTATCGACTGTATATAATTATAAATGTACAGCCGGTATAAGTTATATGGATCCTGTTTATAGCGATATGGAGCATGCTGGTATAACCTGGGTATCTCCTGTATATAATTATATATGTACACCTGGTAAAACTTATATCAGCTATACATATATACACAATACATACTTGGTTGCACTACATGGTTCACTCCCCTACTCCCCTATCCGACACTGTCAGTACACCACTGGCTGGACCAATCACATGGCTGGCTGTGCACTGATACACTGTAGTTGTGACTAATCACAACCACAGTCTCTCAATGGAAGGCAGTACCACACACTGGGGGAATATGCAGCATGTAACAGCCCTCCTCTCCCTGAGTGCCACCCATAGCCAGCCAGTGGGCTGCGGCAGTGATAAAGCATATGGGCTATGGGCACCCATTCACTATGGGACTGGGTCACAATTGCAACCCCTGCGACCCCCGGTGGTATGGATAACAAACTGTAATGGAAATTATTTTGTGTTGATTTTTCTGGATCTTTTTGCAACATTTATCACTGTAGACCACTAGATCCTACTCAATATACTTCACTCTGATGGCCTTAAAGGGGTTGTGTGGTTAAAATAAAAACATTTTTAATGGCTAGGCAGGTGAAAAACAGCACATACTCACTTGTCTTCAGCCTCTAGAACTCAGCTGAGTAGCTCCAGATGGACGGAAGTCAGGTAACCATTGCAGCCAATTAGAGGCCGCAGCATCCCTTTCCAATCCACTGCCAATAATGCTCGCATCCTGGGCACTTTGATGTCAGGAGTTCAGAACGGTGACACTGTGGCCTCTGATTGGCCACATCGGTCACCTGACTTTTATTAGCCATCCACACTGAGACAGGGCAGCAGGAGCAGCTCAGTTGAGTATGCACTCTTTTTTTATTGCATGACCTGCCCAGCTGTTGATTTTTTGTATTTTGTCTCACTAACCACTCATTCAGTGTATCATTTGCTGACACTACTTTTCTCTTTCCCTGGTTGTTGGGGTTCCTTAGAGTTCAGAACTTAGTCCTCTCCTCTTTTCTATCTACACAGCTTCTATTGGTCAAACTTTCAGTAGATATGGCTTTTAGGACCATCTCAAGATTGATACCCAATTGTATACCTCTTCATATAACATATCACCACTGCAAAAACACCAGCGATTGTCTCTAACATCATGCTTTCCTCTCTATATCTGAAACTTCTAATGTGTATCATTAAACTGGGCTCAAATAATAGTATATCTGAAAACTGTAAAGAAAATTGATATAGATCCCTCCAATTTTAATGAGACATGGATGTTTAATATTCTGCTTTTTGCAATTGTAAGAGAAAGCAAGGGAACTTGTAAAATGACCTAGATTACTGCATTGATTACTAATAAAACGTGATCTGTTTACTATCCAAGTCACAACTATAGATAAACACAGTCTAAAGTAAAATCATATCATCCATGTCATTTATAAAATCATGTCTTTTATTAAGTACATTGAGTAAACAGGATGAAAAAGAAAGTGATCTTTTGTATTAATTAATTTTTCAAGTTCTAATTGGCAAAAGGTTAGTTAGTAAGATGAGATTAGAAGTGTGCATTTCTCAAGTGCTTTACCCATTAAATAAAGGCACACAAAGTTAGGTTACTGACAAATCTATACTTCTCAGAAAGATTGGTCAGTGTTAGAGATGAGCGAGCATATTCGCTAAGGGCAAATACTCGAGCGAGTATTGTCCTTAGCGAGTATCTGCCCGCTCTTGAGAAAAGATTCGGGTGCCGGTGGGGGGAGTGGTGTGTTGCGGGAGTGAGCCAAAAAACACTTTGCAGTCCATCTCAAGTTTGCCCAAGACCACCTGGATGTTCCATAATGCTCATACGAAAATGTTCTATGGAAAACATGAGAACTTTTGGAACAACATTGCAAAACACTATGCACACCAACAGCAAATCCTCTTTCCAACTATGAAGCATGGTTTAGGGCTGCTTTTCTGCCAAAGGGCTTGGAGACTTTGTGATTACTGAGGTAGTAATTACAAACTTTTTACAGGAGAATATAAGGGCAGCAATCCCTGACTTCAAGCTGATGAGACATTGGCTAATGCAACAAGACAATGTGGTGCAGTGGAATAGAGGACTTTGAACCCCCATTTAGTGATTAGTGAGACTTCAACCAATCAAACATTGATCACCTATTCTGTGACTAGGCGATGAATGCCCTTAGTGGGAAAACCCCTTTAAGCATGAATGCTAAGAATTATGTCCTAATTAGAGATGAGCGAGTATACTCACTAAAGGCAATCGCTCGAGCGAGCATTGCCTTTAGCGAGTACCTGCCCGCTCGAGACTGTAGGTTCGGGTGCCGGCGCGGGGGAGCGGTGAGTAGCGGCAGTCAGCAGGAGGGAGCAGGGGGGAGAGAGGCTGAGAGAGATCTCCCCTCGGTTCCTCCCCGCTCTCCCCCACAGCTCCCTGCCCTCTGCCGGCACCCGAACCTTCAGTCTCGAGCGGGCAGGTACTCGCTCAAGGCAATGCTCGCTCGAGCAATTGCCTTTAGCGAGTATACTCACTCATCTCTAGTGCGGAATAAGTTGGCGCTATACAAATAAAGATTATTATTATTATTAATCATACTTCATCTCGCGCTGATGCACATTTATCCCACAATATACTGTAGTATTAGACCAATAGTATACTTAGCTGTATTGCTCATTATGTGTGCTAAACATATTAAAACATTCTCCACAATACAGGACATTTTATTGTGATGAAATAACCCCTCAGCCTCCTAGACTTTCAGCTTTTATGACTAAATGCTCATTTTAGGATGCCAAGTTTAGTACCGACCTGCACCTTGTGATATCAGGCGGCTGCTTTTCTAGTTTCACTCTGAATTTTGTTCTATGTCAATTAATCCTAGAAAGAGGAAGATACCAGAACCACTTTCTTGTCCTGCTTTCAATTCCTTGGTCTCACGAAGGTGACAGAAGTGAAACATGAAGTTTTCTATGTAACCACAAAAAGGTGTAGTTATTTGTACAAAACAGCTCAATGCAAAGAGTGCTCAGACCTAAAATAGAGCATTGTATTCAGCTTCACTGTAATCTGCTGCTTGCTTGCTGTTCATTTTCATTAAAACTAAGGGCTCAGTCAGACGAACGAATATTCACGCATTTTTTTTCGCGCAGAAAAAAAACCGCACTGCGTTCGTGGAAAAAAAGTCGCACCTACAAAAGATAGAACATATGGGTGGCAATGGATGTGGTAATGCGGATTCTTTTCCGCACGCAGTGTGGTTTTTTTTTTAGTGCGGAAAAACGCACAAATATCTGCTTGTCTGACTGAGCCTAACACACATTTGAATTTCAGGCCTTATGTCCACGGGCGGATCAGATTCTGCATGCAGGACCCCGCAGTGGAGCCTGACCCTGCCCGTGGCCAAGGACTCTGTGAGTCTACTTACCCATCCAGGTCTTCATTTTCTTCCCTGCTGATGTGTGTGAAGCTGCCGCACATGCACAGTGGAGTTGTTTTTTTTGTTTTTTTTTTAAACCTGCTTTCCCGCGGAATCCGCGGTCCATCCACAATTCAATGGAATTAACGTCAATGGAAGCCATTCATGCGGGATCCGCACTGAAATGGAGCCCGCTGCGATTTGTTTTCCTGACCAAAAGGTCCGCAAATCAAATCTGCATGCTTTATTTCATTTGCAGATGCCAATGTATCCCTATGGGTGGCTTAATTCCGCAAATCCGATCCGCCCGAGGACATTGGGCCTAAGGCACAATTAGAATAGTTGTCTGTAAATAAAGACTGATTTCCAAATACACAAAAAAGACTCTACGAAAATTGAATTGTCAAATAAATCTTTTAAAGTGAGAGAGGATATGGTTAAATCATAATGTAGCCAAAACAACAAGATGTGGCTGGAATTATTTTCATTTTGCGAATCATGCGTTAAAACAGTGTTTTTTTTTTTTAATTATTAGGAATCTGTTATTTCTAAAGAGGAACTATCACAATGGGGAACTTAAAATGATAGTGAAGCACCTACTGCTGTGAATTAGGAGCTCCCGCTATGCATAAAGATGAGAGATTTGAACCTCTGGACTGTTACCCAATGTATACCATTTCTGATGGACAGACAGAAAGGACAGTCTCACATGACAGGATTTGAATTGTGGATTTCGCAATCGTTGTCCGCGCGGACGATACACGGTAATATGCGGGCATTGAAATGCATGGACTTTCAGCGGTTCGCTAACACTTGTGGACAGGCATTGCGGATTCTGCAAGCAGAAGAAAAATCACAACATGCTCTATTTTACCACGGACGCCACGTGTATGGGCTCCATCGATCTCTATGGATGCGTGCGATCCACAGTTCATACGCAATTAACATTGCGTATGTACTGCAGATGTACTCGCAATTTGCTTGGAGAATAGATACGAAAGCATTTTGGTGGGGAAGGAGAGAGAAAGACAATATGTCGCCTGGGCAAAGTTATGCTTCTTTCTGATGTCATTCCCTACTTGTGCTCTTTTTTCCGCATGGACGATATGCTGTCCATAAGCGACCATTCTTAATTCATTTTCCCGATCATATCACTGCGGATATCTATTAGCGGAATCCAACCTGTACGTGTGAGCCTGGCCACAGGCAGACAGATAGATAGATAGATAGATAGATAGATAGATAGATAGATAGATAGATAGATAGATAGATAGATAGATAGATAGATCAGATCGATAGATATGAGATGGATATAGATAGCTAGATAGATAGATAGATAGATAGATAGATAGATAGATAGATAGATAGATAGATAGATAGATAGATAGATAGATAGGAGATGGATATAGATAGATAGATATGAGATAGATAAATAGATAGATAGATATGAGATGGAGATAGATAGATAGATAGATAGATAGATAGATAGATAGATAGATAGATAGATGTTCTTTTTGCTTTTGCTTTCTATTGCTCTAATGTCTTGTTTACATTTGCATCGAAGGTTCTCTGCAAAGCCTCTGTCACAAATTCAGCAAAATTACTGGAAAATAGTGTAGCATGCAACGCTATTTTTTCAAGTAAAATGCTAGACACCAGGATTAAAATCTGATGGACCCCGTTATAGTCAACCTGTTTATGGATCACTCCCCCGCACAGCTCCTCCACTTCTTAGCCTGTGAAATCCAAACCCATTTTAGGTGACTTCCACATCCCCATATCCCCACTGACAACCAAATCTCCATGTCTGCCTCTGAGATTCTAGCACTAAGTTCCTCCCTAGGCCTTTCACAACTTGCTGCTTCTCCAATGCACAAAGATGGCAGTTCACTTAACTTGTTCTTCTTCCGTCTTTGCTCTGTCTCTCATTTTTCAAACCCTACCTCCCAGTCTCTGACTAAAATTTCCTTAACTTTATTATCTAGTTTAATTCTAGTTTATCTAGCACACACACAGAAATCTACAGGCTGTTAACACTCTGCAATTTAGATTGACTCCTTACAGTCAATGCTATTCAAGATGCCCTGGGTATAGCAGCACCCGCCCACATACTCCTACCATCCCAATGCATACTGCAGCAGCCCCGGCACATGCCTCAAACATATTTCCTTTAGTGGTGTTATAGGTGTGCTGAACACCTGTAGAGAAAATCACGAATACCTATAGATTTCCTCCACTACAAATTCATGTTCAGAAATTACAGTTCTGCCCTTCACCGTGACAAACAAGCCTATTTCACCACTCATCTCCTCATTATCCAATAATCCAAAATGATTCTTTGACACTTTTATTGATCTCTTTAGTGCAGCCACCTATCACAGATCTCAGTGCTGAAGACTTGGCCACTTACTTCAAAGAGAAAATTGACAAAACCCTGCAGGAAATAAACCCCAAATTCCCAATTAGTTTTGATCGCTCTCTCTCCTGCACCTTCTCTTCTTCACTCTCAGTATTTGACCCAACAACAGAAGATGAAGTCTGCAGGCTCCTCTCTTCTTCTCACCCTACTGCCTGCATTAATGACCCTATTCCCTCACACCTCATGCAGTCTCTGTCCCTGACTGTAATCAGTCACCAAACTCTGTCTTTCTTCTCAAATCTTGGCCTCCTCCTTTAAACAACCATACAATCACATCACCATTACTAAAGAAACCATCTCTTGACTCGTCCTGTGCTGCCAACTACCGCAACTACCGATCCATCTCTAATCTTCCCTTCATCTCCAGCTCCTGGAACATCTGGTCTATTCTCACCTAATAAGCTATCTCTGTGATAACTCTCTTCTTGATCCTTTCCAGTCTGGTTGTCATACTCAACATTCTACAGAAATCACCCTTACAAAGATGTCAAACGATCTCCTGACAGCCTCCTGAGGTCATATTTGACTCTAATCTTTTCTTCACTGCCTATTAATGACCCTATTCACTCACACCTCATGCAGTCTCTGTCCCTGACTGTAATCAGTCACCAAACTCTGTCTTTCTTCTCAAATCTTGGCCTCCTCCTTTAAACAAACATACAATCACATCACCATTACTAAAGAAACCATCTCTTGACTCGTCCTGTGCTGCCAACTACTGATCCATTTCTAATCTTCCCTTCATCTCCAACTCCTGGAACATCTGGTCTATTCTCACCTAATAAGCTATCTCTGTGATAACTCTCTTCTTGATCCTTTCCAGTCTGGTTGTCATACTCAACATTCTACAGAAATCACCCTTACAAAGATGTCAAACGATCTCCTGACAGCCTCCTGAGGTCGTATTTGACTCTAATCTTTTCTTCACTGCCTATTAATGACCCTATTCCTTTACACCTCATGCAGTCTCTGTCCCTCACTGTAATCAGTCACCAAACTGCTTTTTCTAGGACCTTTGGAACAATTTTTGGCACCTGCACCCCAAAAATATATCCAGAATCCTCCCTTTTCTCACTATGAATATATAAAAACTTTTATTGTTTCCCTGATCCATTCTCTAATTACTACAAAAGGCTACTGACCAGTGTTCCCCTTTGCTAAATTTTCCCCTCTTCAACCTGAATTCAGCAGCCAGGCTTATGTTTTTGTTTAGCCACACTGCACTGGTTATCCATCCACTATAGATTTAAATTTAAAGAGGTTTTCCAGGGAGAATACTATAGATGACCCATCCTCAGGATAGGTCATCAATAATTGATCGGCTGGTGTCTGCTGCTTGGGACCACGATCAGCTGATTAAACTCCTACTAACAGCACCACAGTTACACAGAGGTCAGAGCAGAAGGAGTGGAAGTCTCTGCTCCAACCGCTGTGTAGCGGCCGATGCTTGTAACTGCAGGCACAGCTCACGTTGATTTTAATCAGAGCCATGTCGGCCACTACACAGAGGTCGGCATGAAGACTTACGCTGCTTCTTCAAACTCTGTGTAAGTGTGGCGCTGTAAGCGTGCACACAATCAGCTGATCGGTCAAGGTTAGAGATGAGCGAGCACCAAAATGCTTGGGTGCTCGTTACTTGAGATGAACTTTTCGCGATGCTCGAGGGTTCGTTTCGAGTAATGAATCCCATTGAAGTCAATGGGCGACCTGACCATTTTTGTATATCGCCGATGCTCGCTAAGGTTTTCGTTTGTGAAAATCTGGGCAATTCAAGAAAGTGATGGGAACGACACAGCAACAGATAGGGCAGGCGAGGGGCTACATGTTGGGCTGCATCTCAAGTTCCCAGGTCCCACTATTAAGCCACAATAGCGGCAAGAGTGGGCCCCCCCCTCCCAACAACTTTTACTTCTGAAAAGCCCTCATTAGCAATGCATACCTTAGCTAAGCACCACACTACCTCCAACAAAGCACAATCACTGCCTGCATGACACTCCGCTGCCACTTCTCCTGGGTTACATGCTGCCCAACCCCCCCCCCCCCCCCACGACCCAGTGTCCACAGCGCGCACCAAACTGTCCCTCCCCAGCCTTCAGCTGCCCTCATGCCACGCCACCCTCATGTCTATTTATAAGTGCGTCTGCCAGAGGAAAAGCAGGCACACACTGCAGAGGGTTGGCACGGCTAGGCAGCGACCCTCTTTAAAAGGGGCGGGCGATAGTCCACAATGCTGTACAGAAGCAATGAGAAATCCAATCCTGTGCCACCTCCATCTGGAGCTGCACACGTGGGCATAGCAATGGGGAACCTATGTGCCACACACTATTCATTCTGTCAAGGTGTCTGCATGCCTCAGTCAGACCGCGTTTTTTTATAAATAGTCACAGGCAGGTACAACTCCGCAATGAGAATTCCGTGTGCACCCACAGCATGGGTGGCTCCCTGGAACCCACCGGCTGTACATAAATGTATCCCATTGCAGTGCCCTGGACAGCAGAGCTAACGTCAGATTAAAGGCAGGTGGGCTTCGGCCCACACTGCATGCCCCAACCTGACCGGGCTTTTTAATTCATAGACACAGGCAGGTACAACTCCCTATTGTGAAGTCCCTGTGGACCGACAGCATGGGTGGGTGCCAGGAAGCCACCAGGGGTACATAAATATATCCTATTGCATTGCCCATCACAGCTGAGGTAATGTCATGTTTAATGCAGGTGGGCTTCGGCCCACACTGCATGCCCCTGTCAGACTTGGGTTCTTTAGAAGTGGACACATGCAGTTACAACTCCCTGTGGACCCACAGCATGGGTGGCTCCCTGGAACCCACCGGCGGTACATAAATATATCCCATTGCAGTGCCCAACACAGCTGATGTAACATCAGCTGTAATGCAGGTGGGCTAAAAATTAATTTGATTACACTGTAGGCGAGGGCCCCCAAAAATTGGTGTACCAACAGTACTAATGTACCTGAGAAAAATTGCCCATGCCCAACCAAGAGGGCAGGTGAAACCCATTAATCACTTTGGTTAATATGGCTTAATTGGTAACTAGGCCTGGAGGTAGCCCAGTAAAAATAAAAATTGGTTGAGGTGAAAGTTTCAACGCTTTAATGAGCATTGAAACGTATAAAAATTGTTTAGAAAAATTATATGACTGAGCCTTGTGGCCTAAGAAAAATTGCCCGTTCGGCGTGATTATGTGAGGTTTCAGGAGCAGGAGCAGGAGGAGGAGGAGGAATATTAGACACAGATTGATGAAGCAAAAAGGTCCCCGTTTTGGATGATGAGAGAGAACGATGCTTCCATCCACGGGTGCAGCCTACGTATTGTTTAGGTATCGCTGCTGTCCGCTGGTGGAGAAGAGAAGTCTGGGGAAATCCAGGCTTTGTTCATCTTGATGAGTGTAAGCCTGTCGGCACTGTCGGTTGACAGGTGGGTACGCTTATCTGTGATGATTCCCCCAGCCACACTAAACACACTCTCTGACAAGACGCTAGCCGCAGGATAAGCAAGCACCTCCAGGGCATACAGCGCGAGTTCAGGCCACGTGTCCAGCTTCGACACCCAGTAGTTGTAGGGGGCAGAGGCGTCACCGAGGACGGTTGTGCGATCCGCTACGTACTCCCTCACCATCCTTTTACAGTGCTCCCGCCAACTCAGCCTTGACTGGGGACCGGTGACACAGTCTTGCTGGGGAGCCAGAAAGCTGGCAAAGGCCTTGGATAATGGTCCCCTGCCTGTGCTGTACATGCTGCCTGATCTCTGCGCCGCCCCTGCTACCTGGGCCGCGGAAATGCGCCTTCGGCCACTAGCGCTGTCGGATGGGAAGTTTACCATCAGTTTGTCCACCAGCGCCCTGTGGTATAGCATCATTCTCGAACCCCTTTCCTCTTCAGGAATGAGAGTGGAAAGGTTCTCCTTATACCGTGGGTCGAGCAGTGTGTACACCCAGTAATCCGTAGTGGCCAGAATGCGTGTAACGCGAGGGTCACGAGAAAGACATCCTAACATGAAGTCACCCATGTGTGCCAGAGTACCTGTACGCAACACATGGCTGTCCTCACTCGGAAGATCACTTTCAAGATCCTCCTCTTCCTCCTCCTCCTCCTCCTCTGGCCATACAGGCTGAAAGGATGACAGGCAAGCAGCATGTGTACCCTCAACAGTGGGCCAAGCTGTCTCTTCCCCCTCCTCCTCATGCTCCTCCCCCTCCTCCTCCTCCTCCTCTGGCCATACACGCTGAAAGGATGACAGGCAAGCAGCATGGGTACCCTCAGCAGTAGGCCAAGCTGTCTCTTCCCCCTCCTCCTCATGCTCCTCCCCCTCCTCCTCCTCCTCCTCAACGTGCTGAGATATAGACATGAGGGTGCTCTGACTATCCAGCGACATACTGTCTTCCCCCGCCTCCGTTTCCGAGTGCAAAGCGTCTGCCTTTATGCTTTGCAGGGAACTTCTCAAGAGGCATAGCAGAGGAATGGTGACGCTAATGATTGCAGCATCCCCGCTCAGCATCTGGGTAGACTCCTCAAAGTTTCCAAGGACCTGGCAGATGGCTGCCAACCAGGCCCACTCTTCTGTAAATAATTGAGGAGACTGACTCCCACTACGCCGCCCATGTTGGAGTTGGTATTCCGCAATAGCTCTACGCTGCTCATAGAGCCTGGCCAACATGTGGAGCGTAGAGTTCCACCGTCGCACCTTTCTGAGCAGGTCTGACAAGCGTGGGTAGCTTTTCAGAAAGCGCTGAACCACCAAATTAAAGATGTGGGCCAGGCATGGCACGTGCGTGAGGCTGCCGAGCTGCAGAGCCGCCACCAGGTTACGGCCGTTGTCACACACGACCATGCCCGGTTGGAGGCTCAGCGGTGCAAGCCAGCGGTCGGTCTGCTCTGTCAGACCCTTCAGTAGTTCGTGGGCCGTGTGCCTCTTCTCTCCTAAGCTGAGTAGTTTCAGCACAGCCTGCTGAAGCTTGCCCACCGCAGTGCTGCCACGCCGCGCGACACCGACTGCTGGCGACGTGCTGCTGCTGACACATCTTGATTGCGAGACAGAGGTTGCGTAGGAGGAGGAGGAGGGTGGTTTAGTGGAGGAAGCATACACCGCCGCAGATACCACCACCGAGCTGGGGCCCGCAATTCTGGGGGTGGGTAGGACGTGAGCGGTCCCAGGCTCTGACTCTGTCCCAGCCTCCACTAAATTCACCCAATGTGCCGTCAGGGAGATATAGTGGCCCTGCCCGCCTGTGCTTGTCCACGTGTCTGTAGTTAAGTGGACCTTGGCAGTAACCGCGTTGGTGAGGGCGCGTACAATGTTGCGGGAGACATGGTCGTGCAGGCCTGGGACGGCACATCGGAAAAAGTAGTGGCGACTGGGAACCGAGTAGTGCGGGGCCGCCGCTGCCATCATGCTTTTGAAAGCCTCCGTTTCCACAAGCCTATACGGCAGCATCTCCAGGCTGATCAATTTGGCTATGTGCACGTTTAACGCTTGAGCGCGCGGGTGCGTGGCGGCGTACTTGCACTTGCGCTCAAATACTTGCGCTAGAGACGGCTGGACGGTGCGCTGAGAGACATTGGTGGATGGGGCCGAGGACAGCGGAGGTGAGGTTGTGGGTGCAGGCCAGGAGACGGTAGTGCCTGTGTCCTGAGAGTGGGGTTGGATCTCAGTGGCAGGTTGGGGCACAGGGGCAGAGGCAGTGGTGCAAACCGGAGGCGGTGAACGGCCTTCGTCCCACCTTGTGGGGTGCTTGGCCATCATATGTCTGCGCATGCTGGTGGTGGTGAGGCTGGTGGTGGTGGCTCCCCGGCTGATCTTGGCGCGACAAAGGTTGCACACCACTGTTCGTCGGTCGTCTGCACTCTCAGTGAAAAACTGCCACACCTTTGAGCACCTCGGCCTCTGCAGGGTGGCATGGCGCGAGGGGCTGCTTTGGGAAACAGTTTGTGGAATATTCGGTCTGGCCCTGCCTCTACCCCTGGCCACCGCACTGGCTCTTCCAACCTGCCCTGCTGCTGCACTTGCCTCCCCCTCTGAAGACCTGTCCTCAGTAGGCTTAGCAAACCAGGTGGGGTCAGTCACCTCATCGTTCTGCTGCTCTTCCTCCGAATCCTCTGTGCGCTCCTCCCTCGGACTTACTCCGATTACTACTACCTGAGTGATAGACAACTGTGTCTCATTGTCATCGTCCTCCTCACCCACTGAAAGGTCTTGAGACAGTTGCCGGAAGTCCCCAGCCTCATCCCCCGGACCCCGGGAACTTTCCAAAGGTTGGGCATCGGTCACAACAAACTCCTCCGGTGGGAGAGGAACCATTGCTGCCCATTCTGGGCAGGGGCCCGAGAACAGTTCCTGGGAGTCTGCCTGCTCCTCAGAATGTGTCATTGTAATGGAGTGAGGAGGCTGCGGGGAAGGAGGAGCAGCAGCCAGAGGATTCAGAGTTGCAGCAGTGGACGGCGCAGAACTCTGGGTGGTCGATAGATTGCTGGATGCACTTTCTGCCATCCACGACAGGACCTGCTCACGCTGCTCATTTTCTAATGAAGGTCTACCTCGTGGACCCATTAATTGTGAGATGAATGTGGGGACGCCAGAAACGTGCCTTTCTCCTAATTCCGCAGCAGTCGGCTGCGATACACCTGGATCAGGAGCTCGGCCTGTGCCCACACCCTGGCTTGGGCCTCCGCGTCCTCGCCCGCCTCCACGTCCTCTAGGCCTACCCCTACCCCTCAGCATGGTGTATTACCAGTAGTGCAGAAACAGAACGCTGTAATTAAATGTGCCGCTTATTGGCCTGTGGTTGGAGGCTGACTTCGCTTACGGAACGCACAGCAGAGCCAGGAAAGAATTTTGCGCAAGCCTGCTGTAACACTTAGCTGGCTGCGTATTAATTAGGACTACTACCCCCAGCAGAGACGCAGTACAGTCAGGACGGTCACAGGCAGCCCAAATATATTTTTTTGTCCCAAATTTTTTTGGAAAAGCCCACTGCCTATATAGACAGTATATGTCTTTCACGTTTTTCACTGTCCCTGCCTCAGCACTACTGGCCCTATACTATGTAAAATTACTGCAGACTGAGGACGCAATGCTCTGCACGGCCGATATACAAAAAAGAAAAAAAAGGTGCAACACTGCAAAAAGCAGCCTCAACAGTTCTGCACACGGTCAGATGTGGCCATAAGAAGGACCATTGGGGTTCTTGAAGCCTAAAATCACTCCTAACACTCTCCCTATAGCAGCTCCAGCATCAGCAGCACTTTCCCTGAGCTATGTCAGAATGCATCTGTGGCGAGCCGTGGGAGGGGCCGATTTATATACTCGGGTGACACCTGATCTCGCCAGCCACTCACTGCAGGGTGGTGGTATAGGGCTTGAACGTCGCAGGGGGAAGTTGTAATGCCTTCCCTGTCTTTCTACTGGCCAGAAAAGCGCACTAACGTCTCACAGATGAAAGTGAAAGTAACTCGAACATCGCGTGGTGCTCGCCTCTAGTAACGAGCATCTCGAACACGCTAATACTCGAACGAGCATCAAGCTCGGACGAGTATGTTCGCTCATCTCTAGTGTTTACATATTATGTAAAGCAGAGATGCAAAGAAAGTGCGAGAGAAAAAGAAGGGCAGAGGCTTAAAGGGGTTGTCTCGCGGCAGCAAGTGGGGTTATACACTTCTGTATGGCCATATTAATGCACTTTGTAATATACATTGTGCATTAAATATGAGCCATACAGAAGTTATTCACTTACCTGCTCCATTGCTAGCGTCCCCGTCTCCATGGTTCCGTCTAATTCTGCTGTCTTCTGGCGTTTTTAGACGCGCTTGCGCAGAAGGGTCTTCTGGCTTCTCTTTGGTCCCGCACGAGCTGTGTTCTGCCTCCGCCCCCTTCTACGCGTCATCGCATAGCTCTGCCCCCGTCACGTGTGCCGATTCCAGCCAATCAGGAGGCTGGAATCGGCAATGGAATGCACAGAGACCATGGTGCACCATGGGAGAAGACCCGCGGTGCACCATGGGAGAAAACAGCAGTGCATCCCTGAGAAAGTACCGGCGGCCATCTTAGGCAGAAGATTTTTTAAAGTTCATATTTCGTTGGAACGGTGAGTAGCAAGCGGCTTAAAAACCGCTTTAAATTGCTATTTCATGCCAGGGGGTGACAGGGGGAATGGGGTAATGTAAAATTTTGATGTTTGCCGCGAGACAACCCCTTTAACTAAAGTCTTATAGGCACCAGAGCAAATATGTGTGTAAATATCTCAAAGACAAAGTAGCTATCTAAACACTACAGCCAAAGATACATTTAGCAAATAATACCACTATGCAAATAACAAATACTGTATTATCACCATACTGTTACTGAACAAATCCTAATATACCAAGTCTAATATTATCAATAATACAACCATACAATGCCCAATAATACAAATACAGAATAATACAAATAACAGAATTTAATGCACATAAATCTCATTTTTTCAGCACTTGCCTTACCTTTTTCCAAACTAGCACAGGTGGTGTGATGCAATGGCATCATCATATCGTCTGATATCTTGTGCATGCCCCTAAAGCAGCCTGTGAATTACTAGAGTGAACCACAGGGCAGGGAACCACTTGTTTTCTGCTCCTCCATAGATTTCACCTGGCTTTTGCGTCCTGGAGCTAGATCACACCTGGGTCATTCGTGGTTGTACCACCTGCCACCACAATGGTTAAGCCTGACCAGATTTGAATTGCGGATTGAAAAGCATGTATTTATGAACTTTACCTCACACCTGCAGGTCCGAATTGCAGATTCCACAAGCGGAAGAAAAATCACAGCATGCTCTATTTTACCGAGGATTCCGTGTAGACGGGCTCCATTGATGTCTATGGATGTGTGCGATGAACAGTCCATACACAATTAACATTGCATTTGGGCAGCCCTATCGCTCGCAACTTGCTAGGAGATTAGTTACAAAAGCCAGAATTCTCGTGTGAAAAAGAGAATCTCACAATTTCAACTGAGTGATTTCTCGTGTCATTCCCTGTCTGCAATCTGTTTTCTGCTTGGATGATACTCTGTCCATAAGCATACATCCGCGTGGAAAACCGCACGCATCCGCATTTGAACGCGTACATGCACAATTCATTTTCGGCCTTATGCCAAAGGTGCCTGCAACCTGCACAAACACATTTCTTCTGTTGAATATATCATCTTCATATTATAATATGTATGTTAAGCAGCAGCACATCAGAAATGTATGCACAACCAAAATATATGAATGCATCAGAAAATGTATATTTATTTTACAGAAAGACTGAGGAATGAAAGCAACAGAATTAAAGAAATTTGAAAAAATGAAAATCAAGTTAACCTGAGGGACCACTGAAATGATATGATTTCACAATACATCTGACCTACATAGCATGCAATGTAACCAGTGCAATAATAAGAGAATAACTATTTACTGTCTCCTCTAAATAAAGACTAAGGCTGGCTTCACATCTGCGTCGGAACCTCCAGACAGAGGTTCCATCACAAAACTAGCTGAAAATACTGAAAAAAAGTGTTGTACGCAGCATTTTTTCTTCTGTCCAAAAGCTGCACAACTGGGCGGAAGGCTGGGGGAGCCCATTACAGTCAAAGTTATATATTTTCATTACACATACATGTAAAATATGAATTATAAATTGTATGTACTGTATATAATAATATAAATAAATAATATAAATGAATACCATACAATGGAAAGACTAATAATAATAAGGTGATGATGATAATAATATATCTGATAACAACATAAATCAATGATATACAATTGATCATATATAGTAGTACAATAATAATAATGATAACCATTATGTGAAAAAGAATAACTATGCATTATATATATATATATATATATATATATATATATATACACACTTCTCTTTCTGAACACTTGGTTGGTGGACTACTGTAAAAACATGCAGAGCGAATGTCTCATCGCAGGAAGTCACAGACATATAGTTTCATCGACATTAGAGATGAGCGAACGTACTCGTTTCGAGCAATTACTCGATTGAGCATCGCTATTTTCGAGTACCTGGCTACTCGGGTGCAAAGATTCGGGGGCGTCGGGGAGCGGGGGATGGCGTGGTGGAGCGGGGGGTAGCAGTGGGGAACAGGGGGGAGCTCTCTCTCTCTAACTCTCCCCCCCATTCCCCTCTGCAACCCCCCGCTCACCCACAGCGCCCCCCCCCCCGAATCTTTTCACCCGAGTAGAGAAGTACTCGAAAATCGCGGTGCTTGAGTGAAAAAGGGGCGTTGCCGAGTACGTTCGCTCATCTCTAATCGACATCCCAATGAAGAAACTTTTGTTTTATTCGTGTTCTAGGCTTCTTGGGATTTATCTTTGTACCTTCAGCTTTTGATTGACAGTCATTACATGTGTAATACAATACGTGTAAATGTATATATTTATATAGACATATGTCATATCTTATAAACAGACCTGAGGTAGTAAAACTAATGTCCTTCTCAGAATCTATGAGTCCAAAATACCCCAAAAAGTTCTAACATCTGCCCCCTAAAATTGTGTAATTAAAAATGTCCAGGCAGCAATCGTCCAGAAAACTCTTATCATCACAGGAAACAATTCAGCTGTCTGTGGTCACTAGAATTGACAAATAACAGGCAAGGTCAGGATGAAATTAGATTTATTTAGATCAATGTTTTTATTATTCCTTGAAGACTCCATGTCTACTAATATTGTCTAATTAGACAATGAAGACAGTGCAAAGAATTTGAGGAGTGTCTAGTCTAACTTTATACAACTCAACAGTTGAAAATTTGGTGCAATTTGGTGCATTTAGGTCAAGCCCCCTTTTGCATAAAGCTACACCTCTTTTTCAGAAATGTCAAAATAAGTGCCTGAAAGTGCCTAGAATGCATTATAAGGGCGCCCACCCACTGGCGATTTTTTTTCCTTTGCGTTTTGCGTTTTTTCTCAAGAGCAATTAGTTTTGAATGTGTTCCTGTCCACTGGCGGGTTTTTTTTCGGTCCGTTGCAATTTTTAACATAGGAACTGTCAGTTGCATATGTGTCCTTATTTTTCTCTTAATGCACCCATGAATGTCAGTGGAAATTAACGGAAAAGGCGCGAAAATGCCGCGAAAAACGCGCGGAATACGCGCCGTTTTTCACGCACGAAAATCGCAATCGCCAGTGGGTGGGCGCCCTAAATGTGGTGCAAAGACGTTTTTGGTGCAATTTACTCCAGAAAATTGTCACATTTTAATAGTAAATCTGCCCCTATGCTTTTGTTAGCTTACAAAAAGCTTTTAGATTAAGTAATTCTTGAACTGTTCCCAACGACAGTTAATGTTATTAGACAATGCAGCACCACAAAGATATGCCAAACTGTAGGACTCCTCTATATCCTACAAAGCCAAATCATACCGGGCCCTTAACACAAATATTTGAAAAGCGTTTGATGATCTGAGGCAATGCCCAGGTTGAATACCACAAGACAGTAAGTTATACATAGGAGCTTCAGTCCACTCATCAATTAGTCATACGCAGGAATCTCCGGTCTCTCATCACTGGATTACCTTACTGAATGAAATAGCTAAAAAGAAAAAATACTAACAAAAATTAGATAACTGCCGATCAACCCTATAGTTATCCAGAGTTTACTGACAATTCCATGAGTGTCAGAATAGACAAAGAAAGATGAAAAATAAAGTAAAATTACATGTTACAAAATGTGTACATGCAGGAACAAAGAGTAAAGTCAAACCAACTACACAACAAATAGTGTAATGGCTTTTTCACATGACCGTGTTTACGCAGGTATTTGCACGCGCAATCTGTGTGCGCAAAACACAGAGAATAGAACCCATTCGTTCTCAAGAGCGTGTTTTGCGCGTGCATTTTGAGCGCACATGAAAAAAAGTGGGACCTGTTCTATCTTTCTGTGTTTTGTGCAGCAAACGACTCCACAGAAGTCTATGGGAGGTTCACAAAGGAAAAGCATAAAACACTGCCCAAACGTATGGTAAAGAACACATCTGGACCTCATTAGGCTAAAAAACCTTTTAATTCACAGAAAGGATGTGTCGTGCATGCATGTCGACTGGCCCTGCAAGTGCAAAAAGTATAGTACTATGCGTAGACACATGCGCAAATCAACTCCATACAACCTCGTTCAAATGCGTTGCACTGCAGCAGGTGTTTTAGCGTATATGGTTGTCTGAATAAGCCCTAAAGAAGTTAAAATGATCCTAATGAAAATGTGAGTGTATGGAATGAGTGTATGTGAAATATTATTAAATATGATGTATAAAACAGGCAAGGCATGCTCGTTTGCAAAACATTAGTGACATTGCACCATCTTCCATTTGCATGCCAAATTTCCCAGAGGAGCACTGCATGGCCTGTAAGCCTCCTTACGCTTACTTGGCACTATCTATGAGAAGAACTCCTGATCCAAGTCACAGACCTCTCACCCAGCCAGCCAGAAGCCTACTGGGCACGGGAGAGGGCACCAACAAACCTGAATGGACATCACACATGTACAGTCGACCAGCAAACATTTTCCTGCCTGTTGAAAAGCAACAATCACCCTATTAATGAGAGTTCACTCTATGTACATGGCCGATGATCACAAGAATGAACGTTCATGCAGATGTTCATGCGCAGTAATCAAGCTGTGTAAAAAGGCCTTAAAGCTAGCACTCATTACAGATACATTACTTGCAAGGTGGTGCAGTATACAGTAAACAGGCAGTTCATCGAAAACACCTCCATACATTTACATTTTTTTCTTAATAATAATAAGAAATTGCCTAATTCAGTATTTAATAATTACCAAATCAAAACACTTTATGTTATACTTTCAGATGTAGGTAAGGTAAAGTCCCCTGGTACAAATACCGAGTCATGACTGACTCCACAGGTGACATCATCTTTTACCCCCCAACAAGCTGGGTAATCACTTTACAGACCTCGGAAGGATGAGTCAACTTCGAGCCGGCTACCTGAACCAAGTGGGGATTGAACCCACAACCGTCGGGTCATGAGCAAAAGCTTAAAGGGGTTGTCTCACGAAAGCAAGTGGGGTTAAGCACTTCTGTATGGCCATATTAATGCACTTTGTAATATACATTGTGCATTAAATATGAGCCATACAGAAGTTATTCACTTACCTTCCCTGCGCTGGCGTCCCCGTCTCCATGGCTCCGTCTAACTTCAGCGTCTAATCGCCCGATTAGACGCGCTTGCGCAGAAGGGTCTTCTGCCTTCGGGTCTGTCTGGCAGCAGCGGAGTTCTGGCTCCGCCCCCTTCTACGCGTCATCGCCTCCTGATTGGCTGGAATCGGCAAACATGATGGGGCGGAGCTACACGATGAGGCATAGAAGGGGGCAGAGCCAGAACTCCGCTGCTGCCAGACAGACCCGAAGGCAGAAGACCCTTCTGCGCAAGCGCGTCTAATCGGGCGATTAGACGCTGAAGTTAGACGGAGCCATGGAGACGGGGACGCCAGCGCAGGGAAGGTAAGTGAATAACTTCTGTATGGCTCATATTTAATGCACAATGTATATTACAAAGTGCATTAATATGGCCCTACAGAAGTGCTTAACCCCACTTGCTATCGCGAGACAACCCCTTTAAGGCTGCATTTTTGCTGCTATTAACACGCTGCACCACACATAGGACATAGCAGAGGAGTAACTAGAGTACAGTACCTTTAATGGTAAAGAGATTAAAAGGCAATATGGGAACCAGCTTAGAACTGCAAAAATGTAAATTTAGACCTATGTTTATAGTATCAGTCTAGGATATGGAAATTCTACACATTTTATCAGGTATTTCCTGTGATTGGGGGTTCACTTTTCAGACTTTCTATCCATTTTCACCTTGCTCTGTATTGGGTTTCATAACAATGTGCTGATTTAGTGTCTTTGTAATCCTAGACGCTACTGTAACTGTACAATGAGCCAAATGTTATTTTTCAGCTAACAAAAGAGCAACGTCTGCCATTTATGCTTTTAACTAATGATAGAGAAGAAGCAAAATGTTATTATAGGAAAGTAGCAAAAAAAGCCATCACAATGCGTTAGGAGTGCGTGTAGGGGGGTGGCATATTCAAAAACTGAAACTAGACACAGCACACACAGATTATTTCATTTTCTTTTCAGCATTGTGTTTCCTGCAGGGTTAGCAATTTGGTCTGATAAAGATATATTCATTGCAATGCTTTTTGTGAGTGCCAGGTCCCTGCTGATATAGAATTTCCTTTTCATGTCTTTATGAATTGATCCTGTTTTAAGTGATATCACATCTACAGAGTTATCTAAATTTAAAAATTATGGGCATCATGTCAGGAATTTGGCCTTCAGGACTGAAAACTGAGAATTACTGACCTTAGCTGACTTTACACTTTTTGACCTTAAGGTCATGGACATATAGGGGATGTTGCATTTATAAAGTGCAGGCCATGATTGAGGGGTCACTTATGGAGCTATTACTTATACAGGACTGAGGAGCAATACATATTTGTGTATGGTTAAAGAAATGACTATAACTATGGCTTTTATATCTATTTTGTTCCTAGTAAAGATTATAAATGGCTTGAAACTTACTTTCATCCTAAAATGCAGTGTATTACATGGACAATAAAGGAGTTATCCAATTTTTGAAACTGATATCCTATCTTTAGGACAAACCATCAATATTAGATCTATGGGAATCTGACTCTCGGCACTGCCTTCAAACTACTAGTACCAGTGATTCTGGTGGAGCAATGCGCCACTTAATAATATAATATAGTGAAAGGGATTGGAGTTGGTCACAGGTCCTAAACCAGCAGAGTCGGACAGCAGCCGTGTGCTTACAGGAACTGTGATATCATCATCATGTGATCAGTCACTGGGGCTCTAAGCTCTGCCCCTGATCACATGATGGTGACATCATCACAGGTCCTGTAAGCACATGGCTGCTGTTAGGCTCTGCATGTTTTAGGACCTGTGATGACACAACCATCATGTGATCAGGGATCAGAGCTCATCATATGTAACTCTCACATTCACACAGTGACTTAGTTGCTCACAGACAGATGATCGTTCTCAGGCTCTGCATGTTTTAGGACCTGTGATGATGTCACCATCATGTCATCAGGGGCAGAGTTCAGAGCCCTAGTGACTGATGAGATGATGGTGACATTATCACATGTAACTCACACAGTCACTCACAGACAGGTGGTCGTTAGTACTTTGATTAATACTTAAGATGTAACTAAACTCTTTTTAAACTTCTGACATGAGATAATAAGATGTCAGAACTTTTGATTGGTGGGGTTCTGGGTGCTGAGATCCCATGATCGCTAACAGCAATAGACAGAAGCATTCATCTGAGCACTATGCTTGTTCAGCTGTTTGTGATACTGCTCAGAGCAGTGAAGGAGCTCCAAAGAAAGTCTATGGAGTCCCTACAATACTCACATTGACAACGGAATGAGTACTACGCTCAGAAGAGCTCTTCTGCCAATTTATTTTTAGTTATAGGTGGGGTCTCAGCACCTGGACCCCCACTAATGAAAATGTTTGACCTGTCACTATCAAATGTCAGAATTTTTAAAAATGTTTAGTTACTCTTTAAATTATATATGCATTTTACTCAACATTTTTTTTGCAAACATCATAAAGGAAAAGACAGTGATTAAAAGGACTGCAGATCACTGCAAAATACTTCCTAACTAGAGATGAGCGAGCATACTCGCTAAGGCAAACTACTCGAGCAAGTAGTGCCTTATGCGAGTACCTGCCCACTCGTCTCTAAAGATTCGGGTGCTGGCGGGGGAAAGCGGTGAGTTGCGGGAGTGAGCGGGAGGAGGGGGGGAGTGAGAGAGAGATCTCCCCCCCGTTCCTCCCCGCTCTCCCCCGCCGCTTCCCGCCCCCGTCGGCACCCGAATCTTTAGAGACGAGCGAGCAGGTAATCGCATAAGGCACTACTCGCCCGAGTTGTTTGCCTTAGCGAGTACGCTCGCTCATCTCTTTTTCTAACTCAATAATATATCACATTCTATAGTTGCGTCAGTTTGGTGATTTCCCTCTATTAATGTACTATATTAGTGAATAGTAGTTAGCCTTACAGTTAAATGGGTTGCCTCATGATAGACATCAGTGGAATACTTCTATATGCTACCAGTTTTTGATCAGCTGAAGTCCAACCACTGTGATCTCTGCAAGTCGCTAGAACTAGGAAGTTATTGTTTCAATACACATCCAGATGGTTCCTCTTGGCTTTCTAGGAGAGGGTTGCCTAGTTAGCCATTGTCTTTTAATCAAATATTATAGCCAATCCTTGCAATATGCCACCAATGTCTATGATGAGACAACCCCTTTAAGCTGTAGAATAAAGAGCCAATTAGTATTCATCAATAGAGTGAAAGCGACCCTACAGTCCTGGACAAAGATGGCTACTTCTCTGACTAACTGATGCACACTTTGCATTAATATGCTCGCATGGGCAACAGTGGCCAATCAAAGCAGCGTGTAGTGTCTTATACTAATGATGCATACTAATACACAGCATGCATCAGTCAAAGAAGCGGTGTGGCCATATTTTTTTTCCAGAACCAGAGGGTCGCCTTAAATTATGGAAAAACATGTTTTTCCATTATTTATTGCAGGAATTGCTATGCTGCTATATTTTGCAATCACCTAGTTTTTTATCAATGTTGATTTCAGATACGAATATACTACCACAATTCTAGAGAGCCTTTTCACTCCTCTTAGCAGTGATGATACTATTTAGAAGAACAGTATCTCATGTATTAGAAGAATGATACGCTTGGAGTTCATTGATCCAGTCCTCTAAGGCTGGGTTCACACAGGGAGGATTTGGCAAATCTGCCTGCGGACACTAATCCCAGGATTAGCAAGCCATAAGATTTCTGAGAAATCTCGTCCACATGGAATAGCAAGTCTATCACGGCAAAGCCGTCAGAATCCGGCGCTGTGGTGTGGATTCGCCTGCCGCAGCATGCCCTTTTTTTTGCTGTTGCGGCCGCGCTCTCCTCTATGGGAGTGCGGGCCGTAACCAAGAAGCGTGCTGTCAAGCTGCTCCAAAACCCGCGGCTAAGTGACGCAGGTTTTGAAGCAGCATTTTCCTGGCGGAAATCTCGCGGTTTTTCACTGCGGCCAAACCACAAGATTTCTGATGGGAATGCGCCATGTGAGAACCCAGCCTAACAATATGACTGCTTTCACAGATTACGTGTGTCGGGTAAGGACAAACTGCATGGGCGCTATCTGTTTTGGCCAGAGTTCAAAGAGTTTACATTTAAGTGTAGAGTAAATGCCTGCTGATTACACTGTGTTGCAAGATACATTCTTTAGGACTACAGCCTGGACTTGTTTATTGAGAGTAGCTGGTCCCTAAGGGAACCCACAGCTATTTGGTATGTAAACAGGAAAGGGCAAAAGAGCTTAGGGCCAAGTTATTCTACAGAGAATATACATCTATTGATAGGTAACATCCCACTAAGCATAGACTTTGCAATAAAATGTAAAAATATTTTCAACAGTATATGAATATGCGAATCGCATAAGTATTGTCACTTCACCTCTTACAGGCTGCGTGCAATGGCCTCCAAAACACCCAATATTGATTTTCAACTTTACATGTCTGTGATGTAAATATTGACAGCTAAGAGCATTAGGTTTCTTGTTACAGGACTTTGGTTTAGCTTTAGAAAGCAACATTATATATTTCAACTGCTTGAGCGGAATATGTTGAATAACCAAATAAATACATGAAAAAGAGTTATATACATTTAAAATGAATTTTAGCTGGTTATGGGATAGAATTTTGCTCTGGGACAGGAAGAGATGAGAAGTATATTTCCTGCACTTGATTTCTGCCATCCCTCCGATCTGCCAGTTTTGGACCTTGTTTTTGGTCGTCCAAGATGAATCCAGCAATTTTCTAGCTATCTAATGCATACTATGTTGTTCTCTGATTGGCCCATGCTGAGCACATGATTGGCCTGTGCTGAGCACATGAGCAGCTGTGGCCAGTCAAAAAGAAGGAATAGTGCATTAGTAGTCAAGCACTATCAACAGGGCCTGCTAGATCAAAAATTGCACCAAGGAAGACAGCAGGTGTGCTGCTTCTTTTTAAAGCAATGTCATAAATTTTGCACAGAGAAGTTCTGGAAAATGAACACAACACTCAAGCACGGGCTTACTCCAAGGAACAGCTGTAGAGCTGTTTTTGCTATGCAAGACAGCAGGTGTGCTGCTTTTTTTAAAGCAATGTCATACAGTTTGCAAAGAACAAATCCTACCAGGTGAACAGAACAGCCAAGCATGGGCCTTCTCAAAGGAAAACCTGTTTCCTGCACTTTTGAAAATTTTCATTTTGGGAAGAGGAGGAGGAAACACGGTGAAAGCAGGATGAGAACAACAGCAGTTCCACCACCAGCAGCAACAGCAACCAGCAGAGCTGACATATTTTTCTTTTGGGGTAAAGTAGGAGAAAAAGAATAGCAGCAACAACTGTGACACATCCCCTACCCCTTGCTTTCTTTATGTTTCCTTTTTTTACTTAGTTCTTATTTTGTTTACTTTATAGTGTAGTTTTATGGTACTTATCAGCTAACTCTGTAGTTAATGTCTACAAATATTTCTTAATGGCTACACAGGCAACTGGGAACGATGTCTGAGGCCGCTGACACACACTGTGTGTATTTGCTGTTTCTCTGTTTGGTTTTCCTTTTGTTTTATATTAACCAAAAAACACCACCAACTAAATAAGCCACAATCCCTGGAAGGTATGATATGTGAGATTAGAAGGCCAGAGAGTATAGCTTATATCTTTGTGAGATGTCCCTGTTTGGCGCCGTGTAATTGCTAGCTGCATATGGTCTGCCAATAATTTGTAGTTTGCCGGACTTGTAAGAGTGAACTACGTCTGAGGGCACAAAAAGAGAGCTGCAATATTCCCAATGCCAAAGTGTATATTGTCTGTCTGCTTTGCTGCTATATACATTGACAGAAATATACCCTCTCCCAACTTACAAACCACATTTCATAAAGGCATATAAACATAATGCAGCAAATTTCTCAGCTCCCTCCAATAGAACTCTGGTTAAGTTCTCTGCTGGTATCCAAGCTTTAACAGATAGCAGCAATATATCCTCTGTAGAATATCTGTCCCTATTAACAACAGACCACGTGTACCTCTAGTAGTGACCAACAATTCGCAGTTAGAGGTACTATGGAAAACCGCAAAAGAACTCCATCATACCCTACACAAGGATGACCATCTAAAAACCATATTCCCGGACCCTCCCCTTCTATATTACAAGCAAGCTCCGGATTTTAGGAACTTTATAATCAGGAGGGCATTGCCCTCCGAAACACAAAAAGGAAATTATCCCTGTAAGGTAAGGAGCTGCAAGACCTGCTCACATATACTGACTGCGGACAGGATACGGATCCTCAACACACAGCAGGACTATAAGACCCCGGGGACATTCACATGTTCCATGTCCAATGTTGTGTACCTGGTCATGTGCAGTAAATGTCCTGTTGGGGGGCTTTATGTTGGAGATACAGGAAGAAATTGAATGCAAGGATGAAGTCTCATTGCCACACAATTAAAGTAAGAAAGGCTGAATTACCTGTAGCTGAACATTTTTCTAGTCATGGACACAACATAGAATACCTTCAAATCTCAATGTTATAGAAGAATTGGGAATACAAGTTTATAACTATCTTTGGCAATCTCAAGACCAGAATAAACATTGCAAGAGGCTTCATGCATCAGTGGAGAATATGAGAAGTCTATAGCAGAGATAATACGCTGGCCTGGTGACCACCTAACACCATCTTAGAGACCATAAAACGTTCCCACCCTTATCAGTGGACTGAATAGTATTTACTCCTCGACTCATTCTGTTACTGTACTGTTTAAGTGCAAATTAACCACACTATGTCTGTGCCTTTTCATATGTATATATATGCATGCTTCTTTGGATCTTTTCCATGAAGCCTGAGGAAGAACCCTAATTAGGTTTGAAAGCTTGCTATAACATCATGTATTTATGTTAGCCATTAAAAGGTATCATATCTACAAGACTACTTGGTTTTTCTTGCTGAGAACAATTACATATAAGCATATAAACATGATAAAGCTTCTTTCTCTGTTATCTGCAATATAACCCTGATATGCAAGCTTTCATACCAGCAACAATGTTTCCTCTGTGGGATATCTGGCCCTAACAACAGACCACATGTTGTATAGGTATATAAATGTGATGCAGCTTTTCTATCCTGTACTCAACTGTAAAATGATCGCTGGTTACACTGTGCCTATGTTAGATATGGATAGGTCATACGATGCAGGGATCCAATGAAACTGCTGCCCATATGCAAGATGGAGGACATGTTTGGTGACATCAGCAAGGAGCCCTAGCTGCTGATTAGCTGCATGCTGAACTCTGCAGCAGGAATTATGGCAACCACTAGCTTCTCGCTCCAATTTGTCACGCAGTACTAAAGCCTCTTGATCTGTGCTCAATGATAAGTTCTCTCCCTTAGGGCGCCTACCCACTTGCGTTGCCGATTTTCGCGCGTGAAAAACGCGGCGTTTTTGCGTGTTTTTTGCGCGTTTTTCGCGGCGTTTTTTGCAGCTTTCCATTGACAATCATGGGTGCATTAAGAGAAAAATAAGGAGACATATGCAACTGACAGATCCTATGTGAAAAAAACCCACGAAACGGGAAAAAAACCCAGATGGACAAGAACACATTCTATACTAATTGCTCTTGAGAAAAAACGCAAAACATCACAGGAAAAAAAATCGCAAGTGGGTAGGCACCCTTATAGAGACAGCACCTTAGGGGGATGTTTCAGCACAAAAATGTAAAGTAAAGAGCTATCAAGTAAGCCTAAATTGTTTGAAAAGTTAATGCCCATTTCAGCTTTATCATAATCACAATCCAACAGAATTTAAAGTTAAGGGAATTGAGAGGAGCCACTGTGGCATCAGCGAACACAATAGAAAGCAGATGTTGTCCCGAGCAGAGTGTAATGGTCCTTTTACACGGGCCGACAGTAAATGACTGTACAAGCGCTAAGATTGTTAGTGCTTGTGCAGGCCGTTTACACAGAAATATTTCACTGCTGTATTGCAAGTTTCTCGTTGGCTTCTCACTCAGCACTTCACCCTGTATGGACAAGAAGCCAGCAATCCAGTTGATGATTTTTAAGCTGACCGAAGAACAGTTTAACAACCTGTGAATGAATTGTGAGCGATTTTGTGAGCGATCTTGCCCAACCAAGAGGGCAGGTGAAACCCATTAATCGCTTTGGTTAATGTGGCTTAATTTGTAACTAGGCCTGGAGGCAGCCCAGTTAAAATAAAAATTGGTTCAGGTGCAAGTTTCAACGCTTTAATGAGCATTGAAACGTATAAAAATTGTTTACAAAAATTATATGACTGAGCCTTGTGGGCCTAAAAAAAATTGCCCGTTCGGCGTGATTACGTGAGGTTTCAGGAGGAGGAGCAGGAGGAGGAGGATGAATATTATACACAGATTGATGAAGCAAAAATGTCCCTGTTTTTGATGGTGATAGAGAACGATGCTTCCATCCGCGGGTGCAGCCTACGTATTGCTTAGGTATCGCTGCTGTCCGCTGGTGGAGAAGAGAAGTCTGGGGAAATCCAGGCTTTGTTCATCTTGATGAGTGTAAGCCTGTCGGCACTGTCGGTTGACAGGCGGGTACGCTTATCTGTGATGATTCCCCCAGCCGCACTAAACACCCTCTCTGACAAGACGCTAGCCGCAGGACAAGCAAGTACCTCCAGGGCATACAGCGCGAGTTCAGGCCATGTGTCCAGCTTCGACACCCAGTAGTTGTAGGGGGCAGAGGCGTCATGGAGGACGGTCGTGCGATCGGCTACGTACTCCCTCACCATCCTTTTACAGTGCTCCCGCCGACTCAGCCTTGACTGGGGAGCGGTGACACAGTCTTGCTGGGGAGCCAGAAAGCTGTCAAAGGCCTTAGAGAGTGTTCCCCTGCCTGTGCTGTACATGCTGCCTGATCTCCGCGCCTCCCCTGCTACCTGGCCCTCGGAACTGCGCCTTCTGCCACTAGCGCTGTCGGGTGGGAATTTTACCATCAGCTTGTCCGCCAGGGTCCTGTGGTATAGCATCACTCTTGAACCCCTTTCCTCTTCGGGAATGAGAGTGGAAAGGTTCTCCTTATACCGTGGGTCGAGCAGTGTGTACACCCAGTAATCCGTAGTGGCCAGAATGCGTGTAACGCGAGGGTCACGAGAAAGGCATCCTAACATGAAGTCCGCCATGTGTGCCAGGGTACCTGTACGCAACACATGGCTGTCCTCACTAGGACGATCACTTTCAGGATCCTCCTCTTCCTCCTCCTCCACCTCCTCCTCCTCAGGCCATACACGCTGAAAGGATGACAGGCAAGCAGCATGGGTACCCTCAGCAGTGGGCCAAGCTGCCTCTTCCCCCTCCTCCTCATCCTCCTCATGCTCCTCCTCCTCCTCCTCAACGCGCTGAGATATAGACAGGAGGGTGCTCTGACTATCCAGCGACATACTGTCTTCCCCCGCCTCTTTTTCCGAGCGCAAAGCGTCTGCCTTTATGCTTTGCAGGGAACTTCTCAAGAGGCATAGCAGAGGAATGGTGACGCTAATGATTGCAGCATCCCCGCTCACCATCTGGGTAGACTCCTCAAAGTTTCCAAGGACCTGGCAGATGTCTGCCAACCAGGCCCACTCTTCTGTAAAGAATTGAGGAGGCTGACTCCCACTGCGCCGCCCATGTTGGAGTTGGTATTCCACTATAGCTCTATGCTGCTCATAGAGCCTGGCCAACATGTGGAGCGTAGAGTTTCACCGTGTGGGCACGTCGCACAGCAGTCGGTGCACTGGCAGATTAAACCGATGTTGCAGGGTGCGCAGGGTGGCAGCGTCCGTGTGGGACTTGCGGAAATGTGCGCAGAGCCGGCGCACCTTTCCGAGCAGGTCTGACAAGCGTGGGTAGCTTTTCAGAAAGCGCTGAACCACCAAATTAAAGACGTGGGCCAGGCATGGCACGTGCGTGAGGCTGCCGAGCTGCAGAGCCGCCACCAGGTTACGGCCGTTGTCACACACGACCATGCCCAGTTGGAGGCTCAGCGGCGCAAGCCAGCGGTCGGTCTGCTCTGTCAGACCCTGCAGCAGTTCGTGGGCCGTGTGCCTCTTATCTCCTAAGCTGAGTAGTTTCAGCACGGCCTGCTAACGCTTGCCCACCGCTGTGCTGCCACGCCGCGCGACACAGACTGCTGCCGACGTGCTGCTGCTGACACATCTTGATTGCGAGACAGAGGTTGCGGAGGAGGAGGAGGGTAGTTTAGTGGAGGAAGCATACACCGCCGCAGATACCACCACCGAGCTGGGGCCCGCAATTCTGGGGGTGGGTAGGACATGAGCGGTCCCAGGCTCTGACTCGGTCCCAGCCTCCACTAAATTCACCCAATGTGCCGTCAGGGAGATATAGTGGCCCTGCCCGCCTGTGCTTGTCCACGTGTCCGTTGTTAAGTGGACCTTGGCAGTAACCGCGTTGGTGAGGGTGTGGGTGCAGGCCAGGAGACGGTAGTGCCTGTGTCCTGAGAGGGGGGTTGGATCTCAGTGGCAGGTTGGGGCACAGGGGGAGAGGCAGCGGTGCAAACCGGAGGCGGTGAACGCCCTTCGTCCCACCTTGTGGGGTGCCTGGCCATCAGATGTCTGCGCATGCTGGTGGTGGTGAGGCTGGTGGTGGTGGCTCCCCGGCTGATCTTGGCGCGACAAAGGTTGCACACTACTGTTCGTCAGTCGTCTGCACTCTCAGTGAAAAACTGCCAGACCTTTGAGCACCTCGGCCTCTGCAGGGTGGCATGGCGCGAGGGGGCGCTTTGGGAAACAGTTGGTGGATTATTCGGTCTGGCCCTGCCTCTACCCCTGGCCACCGCACTGCCTCTTCCAACCTGCCCTGCTGCTGCACTTGCCTCCCCCTCTGAAGACCTGTCCTCAGTAGGCGTAGCAAACCAGGTGGGGTCAGTCACCTCATCATCCTGCTGTTCTTCCTCCGAATCCTCTGTGCGCTCCTCCCTCGGACTTACTGCCCTTACTACTACCTCACTGATAGACAACTGTGTCTCATCGTCTTCGTCCTCCTCACCCACTGAAAGCTCTTGAGACAGTTGCCGGAGTCCCCAGCCTCATCCCCCGGACCCCGGGAACTTTCCAAAGGTTGGGCATCGGTCACGACAAACTCCTCCAGTGGGAGAGGATTCGGAACCATTCCTGCCCATTCTGGGCAGGGGCCCGAGAACAGTTCCTGGGAGTCTACCTGCTTCTCAGAATGTGTCATTGTAATGGAGTGAGGAGGCTGGGAGGAAGGAGCAGCAGTGGACGGCGCAGAAGTCTGGGTGGTCGATAGATTGCTGGATGCACTTTCTGCCATCCACGACAGGACCTGCTCACACTGCTCATTTTCTAACAAAGGTCTACCGTGTGGACCCATTAATTGTGAGATGAATGTGGGGACGCCAGAAACGTGCCTCTCTCCTAATCCCGCAGCAGTCGGCTGCGATACACCTGGATCAGGAGCTCGGCCTGTGCCCACACCCTGACTTGGGCCTCCGCGTCCTCGGCCGCGTCCACGTCCTCTAGGCCTACCCCTACCCCTCAGCATGGTGTATTACCAGTAGTGCAGAAACAGAACGCTGTAATTAAATGTGCCGCTTATTGGCCTGTGGTTGGAGGCTGACTTCGCTTACGGAATGCACAGCAGAGCCAGGAAAGAATTTTGCGCAAGCCTGCTGTAACACTTAGCTGGCTGCGTATGAATTAGGACAACTACCCCCAGCAGAGACCCAGTACACTGAGGATGGTCACAGGCAGCCCAAATAGATTTTTTTTCCCAAATGTTTTTGGAAAGGCCCACTGCCTATATACACTAAATATGTCTTCTGTCCCTGCCTCACCACTGCTGGCCCTGGACAATGTAAAATTACTGCAGACTGTTTCACTGTGGACAGGAATACAGCGGTGATGTAACAGGCAACACAGAGCCAGGAAAGAATTTTGCGCAAGCCTGCTGTAACACTTAGCTGGCTGCGTATGAATTAGGACAAGTACCCCCAGCAGAGACCCAGTACACTGAGGACGGTCACAGGCAGCCCAAATAGATTTTTATTTCCCAAATGTTTTTGGAAAGGCCCACTGCCTATATACACTAAATATGTCTTCTGTCCCTGCCTCACCACTACTGGCCCTGGACAATGTAAAATTACTGCAGACTGTTTCACTGTGGACAGGAATACAGCGGTGATGTAACAGCCAACACAGAGCCAGGAAAGAATTTTGCGCAAGCCTGCTGTAACACTTAGCTGGCTGCGAATGAATTAGGACAAGTACCCCCAGCAGAGACCCAGTACACTGAGGACGGTCACAGGCAGCCCAAATAGATTTTTTTTCCCAAATGTTTTTGGAAAGGCCCACTGCCTATATACACTAAATATGTCTTCTGTCCCTGCCTCACCACTACTGGCCCTGGACAATGTAAAATTACTGCAGGACGCAATGCTCTGCACGGCCGATATACAAAAAAAAAAAAAAAGTGCAACACTGCAAAAAGCAGCCTCCACACTACTGCACACGGTTAGATGTGGCCCTAAGAAGGACCGTTGGGGTTCTTGAAGCCTAAAATAACTCCTAACACTCTCCCTATAGCAACTCCAGCAAGACAGCACTTTCCCTGAACTATGTCAGAATGCATCTGTGGCGAGCCGCGGGAGGGGCCGATTTATATACTCGGGTGACACCTGATCTCGCCAGCCACTCACTGCAGGGGGGTGGTATAGGGCTTGAACGTCGCAGGGGGAAGTTGTAATGCCTTCCCTGTCTTTCTATTGGCCAGAAAAGCGCGCTAACGTCTCAGAGATGAAAGTGAAAGTAACTCGAACATCGCGTGGTACTCGTTACGAGTAACGAGCATCCCGAACACGCTAATACTCGAACGAGCATCAAGCTCGGACAAGTACGTTCGCTCATCTCTACATGCTATTCCATTTTGTGGAGCCTAGTAACAAAGCATTTATATTAAATCTATATATTGTTATAACATGTGGCCCCGTTGGTGATCATGGCATCCTTCACAGGCATTCATTAAATTATGCGACACAAGCTTTTCATGATGCACCCATTAAATGAATGACTGTTTAGCCTATGAGGAACAGATGTGTTAATCAGATGCCTAACAGTAGGATTTGTTACCCATAGGCTATAGTGACATCCATTTAACTATTATATAAGGAAAAGCTATTGAACCTATCCATTAAATAGATGTGAATATAATATATAGGTGGTGAATGACACTGTTATACGCATGTCACAGTGTCTGTTTAAAGTATACATTGGCAGTTTTCCTGGCAATTACATTACACAGGGACAAAAAAAACTCCATGTATTTATGGACCGAGCGCTATTTTTTCTCAGTTATTCTCCACTAAAGGGCAAAGGATACCAACGATCTCTACTTTGCCATCTTATTAATGCAGCACAATCCTGCATTCCACTTTTGTGGAAACCGTTGGATTTGTTGATTGTAAGCACTGGCGTAACTATAGAGGATGCAGGGGATGCGGTTGCACCCGGGCCCAGGAGCCTTAGGGGGCCCATAAGGCCTCTATTCTCCATATAGGGAGCTCAGTACTATGAATAAAGCATTATAATTACAGGTTTTGCATTGGGCACCAGGAGCTTCAAGTTTCGCCTCAGCATTAAGAGGTTAAGAGAAGTTGGGGGGCCCCAAGATAAACTTTTGCACCCGGGCCCATGAGCCTTTAGCTACACCCCTGATTGTAAGTATGTGGTATTTGAGATAGAATGACATAACGTGAATAAACTCCCAACAGCCAAAAGACCATGCTCATATGGGGCGAATTTGCTGCAGATTTTCCACAGAAAATTCATAGCATTTAGGTCTTCTGTCCACGGGCACGCGCGGATTCCAAGTGCAGAAATCCACAGCAGAACCACCCGTGCCCGCAGCCATGGACATTTTACTCACTTGTACAGATGTAGTGTGGATCTTCTTTCTTCTGCATGGCCTAAGAGAAGTTCCACTAAAGAGGCTTCTATCGGATAAAGTTTACCTCCTCTATGGGCTCCAGTTAGGAGTTGTGAGCTATCGGGCAATGATTCACTGGATACGTAGAATACCCCTTACCCTCACCCAGTTATTGCTTTTTCCTTTTGCTTCTCTCTTCTGGTTCTCAGGCCTCTTCTTGCTTCAGGGGGTTTCATTCACAATCAGAAAATGTTGAGTGCATCGGTGAATGTGCTTGGAGAAGGCATTTAATACCTCAATATGTTGTATGCCTATATCTTGTCTTGTATCATATATAGCCTATTAAAATGTGGCCCTTGAGTACTGACCCTGCAGACCACAGTTGTTAGTTGTTGCACTTGAAGTGTAACTCTTATTTCCAAGAACTTTTTACATGTAATAGACATGACAAAAGTTTTGATTATTGGGGTCTAGTTGCTGAGACCCCCCACAATTACTACTTTGTGGCAAATTTAAAAAGGAAAATCTAAACAGACAAACTGCTAAATAGAGGAGCCAATAGCACTGGTGAGGGTACTGATGAACAGCCACTCACACACC
Organism: Eleutherodactylus coqui; assembly: GCF_035609145.1. Taxonomy (NCBI): domain Eukaryota; kingdom Metazoa; phylum Chordata; class Amphibia; order Anura; family Eleutherodactylidae; genus Eleutherodactylus; species Eleutherodactylus coqui. The sequence continues at coordinate 158,126,788 of NC_089837.1, read as the reverse complement.
TTCCTTATACTGGGGGGCAGCTGCTTAGTACTATACGCGCACAAATAAAAAGCAGTTTGGCTGTCTGCGTGTTTGGGATGTGGTGTTTGTACCTGTCCTCTTAAGTAAGTATATGGCCACTGTAACTTCCACCAATTGCTGTGCCCCTTTAGTATCTTTTTTGGCTCATTACAGTCAATGGCAGACTATACAGGCTCCAAAAAAGTAGAGTAAAAGCAATAGATAAAGATTATTATTAGATTGCAAGAGATAGGGGACTGAAGTTAACCAAAATCTTCATCAACTATATCAATATGACAAATAGTCTATTTAAATGTATGATTTAGTATCATGATCCGTACACTTTATGAACAGGGCTGTGGAGTCAGTAAGCCAAAGTCACAACTTCACCTCTCTCATAAATGGCTCATAAATATTCATTAGAAATAACAAATTTACTGTAGCCAAATGGTAGTATCAGGCTTAAGGAGTATGTAAACTTTTTGATGGGCGGGATTTGAGCGAGATATGTGATTTTAAGAAACTTTGTAATGTTAATTACTGGAATTTGCCTTCTAGTTATGTAAAGTCCTCGCTGGACTCCCCTGCAAACAACTTCTGCTAGTTGCGCAGATTGCTGTTCCTATGTGAAATCCTTACACCACTTCTAAGCAAGGGGTGTACAGACTGCAGTGTACAAGGGATCTGGTTGCAAAGCAGGTTTTGCTGAGGAGAGCCTCAGCCTCCAGACTGGAACAGTAATAAGTCGGCTCTCCCATACACAAACACTGAAGTCTGTACACTACTTACTAAGATGTGGTGTATATATTTCACATATAAAAAGGGTTCCTGTGTCCCCAAATAGAATGGCAGTGCTCATGCTTAGTCGTTGCTCCATACATTTGAATGGGACTGCTGAAGATAACCAAGCGCTTCATCTGAGCAATCAATGGCAGTCCCACTAAAATGAAAGCAGTGGTGGCCGAACATGCACATTGCCGCTCCCTTCACTGCCAGTCACAGGGGACACGGGATCCCCATTATAGTGACTCATGAGGGTCTTAGCAGATGATTCCCTATTGATAAAGTAGTTATCCCCTATGCTTTGAATAGGGTATCACTTGGATTATTCTTTTAACTCTATTGTTATGCACCTTTGTTAGTGTATTCAGGTTTGTGTTTTTACGCAAATAAAAAAAAAAACCTCCAGAAAAAAAATCAGAAGACTTTCCTTGCTGTTGAGGATTTTAGGATTTTATTTTTTTCTACTGGTACAGCTATTGTTTACATTGCAATAATGCAGTTTTAGAAACAGCCCAAACCCTGTCTCCCGGCAGTTTAATATTAACACAAGCAGGACAAAGCGTCATGAAATCAACAGGAGGAGAACAAAAAAAATATATATAATAAAATAATGACTGACCTTTCCTAAAGATTAGTGACTAGCTTTAGGATGTACCTTTAAAAAGGGATTGGGTTCAAAACATTCATTAACCCCTTTAATGCCAGTGGGACTGGCAACACGTTGCTGTTCCCCCTGGCGCCAATGAGGTTAAAAGGCACCAAAGACAAAATATACATATTTACAAACATACAAGAAGAACAAAAGTTACATAATCCTTCGACAGGGTGTCTGAGTTTTTAAACTTACTGTAAACCTTCACTTCCAAAAAAAACCAAAAAAATAAAATACAGACTGTTGCGTTTAGACAAAATAACTTTTCACGTACACTGGTGCAATACATTAAAATATCTTGTAAGTGCTCTATCACAATAAAACAAGTCTCAGATTGGATTCTGCCCGCAGATACAATCTAAATGTTTGCTGTATTTCATAATTTCTTTATAGCGCTTTTTTTTAAACCTTTTTTGTTTTTTACTCTTCATAATATAGGTATATTTATATTTATATATATATATATATTTATTCATATATATACATTTACAACTCTGCCATAAATTCCTTTTCCTTTGGTTAAAACTATAACAAAAGTTAAAGCCCTCTCTCAAGAAGCATACACAATAATTCTTTGTTCTATTTTTTGCCTTACAACAAGTGCACATTTTGCATATCATAAAATTAAATACTTTGTAAATGTTTCAAGGGTGCAAGAAAGTTAGCGGCTAGAAAAATATCTGATTTAGGTGCCTCCTAGTGCTGGTATAATATTGCAGCTTTAGCAAAAAGGTACCTTCTGGGGTCATATCAGCCTAATCTAAAAGGCAAGGTTATCACTGGCCAAATGACTCAAGAATGCCTTATTGCTGTATAAACAAGGGGACTAAGGCAGGGCAAGTGTTGAACTCTGCCCAGGCAGAATGGACCAGTTTATCATTTCCCATTTGAAGAACGACAGTCAGTTGACTCTGCTATGACAGTCTTACATTGGACCACAGCTTGGTGCATTGCTAGGTCCTGTAGCAGCCAAGAGATTTACATAGACTTAAGTGTCCCTCACATCAGTATGTCAAACTTCTAGCACCTGGCACTGACACGGTAATTCATGCAGTCCCACTTATGTACATGGCTAAACACTGTCCCCTATAACACAACACCCTCCTTGGGTGCAAGGATTGATATATTATATGTGTAACTGGATTTTAATTTGTGTATTTTTTTTTATTTAAGGTGCCAAATATAGACTATTATTAAGAGCACAAGTACAAACATAAGTAGAAGTGGCAAGGTGCATATTTGAAGTGCTTGTGTTTGGCATCCATAGAATGCCACATGGCACCCAAGTCTGGAGATATTGGTAAGAGGATTCATAAATAATTCAGCTTCCCAACAGATTTTGGTTTTCCCCAGTTTGTACCCAACTTCTTTACAGTCACTAAAACATGGCTGTTGATAATATCATTCTACTAAGCTAGATATGGTTAGCCACCAAAGGAAAAAAAAGTCATAAAAAGTAGAAAGATGCTTCCCGTGGGGCATCTTGGCAAATATGAACAAAAGGAAAATGGGATAATCACAATAATGCCTAAGTGCAGGCATAAGAACCAGGAAATCTTAAGGGACCTGTGAATCCCCAGCTGATGAATTACCTACCAAAGTATGGCCGCTCAAAAACTGGATTCTTAAAAGATGCTAACCCTCACCATTATCATTAGGAGGGATTGTAGAATCCCTCCCAAAACAACCATACTAACATAATGACAGATTCATATACAGCTGGTGCTTCAAAAGCTATATTTCACTCCCCATGGGAGTGCCAGTGCATTGTTGGCTGGGTCCACGCAGCAAGGTGCAACAGGCTTTGCATGCCCAATTAAACTCTTTCAGTCTTTTCCTCAACATTCTGATTCTCGCAGACTGAGAAATAAAACGCTGAAATAAAGAGCGCATGGTCACTATGCCACACAGATTTTAAAAAAAAATTAAAAAAAGTATATATATATGTATATATATATATTTACAATTAAGGGCGCACATTTCACATGACCAGGACAAAAAAAAAAAAAAAAGAAAGCTAAACCCGTTTTGTTTTGCCCATATACGCTTAAAGGTCAAATAGAGGCACTCCAGTTTCATTGGGCAGGGCTCAGCAAGATTTCGGGAGATCAGCAGGGAGCTCTGCTTGAGACACACGGTACTGGACTTTTGTGTTGGTGATTGCACCATGTTTTTGACGCAGGTGAAGTCTTAATTGGCTCTTATGACGAAAATGAAGATTGCATTTTTCGCACTAGAAGAAAATAAGAAAAAAAAGATATTTTTAGTACAAATTGTAAAAAGGAAACAGCAGATGTTACTCACATTTTAAAGGGAACCTGTCACAGGGGTCATGCTGTCAGAATCACGGGCAACATGAACCTGAGACAGGTATGCCCTTTACCCCCAGGTATGTGTTATTCTGAAACGCTGCAATGTTTCCGAATGAGCATACTTTGAAGTTTGACTAGGAACAGAGCTCCGGAGTCCCTTTTGTAGAGCTGTCAGTCAACATTCTGTGGGTGGGTAGGAGGGTGGTGCAGCCTACTTTTTTGACTCGCAGCAACATTCCGAGTCAAACTTCAAAGAGTGTTTATTCTGAAACGTTGCATTTTAGGGCAGTATGAATCTGGTGACAGGTTCCCTTTAAATATACATTGTGTGTCTAGACCGTTACAATCAAACATTCACTTTTATGATCCATACATTTATATTTACCCTATGTTTGCATTAAAGTTTCTGTATACCAATCACTAAGGTACCTATATCTGTGCATTTAAACAACATGCTTTGATTTTAGTGAAATCACAATGTATCAGGGCTAGAGATGAGCGAACTTACTCTGTTCGGGTGTTTTTGGACCCGAGCACCGCTTTTTCCGAGTAACTGAGTACTCGGACGAAAAGATTCGGGGGGCACCGGGGGCGGCGTGGTGGAGCGGGGGGGTAGCAGTGGGAAACAGGGGGGAGCTCTCCCCCCTCCACTCCCCTCTGCAACCCCCCGCGCACCCGAGGCACCCCCCCCCCCCCCCCGAATCTTTTCGTCCGAGTAGTCAGTTACTCGGAAAAGGCGGTGCTCGGGTCCAAAAACACCCGAACCGAGTAAGTTCGCTCATCTCTAATCAGGGCATGTTCACATGTTGCAAAAATGTCTGTAACTAAAGAATCCACTACATACATTTGAATGGAGTTGCTTTTGCAAATGGATTTCTGAGAGAGTGGCAGAAATGTCTGCAACGAGTCTACTACATATGAACAAACCCTAAACCAATCAGCTGTACATCACCTGTATGGATGTGAAACGTTTCTTCAAAAGTCTAATATTTTATTGGGCTATTGCATTACATAATATATAAAAATGAGTCCAGAAAGTAGCAAAACAGTTTGTATGACACAAGTTTAGACAGTGGACCTACATGATAGGGTTTCTCTCCAGTGTGAATACGTAGATGGCTCTTTAATGTCTGCAAGTGTCGGAATCTGGTTCCACAGATCTCACATGGATATGGCTTTTCCCCGGTATGTATTAGTACATGCGCACGGAGATGAGCAACCTGAAAAACAAAATACAAAGGATTTAATTAAAGGATGGACTCTGATATAAACAAGAAAAAAATAACTGTTAAATTAATATGATGAGTACTATATATATATATATATATATATATATATATATATACACACACACACATACGTATGAGCTGTTGATTCAAAATAGGATATTTTTTTTAACTAAAGACTATTTGTAAACCTGTGAGACTATTTATTGTAGATGCACTGCAGCAAAAGTGCATGTAGCCTTTAAGTTTACAAGTGGTCTACAAGTGGGCAAGATATACAGACTCTAGCAATATTAGGCTTTGACCATTTCTGTCACATCTACGGCAACAATGCCCTGAAGAGTACATTTAAATTGGCTGGTCAAAACCAAGAGCACGTTTCTGCATGTGACTAAAAGAACAGTAATAGTTTCAGTAATGCAGATTAAACTCTTGTCGGAGACTAGTCTGCCACGTACCTGTACGAAGCGGGCACCGCATGTCTCACACTTATACGGCTTTTCCCCAGAGTGAATTCTTGTGTGTGTCTTTAGGTTTGCTGGTCGATTAAACTGCGCACCACAAATACTACATCGATAAGGTTTCTCACCTGGAAGTTAAATCAAGAGATAAACATCCATTAAAGGGATTTAAAAAACATTTCTTGAAAAAGTAGAAGAAACTTCTTGTGAACTTAAAAGATTTTAAATATTTTGAATTAACATTTTAAAAAAATGGCTGAGACGTGGAGGAAGGGAGGAATATCAATAGTATAAGACAGAGGAGCCAGTCACACTGATTCCTAGGTGAACAAGTGCTACATTTTAAGTTCAGATGGAGTAAAAGTTGTTGAATTCTTTTAAAATCTTTTACTGCCATTTTTAAGGTGTTACTAACTCCACTGGCATCAAAATGGGATACAATACATTGTTTTAAACAGAGTGTCAATAAATGTGACAACCCTGGGATCATTTAGCAACTCACCAGTGTGTACGGTCTTGTGGCTGGCAAGGTTTCCTTTGTAGCGGAATGAAGCTTGGCAGCGGTCGCACTTATAGGGCTTATCACTGTGCATCTGCAAAGTGTGTCTTTTTAAAGAGCCCTCTTCAGAGAAACGAGAGTCGCATTCATTACAAAAGAAAGTGCCATTTTCTGTAGGGAAAACACAAACAGGTTAGCGATTACAAAAAGAAAATGTGATGTTTACTACTGTTGCCTTATGGCACGAAGCATGGGCTTACGTCTACATGGAGTCTATATGGATCTCTTTCTGCAGATATATTACATTTCCTCAGACACTATAACCCGGATTCTTGTGTCTGTGTACAAATTTATGTATTAAGGCAGCTGTAAGACCCATTGGGGAGAGGAACAAATGAAGATGACCACTAACTCTTAAGTCCCATTTAGACACAATGATTATCGCTCAAAAGCCATCTTTTCAGCAATATCGTTGCGTGTAAATGTGCCTATCTTTCAGTTTTCTGCCAAACGGTGAATTTCAGTTCGGCATGAAATCCATAGTTCGGCACAACAGCTGATAAGACAGACCGCACGCTGTGTTCTGCCCGAGGAACGCAGATTACATTGTCTCAGCTGTCAGCCCCATGGCAGAACCAAGGCAATGTATTCAGTGAACAGCGGAAGGTCTGTTCCCCGATTACAGCTCCTGGCGGCTCACACAATACTAATTGGAACTAATAGGCATTAGTACCAAGTAGTAGTTTTATGCAAAATGATCGCTCAAAAGCCATCTTTTGAGCAATCATCTTTGTGTCTAAATGCACCATTGGTCTTAAGGCTGTCTGGGATAATTTTGTGAATTCTGCAATGAGCAGAGAGTTGGATCAGATGACCCTGGAGATCCCTTCCAACTCTACCATTCTATGATTTTCATGTTCGGGTCGGATTCTGTATGCGGGAGCCCGCAGCGGAATCCAAACCTGCCAGCGGCCGAGAACCCTGCTTACCTGTCCGGGTCTTTTTTTCTCTACTGCGGATGGGTGCGGAAGTGCCAGCTGGCGCACCTGCACAGTAGAGTTGTTTTTTTTTTAAACTCCTGCTTTCCCGTGGAATCTGTGGCCTGTCCACAATGTTAATTGCAGACAGGCCACGGATCGGAAGGCTTCCATTGACTTCAATGGAAGCCGTCCATGTGGGAACTGCACTGAAATGGATAATGCTGCAATTTCGAGTTCCACACCCAAAGGTCCACAAATCAAATCCGCATTCTTTAATTCAGTCGCGGACGCCCATGTTTCCCTATGGGCAGCTTGAACTGCCCGTGGACATTGTGCCTAAGGGCTTAGTCACACGGGCGCATCCAGGCGCCGCTGCGCCCGTCTTCCTGCAGGATAAGACGGCCGCATTGCAGGTGCGGAGAAAGAACACATGACCGGCTCCATTGCCGGTCATGTGTTCTTTCTTCCGGCGCTGCGGAGAGTCGTCCGCACGTCTTCATGCAGGAAGACGGGCGCATCGGCACCCGGATCCGCCCGTGTGACTGAGCCCTAAATATGTAGAACCTACATATATACTACTACTAAGAAATATACAAGTTTGGTTATTTATGGTAAAGATTCCACATGGATATATTGTAGAACTGTAGTTTGCAATGGAACAAGACATAATACTGTTTTTCTAGGCAGGGAACTACAGGAAAAACAAAACATAAAATACATAATATGTACCCTAAATGGTATAAGACAATTTTGGTTCCCAAATTTAAAAACTTACCACAGCTTGAATCTGAAAACTCTGATTGGGTCTCGGCTATCTCTTCTCCAAAGTTCGAACCAGGAGTGTGAGGACACATTTCAGGAGGGGATTGTGAAGAAAATATGTTGAATTTGGCTGTGGGGATGTAAAGAGGGGAATGTCCTTCACTGCTCAAAGGTGACCCCTCCATACTTCTGTGAAAACAAACAATTTACTTGTGTTACTTTACGATTATATGGTGGTACTTTTTTTTTTTATATAAAACTCTAAACTGGCCAATAAAGAACTGGGTGTGAGAATCAATTCAACTATGTAAGACAAATGGTAAAGAAAAAAATGTTTTGTTACAGCTTTTCATTGCTTACCTGTTCACAAGGCTGTTCAATTTGCTCGCCTGAGGTACAGCCAGGTCTTCAGGGCTCCCATTAAGTTTAGATGAAGTTTGAATGTCCATATTTTCCGACTTTACTGGCTGCTGACATGCTGCCTGAGAAGTGTAAAATGGTGGGGACAGGTTGACCATTTCACTTTGGTTGGCGCACCCTTCTTTGTCACTCTGATTCAGGGAATTCAGCAATTTATACTTTTTCCAGTTACAAGCCTTTGGGTCTGTAGAAGATTTCGACAAAGGAGAACTAGATCCTTGTGAAATTCGAGCATTTTTACTGCTGCTGGACTCTGTTGGAGAGTTAGGTTGGCAGTCAGACTTCTGTGGACTTTGAGGGCTAACAAGCCCTTTGCGGTTGACAGGTGAGTTTGTGGGTTTAAAGTGCGCTATTTCATCCTCCGAGGATGTTCTTTCCTCCTCTTTCCCTTTGTCACAATTATAGAATGGGCTGTTTCTTACAGATGGACCAGCGGACCTTGAGCCTGCAAGCACACTGTATTGAGAGTCACTATGGGGGTCTTCCAACGCAGCCTCCTTAGGAGAGTAGATGTTGCTGTGGCACACGTTAATAGACAAGTCTGTGACCGCTTTCCTGTAATCTCCTAGCACAGTCCTTGAATTTTCTCCAGGTAACACACTTTCCTTAGGATATCTATTGGATCTTTGGATGTCAGCCATCTGCACATCTCTTACTTCATCCTCCGGAAATAGAAACCCGTGAACTGGAATGTGACTGTACAGAGGGTAAGAGGATGTAGAGCCATTGTACAAGTTGGGTATATAAGACCTTCCATCGCAGATGGCTGCATTACGAAGAGGTACAGTATTTTCTGATATCTCACAGTTTCTGTAGGCCATAACATCAGGCGGTAACATCGACCTGCCTTGCAGAAAGTCTTCCCCTCTGGATGATTTCACAGAACTTACAATATCTTCACTGTAAAGACACAAACAAAAAAATATATATACTTATGGCATAAAGTAAGTTCATGACTAACTGGAAAAAAAAAAAAAAGATCATTCATTGTAAGGGCATGGTAAACACTAAGCAAGGTACAAAAAGTTTGATGTCACAAATGCAACGCTACCTGGACTTGAGGAACCTCTGGCAGGTATCCACAACATGCTCCATCTGGAGGTAAAGTGCAGTGCCCATGACTGCCATAATGCTGCTGTCTCTTAAATTAAGCCGAGATGTATACATGAAATCCAAAAGGACTCTAAAGCCCTCTGCACTGATCTCGGGATCAAGGTTGATGATGTTCATGTTGCACTTCATCTGGTCAGTAAAGATGGTATAGAATAATCCACTGCAAAAAAAAAAAAAGGCAAATTTAAGTTTCGGATGCATGTACAAAGAAAATTACATTTCCGCAGAGTAATTGTAAAACAATACAAGTTGGTAAAAAACACTGAAAGATACTTCCTAAAGTCTAAAACAATCCATAATGGCCTATAGGCACCAATGAGAAATAACTAATGACTACCAAGTCAAACTCACCTGCAAGCCATCAAAACTGTCTTGTGAGCTCGAAAGTGTTCCCTGTTCACAACGATGATCACATCTGTTAGGATGTCTCTACTTCGAAGACGGTTGAGGTTCAAGAGGACATCACTAGCGTGCCGCGTGAACTGGATGCAGCTGTCAGTTGCAGATGTCATTGTTGCCCCTATCCTGGAAGAAGAGAAGACCCAGAACTTCAGTACTCGTATATAACCGAAGCTTGCCGCTACTCTGAATTACATTTCAAACAAGTTTCAACTTCCACTTTTGGTAGTTTGTGTCATTTATGGATCGCTATTCACCAGTTATGAAAGTGAAGTGACATTCATTTGAGTAACCAAATAGTAAACAGTATACACAATCAAACCGAAGAACAAACAAGTACTCACCCAAAGTTTCAATTCAAAATACAAACTCCTCTGTGAATACTGAAAGAGAAAAAAAAGACAAGAAAGTATGAGTAGGCATGTTGGATGAAAACAGTCAAAATGTCCTAAAATGTAACATACTAAGTAATGTCAGATATTAGATGACTGTTGCTTTCCCAACTAAGTCCCAGTCCCAGGTGTGTGAGCACTCCATGTTACACAACAGTCTCAGGTGAATTGGCCTTCCTCCGGTTTACATATATTTGCAGAAATGGGTTCTATAGCATGTTAGAATCCATGTCCTGTTCATCCGATTTTTTTATTTATTTTTTTTTTGGGGGGGGGGGGGTCCTTGATTTCTTCTTACAGTCAATACATGATTTGTACAACTACAAACCCATGTGATAACACAGGGAGAATAATAAATTGTAAACCACCATGGAGACAGAGACCAATGTGAGTATACACATCATCGGCAGAAATGTGGATGCCGAATGAAGATAAGCAATGCAATGATATACTCCAAATGCTGTTTTTTGGGGAGGTTTAATGCCCTAAATTGTGAGCGGCTCACATATTAGTCTAAGTACATTTCACATCCCACAAGTGAAAGCAGAAGCTTTCTGGTTTCTACAGGGTTTCAAGTGCAAAAGAACACAACAATCTGGTCCAACAGTTTACGGGACAGGTAGTAAATGGTTAAGGCTAAATATATCGAGGCCAATTCCTCTTCCAAGGAAGCTTGCAGGCAGGTGTTTCCCGCACTCAGTAGTTTCTCTACCTCTTTTTACACATTTCAATCGATTGCCTTCCAAAACAATCTGAAGAAAGTCACTGATTGCTGGATTACACTAAGTAGACCAAAAGTAATGAATCCATAAACTAGTGCAGCACGCATCAGGTTACTGCACTGTGCGCTTGCCCTGTGGTACCACATGTACCATGTTACCTGTACTACTATATACAATATCTACTACATTTACAGATAGATACCTCCAGTTGTATCTGCCTAGACTACCATATCCAAATCAAGAATGGCACACCATTAAGATGTCCAAGACACACAAATAGAATATGTACACATTACCTTATATACAGAGTGCTGAAGAGCCTCTTGCATGCATAGCTTTTCCCATAGAACATTAACCCCTTAATGCTGCAGGTCATACAGTTATGTCATGGAAGTTCGGGTTTGTATGGCGTGGGATCGGGGGATTGATACCGCTCCATGAAGGGCAGATGTCGGCTGTCTTTGATAGCTGACAGCTGTGCACAACAGCCGCAATCAACTATTAACCTAATAAATAACGGCGGAGTTCAGGGGGTCCTGAACGCCCACCACGTTGAGATTCTGGGGTACCGTTCAGCTGCCATGGCAGCTAGGGGTCTTCTGAAGCCCCCCAGGGTTACCATTGCAAATTGCCTATAAAGCCATGCCTGTGGCGTGGCTTGATAGACTACCTGTCAGGAGCAATTAAATCTATATGACTGCCGTTTGCCATGTGTTTCTGCCTGTACTGTATAGTCGTAGCCGCGGTTTAACGTTGACCTATAGATTTTGTTCATTTGGGAAGTGCTGACTTTCTTTTTTCTGCAGCAAAAAGTTATGTCATTTTCGCTCATATGCCATAGAAACAAGATAGCAGAACTTCAATTTTTTTTCATTCCACTCCACATTTTCAGTACATTAAATAGTACTAATGAAAAATACAACTCGTCCCGCAAAAAACAAGCCCTCATACAGCTACATTGATGGATAAATAAAGGGGTTATGAAAGTTTTTGAAAGTGGAGAAGAAAAACCGAAAATGATCAAAAGGGGTTAACAGATACACATGCTGTGTTATCATCCGCTACCTGCTATGCATGCAGGGGTTGGATACATTCTGGGAAGTATTTGACTCAGACTGGGATTACTTCACCCAATGAACTCCACTACAATTAGCTTTCCTGGAAAGCCAGTCTAGAGCACATTCTTACAGGAAGGCTTCCCAACACAAGACACATTTCAGCTGTCAAAGTACAAAACTCAGAAGTCATTATCTAAGGAGCCGAAAAGACAAACAATTACTGCAGGTTGGGCGTCTAAGGCGGAGTTCACATCTTCTCACCAAACTCTGCATCACTTGTTCATCTTCACATCATGCGATTCAGTGACGTTATAGGGAAGGTGGTTGTAAATGGCAGCGCAGTATTGTAGGCATTAGTTGTACTACTGTGTGTTCATTTACAAATAGCTATCATTGCGCTAGATGAACGCGCACGCTAAACTTGCAATGTGCCTTTCAGATGTGGCATGGCTGGGAAATGTGAAGACAGCCTTAATCATCTCTTTAATTGAATGTCACTACATCTTCACACAGACCGAAGTCGTTCTGCTTTGGGGATGGTGCAGAATTTGTGAAATAAATGATATATTGCATTACTTGGGCTTAAGTTTATAAAACATGGGATCTATATTCTAATACAACTCATGTTTATCCGTGTTTAGATGTTTGCTTGTACAGAACCTACTACGCAATAGATTCCCATAAACTGCCACCAGATGGCGATAAGCACACGACTGTCATCTCTTATGTAGGTTCTGCCTTTTGGTAGTAGTTGTTTAGCTTAATTAGATATCAAGTTGTGACAAATGGTCATAGCACTTTTTGGTAAATCACTAGGTACTGCACTGGAGTATTGCATCATGATAAACCCAAACAGCTGAACAAAGCGGTCCGAATGCATCAGTAAAAATGTAGAAAATATTTCTTATTTTAGTCTTTATTATTTTTTATTCTTATCTCAGTGTCTTTGCACTTCCGAGGAAAAGCCAAGTTTTACCTTAGTTTTTGTGATATGTTCTAAGCCTCTTAAGAAACTGCAGCTGACACTTATTACATTAGCAATGGAGTTAGAAAGTGCTATGTCTACAGTAGCCATGGGAAACAATGTGGGAAACACTTTGGCTATGATGCTACTACGAGAATACATTATACTTCATGACGTTCGCTATATCCAAAATGCAGTAGAAAGAGCTGATGCAAGTAATATCCAGTATTTCAGCACCAAGACTAAAAGAAGCCGTGTACCCCGCTCTACAATAATACCGGCATCTGCTGCTCATGCCACCCAGCAAGGGAAGAAAGCAGATTGCTTCATCTAAATCATGCTATGCTGCCTTATTAAAAAAAGAGCCATTTTAATCTGTCCCTCATAGGAAAAAAAAGATGTAAGGGGCAATTCTCCCAGTTTGCTTTCTAGCAGAGAATCACTTTCAAGTTCATTGGATTAATTATTTAAAAATACACAAGCCGCCTGGGATTTGTGACTGGCAGCGAGCTCTCCCTGCAATGTTACTCATTCCTTATTTAACCAACAACTTGTAACAGTATCAGAGAAGAGCAAGTTCTAAAAGAGCTACATAGGCAGAGACTTTGCATCACAGCACTGAACTGGTTAATCCTACCAGCTACAACGTTGTAGCATATATTTACAAACAAGCAGAAAACTTAGGAAGCCTATCATTGCAAAAAAGGTACGTAACAGTAGGTGCGTAGGGATTAGAGTGCCAGCTCTGTAGAATAGCGCAGTTATACCACAGGACAAACTGGGAGCAATTCAATATAGCAGCAGAGTAATCCTTAGCTATGGTGGGGCACAGACCACCAAAGAGAAGTAAAGGCCCCATAGTAAACATCACAATGGGATACCCCTCTTGCAGCCCCTAATTACAGGAGGTAAGGGCAGCATTACCCTTTGATCCCTTGCAGAGGGATCCCCGCACCATCCCAAAAAGGCTTCTTCCGAGGATGACATGCCCTCGGCTTCTAGGCATGAAAAGTCCAACTAACTACTAAAAATATGACTCGAGAAAACTTGTTTTATTTATAGCCGGGACGTGCAGAATCCTAAATAATCTATATAGAAGTATTTTCCATTTGGTTATATACGTTTTAGAAACAGCATGGCGAAAATAAATGATGATATTCAGGCAATACACATGTTGGGTCTGGAGCCAATGCAATACAAATCCTAAGTATCCCACTTTATAAAGTAAGCACAAATCCCACAGGGTTACAGCTGGCGACATAACTCATGCCGCCACTAGATGGCAGTACTCTACCTCTTTTCAGATTTTGGCAGTCAGCTTCCATTATGTCCCTAAGAAAAGTTGTTTTTGGATAAACACACACACACGTTTGTTCTGATGTTTTGCCCTTTTCTCGCTTAAAAAAAGAAACATTTTATGGAGTTTTCAATCCTGACTCAACATGTGATTTTTTTCCACCAAGTCACCCAGGCTCCAGAAGCTTGGCCATGAAATAACAGTGTTGAAGTCTATGGCTTGGAGTGCTGGCAGGGACCTGGCGTGGAATGCATTAGTGAGTAGCAGCACAGAGACACCTCCTTTGTAAAATAACCTGAGCAGTTTTAGTGACAGGGCCAACTACATTCCTGCCCTCCCAAACATGACACCAGCACACGGCCAAGGAACAAGTTTCTATTATGGAACCTATATTTTGTCACTTCTTGTGGCTTAAGCCACCCAACCTGCTGGCCAGAGCCAAATCTATGGATTGGGGCTGAACAAGGCTTATATTAGTCTAAGGCTTCCCCTAAATTGCAGGTCCAATATAGACCGTCCACAATTACCAGGGCAGAAAATAGTACGCTCTAACACAACAGTGCCCACCTTCACCCGGATGCCCCAACCGTCACCCACTGGGCAACACCAGCCACATAATACGCAGCAATTCTTCACAGAACACAACGACCCAAAGTCTCCAAAACCCGGAAAATCTCATTGCCAACGGCCGAACCCGGACTGTCCCGATTCTAAAAATGTCTCATTTAACTCTTTAGGTGCTGCAAACTAATAACCCCTAAATTACATCGGATGCTACAAAAACACAAAACAACACCTTGCGAGGAATTCTAAACGACAAACTCAGCTCTGCAACATCTGCAGTCTGACAAGTGCTGAATACGAATGACCGAACATATATCGGATTGTCGGCTTAAAATTAAAAGGGGAAGGAGGGGGGGACAAGGCGGTCAGTCGGTCGCTCGGACGTGAGATTGATCATTTTCTTGCACACACAAAAAAATCTAAAAATAAAAAAAAAATTTAAAAATCACTCTGCCCTATTTAGACAGGAATGCAAAAACTACCCACTTAGACTTAATGCCTATTAACCCCTTTTTCATCGCTAAGAAGGCATCTGCAGCTTTCCCACCTTCCCCGAGTGTCTCTAAATTTAGCGCGTCGCTGGGGAATTTTTATCAAAGCGCGCTATTTCCGAGTGTGAACAGCAGGGGTCGCTGCAGCCCAGACAGCGCTGTAACATATGTTATTTACCACTTCTGTGGACGGCGTTCCTGCGCTGGGAGGGAAGCGGCTGTCGCTATCCTACTGTCGGTGTCATACCACGGCTACATACACACACATAACCCGCAGCAGGGGAGTCCGTGCGCTGAATGGGCAATCACAGTCAAACAGTCCCCAAACTACGAGGGACGGCAATGGGCAGCCGCGGCGCGCCGGCAGCCGCGCTCCAGGAATAGCGTGTGGAGCGCCGCCAGCCCGGCTGCACTGGGCGCTGCTGGTATACGAGGTCCTTCCTAGTAAACAGTGAGACGTAGAGCGCTACAGCGCCGCGCCGCCGCAGCCGCCGGGGACTAATCCTCCTAAGCCTCCCGCACAGGTCTAGGGGACGGCAGCCGTCCCGGGCAGGTGCAGCGCGCACACACATGCTGCCGTCCAGGGGGAAGCAGGCAGACAGGGAGCAGCAGCAGCCGCACAGGCAGACAATCATGTCAGGCAGCCGGGGAGAGAGAGCCAGCAGCAGCCTCCAGCCCCAGCAACTGGCAAGTAATAAAAAAAGAATGAAAGAGAAGCAATCACCTGGTAGGGCTTTCCTAGAAAATCCTTGCATCACCACTTCTAAGAACCCCCAGTTCTAAGAATCAACAGGGCTCAATTCTCGGAATTTGAGCTTCTGATCTTACCATTATATGAAGGCGGGGGAGGACGGAGAGAGCCCCAGCCAGCCCCTTTCGCCGTCCTTCTGCCTATCGTCGCCGTCTGCGGGCACTTAGTGTCCTTCCAGGCATAATGCCCAGTCAGCAAAAAATGCCCTTCATGGGGGTTCCTCTTTATTGTGGCTCTAGGCGTGGGTTTAGCGTTTAGGGTTACCCCATCTCCCCCCTAGGTGACTTGGTTTGTCCCGGCTGGAGGCGTCACGTGGTATGTCTCTGGCTGTGACGTAGGCTTTCAACTTGCAAGGCCAGCCCCGAAATTCTGAGAACTAATTTGCTATTCTGTGACATAAGAAGGGGTCCGGCTGTCTGTAGTGCGCCGCACACAACACTCTGTACATTCTGCACACTAATAAAGCCTTCTACACTGTGTCCTACCTACTGCTTCCCCTATCAGGTCTGGCTGGGCAAGGGGTGGCAGTGCCAGCAAGAGGGTGCCCATGTGTCTCTGGACCTATTCAGCTGGAACCCTCGTTCTGCAGCGTGGACGTTCTGCGACATAGCGTTAACCTCTTGTTGTAATGCATCAGTAGGGGCTGTGCTGGACTACTGTGTTGGCATGGACTGGAAGGGTATAGTATAAGCTGGCAAACGCTGCACATTCTTCTACCTTTATGTCATTCTTATGTATGTTGTATACAGCTGTGTTACATTGTGTACTTGTGTGTCGGGACAGGCTTTTGGGGGACAATGGCATTTTATTGGGCATTGCTTTCGATCAGCAGTGGATCTGTACGTGGCAGTCGGGGAGGCGATCTGTTACATATGGCAGCAGGGAAAGTTTACATAGGATCTGCTAGGAGTTCAGTGACATGTTTGGGTTCCTGGGTGGGGCCTGTCTGGCTACAGGAAAAACACACACACACATATATGTATATATATATATATATATATATATATATATATATATATATATATATATATATATATATATATATATATATATATATATTCCTTTAGCAGAGGGGGTTAATCACAGGGAGAATGGGATACTGACAAGTCACAATGAGCGCCACAACTCTTACATCAGTAGCCGGAAACAGGATTATAGCCCAACTAATCAGATTGACCACGGTTTTATGTTGCAGCCTGTGTCTATAACATGACAGCTTTAATCAGTGACACAATGGGTTTAAGTCATCCAGCACTTCTCAAGGTTGTTAGAATTCTCATAGAAATGCATGTGAAGTTGTATTTTAACTTTTCAGGGCTCTATATGTAGGTTGACCTGCAATCCTACGTGCACAATATAACAATGAGTCGTGCCAAAGAGAAAAAAGTCATCTTCGCTACTTGTGACAAACTCTGCTCTGCTACATAGGCATATATAAAATATACAGAGGGAGAGAATAATGTTGCCTTATAGGAAACATAAACATCCACCCCGGAAGTAGCATCATTTCAGGTACTCTCATACAGTCCGCTGCTGTCTCTTTTATTTTGATTTTAACCCTTGCCACCTAAGCTAGTTTCTCAGCATAGACGTAGGATCTCATCTGATGTGTAAAGTATTCGTTTCCACATTTCCTCTACATTTGTTTGTAGTTTGGAAATAAAATTGTTATAGAAGTAAGAGGCGCAGAAGTCCGCGTCTTATTTATGACCATGTTAGTGGTGACTGGGTGCAAACAGTTCTAGCAGGGAAGGGGATTATCAAATGCAGCAGAGCTGAGTCCAGCATGCCCGACACGTCTTTACCCCGACATCTGCTGTCGCTAGAAAGTCAGGACACCCATATATTCTTTAGATGGTCACCCAGTCATGTGGAAATCGGGATGTTCATCCCTCATTCATATAATGTGTATGGCTACCTTTTGCTATTTAACATGAGCCCATGGTCTTATCTGTAGTTTTCCATAGAACTGATGACACCGCAAAGAACGCCGCCCCAAAGAGTTACTGCAAAGTCATGCTATACCTGTGCATATAGAATGTAGTGTCACATAAGATATATATATATATATATATATATATATATATATATATATATATATATATATATATATATATATAGTGTGATCTGGCCAGCAGAAACGCTACTATTGTAGCCAGGCCGGTGTTTGCACTCAGGTATTCGGAGCTGTTGTGGTGATGTTGTGATGTTTTTGGCCTTTCTCCTTATTCTTTTTTTTTTTTCGATGACCTACTTTTTAACAACCGGGCACTATGGGCCCAAGTTGTTAATGGATTGAAATCCAGTGGGTGTTTAGGCATCCTGCACATCAGGAAAAAAAAAACCAAAGTGTCAGAATATTTAACCTTGTCTATGCCAGGTGACCTAATTTATCTAAACCTTCAGGAAGAATGTAAATGACAAAGGAACAAGGAAGATCCACCCTATGCTAACTATTGGGCATATTAACACTAACTTGTCGGCTGACAAATGTCAATTATATGTGCAGTGTTATGCAATGCAAACCTATAACTTATTGGTATGGGTATATGACGTGCCCAGTGTTTGTTATGCAATGCTTATATCTAACTCGTTGATAGGGACATGAGACAAGCTAAATTTAAGATACTAAGTATATGCATTTTCTAGAAGGTAAGGGGCGGTGCTGCTGAGTATTGTGGATGGCTGCAGTGTAACTATATGATAGCACTGTCACACTTTACAAGCCTCAGTGTCTGGCTTCTTAAACGCCCTTCGTGCACTTGATCCTATTGCAGCAGATCTAAGCTGTTTCTGATCCTTTTTCCAAGTACAATATAATAGACAAGCACTGGTACTTTTCCATTGAGAATAATTGCTCCTTGGTTTGTTTGTATCCTGCATGTAGAAGCGTTTGCATTACATTCCAGTCATGGGTGCATTCCCATGGGTCTTGAGCCATAATAAAGTCTCAGGCCAAAATCTGCCTTCACTGCTTTCTATCTACTCAATTAAGAAATACCAGATTGTTAGTCTTGGTTAATCAATAACTCAGGTCTCTCACACACAAGTCAATCTAAAAGGGGCAAAGTCTGGATGTTCGATCATACATTCAGCTGCCAAACTACAGTGCAGGCCCTGTTCATTCACAAAGTTCTGTCTTGAAGGAAATGCCGTTTCTTTGCAAAGCAATGTATTGCTTAGCAGAAAAGGGAAAGTGGGTATCAGAATGTGCAATTTTAGAAGATCACTTTCAGCTTCACATTATGTGGTCTGTTTTCTATGGGAGTAAAAGCAGCTGCACAGACAGGCCATAATATTACAGTATACAGGATAATACAGCATGTCAAATCAAAGCAGCTAAAACATATCTTCTGTCAATTACTGCATAGCATTTACCTTTATATTAGAAGCCAGAAAGGTTTTGATCTCTAATATTTATACTGTTATGACTATTGTTACTATATATATTTCTGTTTTACAAGCTAGTTTAGGAACAGCTGATAAACATTAGTGAAACTGTCAACATCATCGTATTTCATCATTTCTGTCCTAAGTGTGATGTCATACGTAAGACATTCATCCGTGCTATGTGCAGCATCGTGCACTTTCCCTAAGCATGTCTGACAGATAATAGTAAGAACTAATTATATTCCTGTTTGTTATACGTTCGTGTCACTGCTCAGTAGAAATCGAGGAAACTAAATAATAGATATAGTTAATGTGACCTGAATTACAGCAGCAGAGTACGTAATATTGTGAATCGCGGCTTAAAAATATGAGTACAGATGTAGCAGAACGGCATTTGTCAGTTAACTCCTTTGAGCTGCATCATTTGTTTTTAATGACAGCCCCGATAGTTAAGCCGGTAACGTTACCTGCAGACCTGGATAAAACGATAGATAATGCATAGTGGTATCACAATGAGTGGTAAGAAGTCATATAAACACAGAACTGCTAAACTTGTATGTGCAGAAAAATATTTCCAAGGCTGATTTGCTATTAACGTCTTGTTTACTCAAAGCTTTACATTGTATCAAGTGTAATTGTAACATAGACACAATCCATATAAATAACTATAATGTTGCGAGTCTAACTGAAGCTCCAGGTTTGTAAATGCAACTTCCATACAGCCATGGCCATATGATTATTGCAAATAGACGGATGTGATGTAAATAAAAACAAAAACATTGCAATTCCACAATAAATATAGTTTTTATGTGTTTTTTAGGTTGATAAAATTGGAACTCGAGTATCAAAATAACGTTTTGAAGCTGCAGATCGCTGGTGAATGTTGCTGGCAAGGAAAAGCTAAAATGACTGTTAATTCTCAGATTAGATTATTCTCAGTCTGGGTTTGTCCCAGAAAGCTGCAGCTACTAAAGGGTTAGAGGGCAGGCAGTGTGTGACCACAAGTTAACCCCTAATATTTTTTCTTATGTTTGTGGGTTCTATGGCTTCACTGAGAGCTTTCGTCCAAAACAGCAAACAGCTAATAAAAACGATAATCTGCCCATCCTATGTGTGTGCTTTCCACAGTGATTTACTTGCAATTAAATTATAATAATGACTGTATTACTGGAAGACACAATGAGCATATAAACTTTTACATAAATCTCTTTTGGCCCATTTTATAGTGCAAGTAACTACAGTATCTATACAGTGCATGTGATTGAGAAAAGCAAAAACAATTTAAGTCTTCTAAATAACAATGGATTAGCCCACAAACTTATGGCCTATTTACACGCAACGATTATTGCTCAAAAGTCATTCAAACGATGTCTTTTGAGCGATAATCATTGCGTGTAAATGCTACCATCGTTTGCTTTTCTGCCAAAAGATGATCTTTGGTTCAGCATAAAAACCATATTTCAGTTGGCCAGTTGATAGCAGGGTCCGCATGCTGTGATTCTCCACAGGAGCACTGATAACATTTTTTTCAGCTGCAGACCTATGGGAGAACAATGGAGCTGTATGCAGATAATAGACCACCTGCTGTTATCTGCATACAGCAAAGGGAGCCTCATTTACATGCAAATGAAGCTAATAAGCTACTAATGTGCATTAGTGCCCATTAGTAGTTTATGCAAAATGATCGCTCAAACTGTCATTCAGGCTATATTTTGAACTAATTTTCAGTGATCAGCTTTGTGTGTAAATGGGGTTTAAGGTAATAAAAAAGTCACATAAGTCTATTATGTGCTACTTTCCATGGTTTGTGCCCTAAGATTTAACACTTTCATTCTTGTATCTTCTTCAGCACCACTACTAATGTATGCTATTGTGGGAGGCCTGCTGGGCAGTGTCACATGATCTATGTCTCTGTAATCTTTTTACAACTCTCAACACCCCTTGAAACACTTTATATTTCTTTTACTCCCCCATGTTTCACATCACCACCAATCATTCTTCTTCCCCATCTGGCAACCGTAAATATAGTCCCCAGTAAGATCCCAGTCAGCTTCCTTCGCTCTCTGGCAGCTGTAAATTTAGTCTCCAGTGAGTTCCCAATCAGTCTACTTTCCCCTTTGGCAGTTATACTGTAAATATAGTTCTCAGTAAGTTCTCCTGCAGATAGTAAATAACTGAACAACTCGTTCCCAAAACAAGTTCAGTCCAAAAATTTTGAAAATGAGTTACATCCACAGATGCTTTGCTTGTAGGCTACACTATCAAATGGGAGAAAGAAGTATTTCGAAAATGAATTTCCATTGTAGAGAAAAAATCATGTAAACTTTTATCTTTGTGGAAACGAGTTTTCCAACTTGGTCCACATTCCAATAAGAAAAGGTGCAATATTCCTTGGTTGTGAATAGTTATTATATATTATAAAGCAAGCGTAGTGCACATGGCACTGACCACTGATTGATCCGCTGTCACACTAACCAGAGTAGGTGAATATTTTTTCCTTGCTTCTAAATAATGATGACATATTTTGTAAAATGGACAACTGCTTGAAAACAAGTTCAGTGCATGGACCTCCCTGGTTCTGGTTACGATTGCAACTTTTAGCACTCAGTAATAAAAATCCTACAAAGTAAAAAATTAGTATTTGCAGTCTAAAGAGACGTATATAATATGTAGAGTAGGTTGGCCCATAAAGATAAGGCAAAAAATAAAGTGGCAACTATACAGCAAGACACCTTCCCAATATGTTACATCTGCTAATAGTAATGCTGGGGTAAAGTTTTAGCATTAAATTCCAACTGCAACATGGTGCTCAAAACCAATGTATGAGAAATGGCGCTTAAGATTTCCGATTACACAAGCTGCAGCATTAATATTATCAATTTGCTTTTGTAAAAAAACACTATACTTTAAAACATTAAGTACAGACAATGGCATTTGTCCTGACAATCTACACATTTGTGCTGTTCATACAAAAATACCTCCAAATATATGAAAATAGTCAAAACTACGACACAAACGCTTGTCAGTCAGCGCTTAAGGACTGGACAGCAGACTTCGGGCTCAGTCACACGGGCGCATCGGCACCCGTACATCGGCACCGATGCGCCCGTGTGACTGAGCCGTTACTGCAGAAGGAAGACGGCCGTACCTGAAGACGGACGTCTCTCTGCAGCGCTGATGAAAGAACACATGACCGGCAATGAAGCCTGTCACATGTTCTTCCTCCCGGCGCTGCAGAGAGACATCTGTCTTCAGGTACGGCCGTCTGCTACCTGCAGTAACACGGGCGCCGATGCGTCCGTGTGACTGAGCCCTTCTTTGTAATCTGTGTTGGAACAGTCTTGCAATTTGCTTCCACAACTTGAAGCAGGACTACTACGTGGAGAAAAGGAATGAGTAGTAAGGAGAGTGACGGAGAACGAGTGTCCAGCAGCACTCAGCTCGTTACGTGGACATGCACATAACTATATAATTTAAA
This sequence comes from Eleutherodactylus coqui, assembly GCF_035609145.1. Classification (NCBI taxonomy): domain Eukaryota; kingdom Metazoa; phylum Chordata; class Amphibia; order Anura; family Eleutherodactylidae; genus Eleutherodactylus; species Eleutherodactylus coqui. The sequence continues at coordinate 158,104,074 of NC_089837.1, read as the reverse complement.
CATCAGGTGTCTCTATTAGAGATGAGCGAACGTGCTCGTTTAGAGCAATTACTCGATTGAGCATCGCTTTTTTCGAGTAACTGCCTAATCGGGCGAAAAGATTCGGGGGGCGCCGGGGGTGAGCGGGGGATTGCTATCCCCCGCTCCATCCCGCTGCCCCCCGGCGCCCACTCGAATCTTTTCGTCCGAGTAGGCAGTTACTCAAAAAAAGCGATGCTCGATCGAGTCATTGCTCTAAACGAGCACGTTCGCTCATCTCTGGTCTCTATACTATGCAAATATAAATGCCTTAACTCTTCACTGGATCCATTTTTAATGCATGTAAATAGCAAATATTCTTAGTTTTTCATGATCTATATCTGTACATTAAATCTAAAATGTACTGGTGGACAACCCCTTTAAGACTCTAGCCTTACAGCATTTTATAGCTTGCTCTGCTTGTGCATGTGTATTTTTCCTCCCACTTTATGAGACCTACTAATAATCAACAGGCTTCCTAGGAAGTTGTGTGTGCACGTGCTTGGCTTTGGGATATTAGACTTCCCTGTTCAGAACAGCAGTATATGTTTGCCCTATATAAATCTCTTGTACATCTGGATTTACTGTACACATCTGGTCAGGAATGAAGAAAATGTGAACTATCTTAATTTAAAGACATTGGACTAATCATTATTTTACGGAGTACATAAATAACCAGATAGATTGCTAGATGGACTATATGTCTATTCTCTTTTGATCAGTAAAGGAAAAATAAACTTTTCCTCCTAATGGACTGCTTGTGCACTGGACATATCAGTAGTAATTACTAGACATAGGACAAAGTAGTCCATCTACTTTGCTTTTTTGTCTTTTTTTTTGGTATGTTTGTTTTTTAGTTTTTCTATTTTTAATTAATAGAACAGTGACATGACGCTTCCTGTTTCATGCTCATGCTGGTATGTGGGCAGGGTGGCTCCTCCCCTCTGAACAGAAAGAGGGAGGGGCCAGTCTACACTCTGCCCACATATTACATAGCAGTGTAAGTGCAGTGCTGCTGTGTGATGAAACAGGGAGCACCATGTAACTGTTCATACCTGTGGACTGGACAGGAGGCAAGAAGGGGCTCTAATACTATATAGTATCACAAGGGGGTTTTATTATATAGGGACTTAGGGGGGCTATAATATTATATAGGAGCATAGGAGGCTCTATTACTTTACAGGGACAGGGATGAGACTCTATAATTATATAGGGACACAAGGGGGTTCTATTGCTTTTAAAAGGGTTATCCGAGTAAAATAAAACAAAATTGTGCTCCCTATGTATAAATCTAATTATCATATATGCATTTCACCCCGCTCCACCGCAGCTGCTTAGATTAATGCTATGATGCTGTACTGACAGCCCGCAGCAGCCTTTATACGGAATGACACAGGTTGCTGCTACCATTTACAAATCCCACTCTTTAAGCGTTGACCTCTGTGATTGGCTGCAGCAGCCTGTGACATCCCATAAATAGCCTGACTGCAGATGGTCAACACAGACCCAGTGCAGAAAACGGAGCTATGGCGCTGGAGCTGCAGGGAGTGAGCAGGGGTGCATATATTATTTTCATAGATGGGAAGCAGGAATTAAAAAAATAATTAACTCAGACAAACTCTTTTAGGCCCCCTGTCCACGGCAGTGATTTCGCCGGCGGTAAATCGCCAGCGAATCACGCCGGCTGAAGCTTTCCATAGTATTGCTATGGAAAGCGCCGGCCCCGTGTCCACGAGCGGACAATCTGTCACATAGGCTGACCCACGGAGAACTGTCTGCCGGCTCCTACTCCTGAGCGGCGGCTCCTATGGCTGAGATTCGTTGCAGGATACCGCAACACCCGTGAACAGGGGGCCTTAACCCCTTAAGGACATGGCCTATTTTGGCGTTGGGGTATTTTTGGTATTTTTTCAAAAGCCATAACTTTTTTATTTTTCTGTCGACGCGGCTGTATAAGGGCTTGTTTTTTGCGTGGCGAACTGTAGTTTTTATTGGAGCCACTTTTGAGTACATAGACTATATCGTAAAACTTTTATTATTTTTTTTATGATAACAGGGAGAGAAAACGCATCAATTCGGCCATAGATTTTTTTTTTTACAGCATTAATCATGCAGCATAAGGCCTTAGTCAGACGGGCGTTTTTTCGCGCGATTTGCGGATCGCATGCGCAAATTGCGTGACCGGGGGCGAAAAATCGCGGGAAAAATCTGCACCTAGCCGCGTTAATCGTCGCAGCAAAACGCCCGTCTGACCGGAGAAAAATCGCCGTGCGCATCAAAATGCGCATGAAACTTAGACTGGCCGGCGAAAAAAACGCAGCTAGCTGCAGTAAATGATTTTGGTGCGCACATAAAACGCCGAACGCAGATAGGCGCGATCTGCAATACGTCGTGTCCTATAATTTATCGCATATCCGCATAAAAAGCGGACATGTGACCGATACCATAGCGAACCATTGGTTCTATATATGCGCGAATCGCATGCGCAAATCGCGCGAAAAAACGCCCGTCTGACTAAGGCCTAAATGACACACTAAATTTTTTCTGCGGGTCGGTACCATTATAACGATACCAAAATTCTTGTATTTTTTGTAGGTTTTTACACTTTTTTGCAATAAAACCCCTTTTTTTTGGAAATCTTTTTTTTCTCTATAGCTGCATTCAAAGTCCTGTAACTTTTTAATTTTGGGGGGAATGTACAGCTTTTTTCATCACTTTTATTGCATTTTTCGGGTGGCAAAATGCTAAAAATTAGCATTTTGCCTCTGTTTTTCAGCGTTTTTATTACGCTTTTTGCCGTAAAAAATAAAAAGCGTGTTCAACTTTTTGTACATGTTGTTATGGACGTGTCAATATACCAAATATGTGGGGTTTTAATTTTTCTTTACCTTTTTTTGCTAATATTAAAAAAAGCACAAAAAAAGGGGTTTTTTTTACATTTTTTACAGTTTCTAAATCTTTTTTTACACAATTTGTGTCCCTCTGAGGGACTTGCAGCACTGTACCTATGATCGCTGTGATAAGGCATGGCAGAGCTACTGCCCTGCCCTGCCATGCCTTATCGCTTATACAGCGATCATAGGCATTGTCACTAACTTCACGAGAGCCGTCCCCCCCCCCCCCCCCCGCTGTTGCAGCGGGAGACCGGCTATGACTGACAGCCGGCTCCCGCTGCGGGATAGCGCGAGGTCAGTCATGTTGCGGGAAGTACCAGGCTCCCATGACGTACCGGTACGTCATGGAGCGGGAAGGGGTTAAGGGGCACTAAGGGACCTCTATTACTTTGAGATCATTGGGAGGTAATACTTTTTGGGGGCATAAAGTGGGCATTATTATTTTGCAGCGGGCATAGAGTAGAACTGTTGTTGTGTAGGGGCTCAAAACAAGCCCTATTTCTTGTGGGGGTCACTGTGGGTGAATTATTACAGTGTGCGAACAATATTACTTTGTGGGCATTTTTACTGTGGTAGACTTTGTGAGGGGCATTTAGGGTAGCAGCAGGATGAACACAGTGTGCAGAGATGAGTTGTAGCTTTAAAAAATCTTTATGGCTGAATAGAGAAGAAAAGAGAGTGTGCATGACACCAAGAGAAAATGTCACTTCTCATCACTGGAGGTAACTGCACTGAAATCACTATCAGGCCTTAGTCAGACGGGCATTTTTTCGCGCGATTTGCGGATCGCATGACGGATGCGCATCCGCAAATCGCGTGACCGATGCCCGAAAATCGCCCGAAAATCTGCTCCTAGCCGTGTTTCATTAGAAACGGGCTGGAGCTGTCCAGCGCATTGCATTCAATGGAGCCGGCAATACAGCCGACTCCATTGAAAGCAATGGGCTGCCGGCGTGCGCGGGATGAATTGTCAGGAAGGGCTTAAATATATAAGCCCTTCCCTGCAATTCATCCAGAAAAGTGTTAAAATAAAAAATATATACATACTCACCTGCTCCCGGCAGTCGGAGTTCCCCGCGGCCGGCCTGCAGTGGGTGTGAAGGGGGTGTGAGTCAGACCTGCCCCCTGATTGGCTCAGCACTTTAAACTGTACGATGAGTGATGAGCTTCTTCGCTCATCTTTTATGCTGCATAAAAGATCAGCGAGGAAGCTCATTGCTCATCATGCAGTTTAAACAGCAGCCGTTCAGTAGCGAACGGTCAATGTGCTATCTCAATGGAGGGGGGGGGGAGCGAGAGGAGAGAAATCTCCTGCACTGCCCCACCCCCCTGCTGGCCGCTCCGTGACTCAGCCAGCTCTGCTATCTCCCGTGCAGGAGACACAGGGACGAGTGTTGGGCATCGTTTGCTGTGTAAATGGGCCATTACATAGTGCATACACACATAAAGTCAGACTCTGCAGTGTTATTTTATTGAGATGGCGTAGATCTAATATGTTCTTATGTCATATACAACATACATGTATGTATGAGTATAGCAGGCCTTCATGCAATGACACATAGAGTGAATTATAAAAGAGGTACACTGTACAGTTTATCACATTAATGTGACCATTTGTTCTGCATTTTACTGTAGCCTTTATGTAGCCATTATGAGCCAGTTTTTTTTTGTTTCTTTAAGTAGACAGTTAGTATACATTTTCACAAACATCAATGTGAAAACAACCTACTAGTTCCTAATAGCTGCCAGCAAGAAACTTCTAGGCACATTGCCTGCATAGCTCTTGAGATTTGTCCATTGCTGGGCGATGTGGTCAGCTATTGAGAAATGTAGCATCTTTGTAAGATATTTATTGTCTTTCCCTCTCTTTTTCTTGGTTCTAATTTTTTTTTAATCATTTCCATTTTTTTTGTGTGTCCAATATAGGAAACTGTCAGTAATCTGCTGTTGATGGAGCTGTTGCTGTTCTTGTCAAGTAATTTGCACAATGGTGTCTTTTTGTAAATGGGTTGTGGGCAACTTGCTCATTAGCACCTAAATATTGTCTATTACAAGGTTAATTGATACATGACTAATCAAAACCAGTATTAGGCATTTGCATTTGGTAAACCATGCGTTAATGAGCTGAGTATTCTTGTTTCAATAAACCAAGCCATCCTGGGCATGTACACAAGTCATAAAAAGATCCAGCGGCAGCTCGCCTGCTTGTTGTTTGTTTCTAAGTAAAAATCGAGTGAAAGTGAAAATAAGATTATACTGTCTAACAAAATAAATTCTATCTATCTATCTCATATCTATCTATCTATATAATATCTATCTTTCTATCTCATATCTATCTATATAATATCTATCTATCAATCTATCTATCTATCTAATATCTATCTATCTATATAATATCTATCTGTCTATACATATACATACCTCATATCTATCTATTTATCTCATATCTATCTATCCATCTCATATCTATCTATCTATCTATCTATCTATCTATCTATCTATCTATCTATCTACGGTATCTATCTCATATCTATCTCTCTACGGTATCTATCTCATATATATCTATCTCCTATCTATCTATCTATCTATCTATCTATCTATCTATCTATCTATCTATCTATCTATCTAATATCTATCTATCAATATATACATATACATATCTTCTATCTATCTATCTATCTATCTATCTATCCATCTCATATCTATCTACCTAATATCTATCTATCTATCTATCTACCTAATATCTATCTATCTATCTATCTATCTATCTATCTATCTATCTATCTATCTATCTATCTATCTATCTATCTACCTAATATCTATCTATCTATCTATCTATCTATCTATCTATCTATACATATACATACCTCATATCTATCTTACATCTATCTATCTCATATCTATCTATCTATCTATCTATCTATCTATCTATCTATCTATCTATCTCATATCTATCTATCCATCTCATATCTATCTATCTATCTATCTATCTATCTCATATCTATCCATCTCATATCTATCTATCTATCTATTTAACTTCTATCTATCTATCTATCTATCTATCTATCTATCTATCTATCTATCTATCTATCTATCTATCTATGATTTCCTGACTATCCAATGTTAATCCTTGGTAGAGCTTCACTGTTAAACTGCTTTATGTCTCAATACATGCAGCAAAATGCTGCTAATGTGCTAAAGTTCCATAATATATTTCCAGATATAGAAACTGTTTTATACCTCTATTGCTGCCTTGAAACAATTATCAGTATATCAGATGAGTTATGATCTTCTTAAAATGTGGAACAAACAAACTTATATAGAGCAATATACATTTCATTATCTGAATGTCTATTAAGCTATATTAAAGCAACAGTCTCACAAGTTGTCACAAGAGGATATTGCGAGTAGTGGGTGATGAGAAAAACTAAATGAAATAACTGTTTGTAATTATTCCCTACATAACAGGCCCCTTCTAGAGCCCTACTTCCCAATATTAATTTATAGGGGAAATCAAGTTACTTTTTTAATGCTGCAAGGATAGCAGAACATAGGCCGGGGATAGATAATGTCAGAAACCATGGCATCAATGAAAAAAAAACAAGGGGCAACTCCAAGCAGACAGTCATAGCAAGAAAACAAGAGCTGAATTAACGTACATATATATATATATATATATATATATATATATATATATACACACATTTGAGGATGCTCCAGATTGTAGCACAATAAAATTGACTAGACAACGCTAAGAAGAAACATCTCTACAATCATAGAGACAAGGACAAATTTAGTCATCCAATGAGCAGACTGAAGACATACATGCCAAGGTTACGTAGGGGCATAATTCAATGCCTGATATTAATCCCATCAGATCTGTGCTGATCCATATCAGATTGGCTAATCCTTTTGGCTTCACTAAAATAGGGTTGTAATTCTCAGTGTAAATCAGCTAATATATAGTATGTTAATTAAAGTTTTATATTCTTTTCCTAACAATCAGAACCAGAGAAAATGATGGTGAGGGGATAAGTATGAGTAGTAATAGATTCATCTCTCAGTTCATGCATGATGTCTGCAGGTACTAGTATTATTAGGAGAAAATGGGGTTTGGATGCTTTTCCTGCAGTAAGTAATTGGTAAGGAACAACTTACAGCAAGAGAAGTGCTTGTATTGTATATATGAATAATGAGCAAGTAATGCACCCCAGTTTGCATGGTTGGTGGCGCATCTGCCCTGCCTTCGGCCCCCTGGGCACTAAATACTATTTTTCATAGGGTTGTTTATTACAAGATTTTCCACCATATTTGAAAGTATTGTTTTTTCATACTAAGATCTTTATTATTGTCAGAAGTGCTTGCTATCCCTATATGGCCCAGTTCATGGCATGATCATCACACAGATGAGTTTGAAGATATGAAGTGGTAGATGTGTAAAGCTGGCCATAGAAATATTCTTCCTATCCCAACATACGGTATGATCCAATATGTTGTTTTTAATTGAATAATCATTTTAAAATATTCATTGAATGCATGTAGAAGTATTGTCCCCTTTGTCACACAAGGTAGGATTTATGATTGCATTTATTAATATTTAATGATAACTGTTATATGCAATTTTTAATAACCCCCTTCCCCGTAAGTGACAAACATGTACATAACAGAGTTGCACGTTGGGTATAGAGCAGGCTTAAGAGCCGAGCTGCTAACCTGGCAGTGCATGCTGTTCGAAGCGGCTTACACGAACCACAAACAGCTATGATCAGAGTTAGCTCCGATCGCAGCTGTTTGACAGCATACATGTGCTGGCAATCCTGACCTTGACATGTAAGCTTTAACCTGGATATTATCTTGGGGAGCTGATGGTTGACATAGTAGCCCTAGGCCTAGTGAAGGCTGCCATGTATTTAACCATATTAAACTATGCTTATGACAGGGCATCATGAGATTTGGCCTCCAGTACCACCTCTATGCTGACGATACCCAATTATACATCTCTTTCCATGGCATTACAGCAACATTCCTCCAGAACGCCACTGACTGTCTGTCCGCTGTCTCTAACACTTTGTTCTCTCTTTACCTAAAACTGAACCTCTCAAAAACTGACCTACTGGTGTTTCTGCCCTCTACTAGTTGACCTCATCCTGACATCTCCATCTCAGTATGTGGCAACACCATAACTCCCAGACAGCATGCCCGCAGCCTTGGGGTTATATTTGATTCCAATCTCTCCTTTACCCCCTATATCCAATCTCTGGTCAGCTGCACCTCAAGAACATCGTAAGAATACGCCCTTTTCTCACTGTGGATATGCTAAAAATGCTCAATGTTGCCATCATCCACTCTCAGCTCGATTACTGCAACTCGCTGCTGATCGGCCTCCCCTGCTCCAGACTTTCCCATCTCCAATCCATCCTGAGTGCGGCAGCAAGGCTCATCTTCCTGTCCAGCCACTACTTGGACGTCTCTGCCCTGTGCCAATTACTGCATTGGCTGCCTCTCAAATACAGAATTCAATTTACACTCACCACCCTCATTCACAAAGCCCTCCACAGCACCGCCCTACATTGCTTCCCTCATTTCAATCCACCACCCAGCTCGCGCCCCCCGCTCTGCTAACAAAATCAGTCTAAGTTCCCCTTTAATTTGAACCTCTCATTCCCGCCTCCAAGACTTCTCCAGAGCAGCACCAATCCTCTGGAACGCGCTACCCAAAACTATCCGGGCAATCCATAACACACAAAATTTCAGGCATGCTCTTAAAACGCAACCTCTTCAGGGAGGCATACCATATCCCCTAAGCCAAACCCCTCTGTACTGCGCCTAATAACATGCTCCCTGTCCTAGTTACTGCAATCCCTGCTAGCCACAATCATTCACCTCCTGCAGTCATACCGACTCAACCACTATGCGACCCAATTTGACTATTGTTTATGTGTATAGCACCCCTCATTCTCCACCTCGTCATAGCGCGCACATCTCAAGCCCCTTTACCTTCTGTATCACCCCATTATTTGTAGTATGTAAACTCGTTGAAGCAGGACCCTCACTCCTACTTTTTCCATCAATTGATTACTTCTTGTAATAGTGCTGTTGTTTTTATTTCCTCTGTCTTTTAAGTGCTGCAGAATATTTTGGCGCTATATAAATAAAGATTATTGTTATTATATACTGCAATACTGATGATTGCAGTATATTGTAAAAGCAAACAAACAATCACCAGTTACAAGTCCCCAAAAGGAGATAAAAAAATGTAAGATTAAAGGGGTTTTCAAGGGAAATACTATTGATGACCTATCATTAGGATAGGTCATTAATAGTTGTTCGGCTGGGGGCCGCTGCTTGGGACACTGACCGATTAGCTAAGTGATTGTCAGCGCCGCAAATATTCAGACACATAAACCTCTGCGACGACCTCCGTGTAGTGGTCCACGCTTGTAACTGCAGGAATGGCTCCCATTAATTTAAATACATGTATTTTTGTTAGCCATTAAAAGGTATCATATCTACAAAATTACTTGGTTTCTCTTACTAAGAACAATCACACTTTGCTCTACTGGCTAACACCGTACTAAACTATTTTAGTTTTACTTAAGGGATCAGAATATGTGACAATAAACATTTTTTATAAAAGGGGCAGATTTATCAAAAGTGTATAAAAAAATGTTCTTGTTGCCTATAGCCACTAATCACAGCACAGCTTTCATTTTAAAAGTGCAGCTTAGTAAATGAAAGCTGAGCTCTGATTGGTTGCTATGAGCACATACAGGTTTGCTGTTAGGCAGTTTCATAAATCTTCCCCATAGCTGTCAAATACTTACAAAAATGTTGTAAAAAATATTATTGCATACCACACTTCCTCTTCTGTTCCATTTTATATCTATAAAACTCTAATTCATGGCTGCAGAGTTATTTCATGTTAGCTTACTGGCAACTATAAGGAATTACCATTTACGTTCAAGATCTCCCTACACATAAAGTAGTTGTGCACTTACCTGGCTTCCAGTCACGTGACTGCCACAAAGAATGTGGCAGTTTCTCATCGTCAGTTTAACGTAAGTCTAGAACCTTGATAAGTTGCATCCGTCATCCGACAGATGCATCTTGCCTTTCACAGATTCCACCTATCTACGAACATCTAAAAGAAGTTCTTTAGGAGTTAAGGCTGGGAGTGCCGAGTACACCATCCCAAAACATCCCCGCAAATCACGGTTTGGAGACTGTACAATACCATTTCGAATCAGCAATACCGAGAAGGCTGAGATGGTAAATTTTTGGAAGCAGGGAGATAGCCAATTCTCCCACAACTGCCCCACTCAGCTGACCCAATCAGTTAGTTGACAAAAAACAGTGTGCAGCAAGTTTCCAGATGTCCAAAGCTTAGGATATTTAAATTTATCATTGCTATACTTCCGTCATTTGGTCTCAATAGGACGAATAACTCACTTATCAACATAATTATGTGCCTATTGGTGCACAATATGAAATTAGAGTTCATAAAAAGAGAGAATTTAGTGCTGAATATTACATGTTATAATCTGCAATTTCTAGCAGATTTAAAAGACCACTAGTCATAAAATACAAGTTGGTTTAATAAAATTCATAAATATGTGTATGGCTGTTGTAGGATGCTGCTCAGAACTAGAGATACAGTGTTTGGAGTGCAGGTAGGTATTGGTAATTTAATGATTATTAGTAGTCCATTAAAATTGGACTACTTACATTGTGGTTAAGTTATCGCAATGTGTTACACGGCAAGTCAACATTTGCAGACACATCCGCACATATATATATATATATATATATATATATATATATATGCATATGTGTCTGCTGTGGTGATAATAAATTGATGTAGTGAAATATAATCAGATCTTCTCTGTATCATGTGTCTCAGAATGTTTTCTAGCATGTTCTTCTTTCAGTATACATTATGTTTAACGTATCAGCCAAAGCAATTAGCTAACAACTATGTGAGAAAAGGCTGCTCATTATTTCTTTATTTTCAATGGCAAAATCACCATAGCGTTAGACGTTAGTAATATCATTTATAGTATAAAAATAACCACAGGACTTTATTCTAGGTTACGCTGCTGTGGTGGAGATACTCTTATAGATTTCTCTTACTGATACTCATTTATTTGTATTTTTGTTCAAAAAATGCATTTCTTAAAAAAAAAAAGCAATTCTAGTAGGCAAGCAGTACTCTGTTATTCCTACCCTTCTCAATGTTAATCACAATGAAAGTTGGCTTGCTTAACTTGTGCAGCTCACACATTATAGTAAAAGAACATTTGGGCACCTGTCTGTGTAATGTATATTAATGCTACTTTTATATTCTTTGTATAGGCCGGGCTCATTCTGTTATATTTTCTAATGGTAGCAGGTTAGCTGTGATAGATTTGATTCCCTGCTATAGGTTTAAGTACATATGAAACATACAGTTTCTTTTGGAATTTCAAGAACTTTAAAAGCTGCACCAGGTTCCTGGAACCATTCCACTTACATGCTCAATGTTTAACTATGCATAGCAGGTTTGACTTTGGTTACGACTGTGTCCCTATTGCTAGAAAAAAGTAGCTTTTTTAGCCATAAAAGCTTATGTAGAATAGATTATGTTTCTTTACCATTCAAAGAATTGGCTCTATCTATAGTGGTAATAGTGGCACATCCACAGGGCATTCTCGTGGCACTATTTTGGGTTCTAATGTATTTTACTACTGTAGAGACCGGATATTCTATTTTAGTTTATAGGACTTAATGTATTCCCATTTACACATTGCACTAGTGACTGCTGCAGTTTTGTGGCAGTTTAGACCATGCTGGATTTTGAGGTCACAGTACATATGTATGTACATTAGTACATATATATGTATGCATTTATTTTATTTTTTTAATATGATATACCATAATTGTGATTAATCAGAAACTATTTTAGGAACATTCCCTAGAACTGTCTTTTAATTGACCAAGGAAGAAGAGCTTGCGGACAGTGCAGCAAAAATGTGATGATGTTTCATACTCACAAATACAGTATATTCCCCTAAACAATCAACAGTGTTTATTTGACATGTTATTGACATATCACTGTTTTGTTGTTCTTTATATAGTAAGGTAAAAAGATTGACGGCATCGGAACATGAACATTTGGCAACAAAGTCTTCAGTTCAGGGTGTACTCTCTTATGAAGCTCGTGGTAGCACAAATCCCGGAGCCAGATATGCTTCCTCTCTGCATAATATTTTAATTAATTCAACCCACTGGTATTACCCTTATGTACTGTTTTCACATCAAGGGGAAGATGAATTATTAATTCCCATTTAGAATTTTTGTCCATGTTTTTTCAAATGTGAAATATTTTTTTTCTCTTAAAGCAAACTTTAAAATAAACAAGATTTGTTCGAGGATTCCTAAAAAATAGTGCAGGGGTTAACATCCCAAATTACTAATACATTTCATTAAAGACTTTTTCCATTAAAGACCAAATTCCACACAGTAACCAACGATAATATTCAGTTACGGTAATGGTCATTATTAACTGGCAATTGTAATCCTAATTTTTTATGCTGGCCAAACGTTAGTGAATGTATGAATTGTCACCATGATTCAGATTGGATGAATGTTGCTCGCCCATGTAAAGCTGTCCATTCTATAAATACGGGTTGTTAGTACATTAAGGTTTTTGCTTAATGTAAAAAAATGGTTATTGCAAAATTAGGTGAATGGCCAAAAATTCTCGGTCCTTTCGAAAACAGAAAGCTGAATGATCTTGTTTCATTTTCTTAAACTTGTACTACAGAATGATTTTTCTACTATTTCTTATTTTGTCTTCTTTATTCCAAATGATTATATAGCCAAAATGCAGCATTATTTTATAGTCATTCTTCCTTCATTCTTATTTGCTTTTTGGCTTCTAATATTTCTTTGGTGCTCGTTAACAATTATTGAACTGCAGAATACTCTTTTTAATACACAGTTGCATATTATTTTTCAAGGATAGACCAAGATGTCAAATAGCAAGTATTACAGTACTATTAACCCATTAATAACCGGATAGTTTTTTTTAACTTAACTAAGACAATACATTTATTAGCATAATACGAGTCATCGGAAATCATTTTGAAATATTGTGCTCAACGCAAGAAAGCTTTATATTCTGTTAAGGCATACTTTGGATGTTTTTTTGTTTTACAGGACATTAAAGATTACTTTAAAAAAAATTAAGGTTTTACTATTGACTGCCTAAATGTCAAATACATTTTCCTTAATACTTATGGGTAAACATAGGTAAACTAAGTATGATTTATTTATGGAGCAATCAAGTTCCCCCCGTGCTACTTTCTCTGGATGCAGTGGTTTTCACCTCTGCAACAAAAGCATATTGTTAGGTAAGTTGTTTTCCTGTGAAATTGACCCTAGCGTTTACGTGTGTATGATAGGGAAACTAGATTATGAGCCCGTTTGGGACAGGGAATGATCTGAGAGAATATAAAGTATGTCTAGCCCTGCTGAATATGCTGCAGCTGTAAAAGCAAGAGGAATAAATAAATAAGGGGAAGGCCTAGATGAAAGATACAGTCCAGCAAAACAGCCATCACTTTTGAATATGTAGTGACTCCATTGTCTATTTAGAAATCATACCCTAAAAGCTAAGTGTTAACTGCAATTAACATTGGTAAGTGCCACGTGGTTTTTTCTTTGGTGTAGGTGTACACAACATTTTTTGGAAAAATGCCACTGCAAGTTTTTGATGCAGTACCTGGAGCCAAAACCAGAAATGGATTCAGCAGGAAGGAGAAGCATAAGGTCTTTCTTTAGATTTCCCATTCCTTTTGAATTCAATTTTGGCTTTAGCTCAAAAAATGTCATCAAAAATTGCAGTGGCATTTTTCCAAAAAACACTCTGTGTGAAACCACGCCTAAGCAAGACGTGTTGCTTTACTACTGCATTGAGTGCTTTGTTCTGTTCGAATGTAGTTTGAAAAATGCCAACTACTTTGCTTTCCAAGGCATCTGGTAGTAAATACATAAGTATTTAGAGATGGAATACAACAACTGGCACGGAAGCTTCTGTTATAGCCAATCAGAGAATGGCTAATTATGACAACATAGAAATGATTCCCAGCTTGTAATATTTAGATGGATATTGGTAACTATGCTGTAGAGTGGTTTTCCAAAGGAATATTGATAATGCAAATGCCTCTGTTGAACACTATATAAATACGTATGCATGTAACCACGGATGTAACTATAGAGAATGCAGGGGATGCGGTTGCACCCAGGCCCAGGAGCCTTAGGGGGCCCATAAGGCCTCTCTTCTCCATATAGGAAGCCCAGTACTATGAATAAAGTATTATAGTTAGGGACCCTGTTACAGGTTTGGCATTGGGGCCCAGAAGCTTCACATGACACCTCTGCATGTAACAATTATTACTAATGCATATGGTACATTCCATAAACTACAGACATTCATAGAATGGTATCGTTCAGAGTGATTATCTGTGCAAAAAGCTGATGTCCACTTATAAACTTGCTAGCAACCAGAATGTAATGCTCTTGTCCTGGAGACTGGAGGGGAACGAATTCAACCATGCTAATGATGCTGTGCTAAAACTATGAAATTGAAAGCTCTTGACTACACACAACCATATTTTATAATTATTTCAATAAAAGCATATCACTTTGTATCAGTTGTTTCAGCCGTCTGTTTCTTTGCTTTCAATAAAATATTTTGGACATTTTGTTTTCTGTCTTGAAAATGGTTTGAAATGAATATTTATGCTAAGGCTGCATCTACTGGGATGTTTAGCAGTATACTTTATGATATGAATAGGTTACAGCAAGGCATGAAAATATCAATTACCTTACTGGCACCGGATAAAAAAATATTAAACATTATTCACAAAATTCTTCCATGTCTTAAATGTTCTAGCGTTTCTTCGTCTGTGTAGTGTCTGATTAAAAAACAGTTTACACATGGACAGCATACGGCCCAATAGTGTTTTACAACGGACGCATGGAATGCATGAAAAAAACTCATGGCATGCACTATTCTGATACGGTTTATGGATCAGACTCAACCATTCAAGTCAATGGGGATGCAAAATAAACAGACAACAATCAGATGGCATCCGTGAGCAGTTCGTGTGCTGTCTGCTTTTCTTAAAGGGGCTGTCTGAGTATAAAAAATTTTCAGTAAATGGTTGGGCATGAAATTTATTAAGGAACTCTCTCCTTCCCCCAGGAAATAGTGGTGCAGCCCTGGTGGAGACCCTGATATCAGCACAGACCAAAAGTAGGGCAACTGCTGCAACACATTCCAAACTCCTGGCATCATGGTGCCCAGGATGTGAGCGTTGATGATAGGAGAATGGGCGGTGATGCTATGGTCACTGATTGGTTGCAGCAGTCACATGACTTCTAGTCTGTGCTGACAGTGGGATCTTCACTAGAGCCACTCTGCTGTTTTCTGGGTGGATAACAGAGGTAAGTAATGCTTCTTTTATTATTTTATATCATGGCCAGCTATTGAAAAAAAAAATTATATATATATAATATATCATATCAGTTTAAATAGCCCATATATTGGAAACATTCAGATATATCCCTTCCTTGTACAATATACAGGGTTGTATTTAACATTCCCTGTATTCATTCTAAATTTCTTCTTTCTTTTGTTCTTTTTTATGTCAGGCTGCTAATGAATCTCTGTACTCCATTGAAAATTGGCTACATTTCCCTACGCGGGGTCATTGCGGCAAAGTGTGGCCACTTCACTAGTTAAAATTCAATAAATCTTTTTTGAAACATAAGAAAAGCAGAAAAAAACAATCAGGACTGTTTCAATTCCTTCTTTTTGTGGATCTCAAAAACTGATAGGCCTACAGAAGAAAAAAAATGGAGACATCGACTATGGATGGCACAACGAACTCCACATAGATGGAAGAATATCCATTTTTTGCGGTTGCTACACAGACAATTTTTGTAACACAAGAGTGTACCTTGCCTTAGATGTTATTCATAGCAAAGGACTGTAATAAGAGCTGCAACATCACGAAAAATAAAACATCTAATAACCATTCCATCAAATATAAACACATATTTGCATCTGTAGAATCTAAACACATGCATAACATTAAATACCTGGGAAGCAGTTATGCTCTGTACAGGGACAATTGGACAGCGCATGGTGTGAAGCTCGATATGGTGATAAGCAGTAAAGGGTTAATGAGCTTAGTTTTAAGCCAAAGCCCACAGGAATGCCAAAGGGAATATTATTTAATCAAAAGTGCAAATAAACTCTGCATGATCAGGGTTGTAAAACAGCAAGAGAAATAAAAGGAGAGCTCTGTTATACTCTGAAGATCCATACCCAATGAGCTACTGTGAAATTTTCTAAAATAATTGAGGAGTCTTTTTCAACATGGAGAGGGCAGATTGCTTATTGTTTCTTATTAAGAATAGAGATAACAACCCATAAGCCATGAAAAAGATTAAATCAAAATACCACCTGCTTCATCTTTAAAACTAACATTCAACTTAGTCCATTTACTGCGATCAAAAGGGTATACAGTATGCAACACCATTTCTGTCTAGCACTGATCCAATGAAGCAATGTCATGTTAGCTGCGCATGTAGAATACTATAAGCATCATACAAGCTGAAAAGAACTTGTTTAGTTGCTCCTCTAGAGACGGCATTGTATTTCAATGTTTGCAACATGTATGCAGGTGAGTTTCAAGCTCCAATGTGTGATACTCAACTTCCGTGGCCAAGCTTCATAGGACTACTTGCTGGTGGGATAATAATTGACAAGTCAGCTTTGGAATTGTGCCAATATTGTGATTTACTCCTAGCAAACGTGAATTCTAGGTGATGGGACACTACGGTGCTATTTTTTAAATTTATTTCACAGTATAGATTGAAATCTTAAAGAGAAGCTGTCAGCACTCCTGACAGTACTAAATACTTGTATTTTTTTCTTAGACCTCCATAGAACTGTTTCTGTCCTTCCTCCTAGAAATGTATGAATAAATTGACAACTGGGTGTTATCATTCCACTTGATACAGGTATATTTCCCTACATAGACAGATATAGTCAGCACTGATTGGACAGTATCGGACTGTGCAGGGACACATTCCAAAATGGCAGCACCCAGATGTCAATGAATTCCTAAATTTCGAAGAGGAATAACAGAGAACGGCACCACACAGAAGAGTTGAATTGTTTTTCCATGAAGAACACAAGTATTTATTAAAACAAACATATCAGAAGAGCTGACAGGACCTCTTTAAACATCCCCTATAGGAGGGAGAATGTTCCACGGTTCATATCCACATTCAAAATACCATGAAAGCTGAGATTAGCTCTATTTACATTGCACAGAAATAATCATTCATATTCATCAGACATTCTAATCCACACGTTCCATTTAATATTCTTTAAGTGTGTTTACCACGAAATTAATCCCACACTGTTTTGTTTTTGTTGTTCCTTACCATTGGACAACCCGACTACCTCATTAGTCATTCTCTGCACTCTTTGAGCTGTCAAGTTGGAACAGTTTAATTTGCTTTTACTGGAATCAAGCCTGGAACTCAAAAACGCTTGTGGTAGTTCCTCTACTTAAAAAATATATGTTCACTTGTACAGAGTATAAATATTTCCCTTAATCGGTTGTTCAAGTGACACAGTGTATACCATTTGTGAAATTTGAGCAAATGAAATAAAAATAGAAATTCAACCTAGGTGAATCAAGCGCAAAGTTGAGAAAGTAGTACGATAGCTACGAAGAAACAAGGGGCTGTTACAGCATTTCTGTAAACTACCAGTGAATTCTTTTGTTATGCTTATTAGGAAAGAAATCAAAGGAAAAAACTCATTTGGGTTTGCAGCTGATTTGTAGAAGTGAAAAGACACAATGGGACATTGAAAAGGACAAGGTGAAGACTGCATGATGACATCTTTTGACATTTAGGTGCAGTGTGTTTGTATCACTTCACATTCTGCTATAGATCATAGTCTTAATTTGATTACATGGTCCATATTTTAAAGGGTTCATAACAATGTCACTGTGCCTCAATATCTGTGCAGTGACAAAATCCGACTGTAATGTCATGCAGTGGAAAGAACTGCTTAAGCAACGTCAAATGCCTCCATTATATACCCATAATCTTTAAAGGGTATTTTTACCTTAAAAACCAATGGCATATCACTAGGATATGCTATCACTCTATGATTGATGGGGGTTCAAACTCTGGAATCCCTACCGATCATGTGAAAAAAGAGACCTGGTGTAGCACTGCATCCCCTGTACTGTTTGTCTCTGCACTGCAGCTCCCCGACTACCAGCTCCGCAGTTCCCTGCTTAGACAGCTGGCTTGGAGTGCCGTTGTGCGGGCAAAAACTGTGAAGGGCCTGCAGCACTGAAAAAAGGAATGGGAGCTAAATATCAACAATGTCCCTGAATGTATCAAATCCCCAATGCAGCTCGTGGATAGGAATGTGTGAAAAAGTAAATGATTAATTAATTAAAACTGAACTTTAATTTGTATGAGTTAAAATAATGAGTGACATACAATGGTAGAAGATTAAGCCACTTCCACAACATAAACCTGTATAAGCGGTATCAAACAGCATACGCCGCTTAAATAACTGAACAATCTTACCATTTCTGATGATTGAAGTCAAGTACGGGCATAAACAGTCGTTCAAAAGTTTCAACGATTGTGGCAGGTCTGATGAGATAGAACAGGGACTGTGGTACCAATAAACTGTTCAACTATTTTAGTGGCTTATCCTGTTGGATTGCCTCTTGCACAGGTTTATGTTGGGGAGGTGACTTAATCTTGTAGTATTTTCGCTCATTATTTTAACTAATAGAAATAAAAGTTGTTTTAATTTTTTACCCATTTCTATCTAATAGCTGCAGCACTGAATCTGAAGGTTAGAAAGATCCACAGTGCTACATCAGCACTGTAGAGCCTTCATTCG
This sequence comes from Eleutherodactylus coqui, assembly GCF_035609145.1. Lineage (NCBI taxonomy): Eukaryota > Metazoa > Chordata > Amphibia > Anura > Eleutherodactylidae > Eleutherodactylus > Eleutherodactylus coqui. The sequence continues at coordinate 158,085,165 of NC_089837.1, read as the reverse complement.
GACCCCCACAATTATAAAGTGATGATATATGCTAGCGGTATACCTTCATTTTATAACATGCGATTCATCAGACTGGGCCACCTTTTTTCATTGCTTCATGGTCTAGTTTTGATACTCCTGTGTCCACTGTAGGCACTTTTAGCAGTGGACAGGGACAGTATGGGCACTCTTGACTGGCCTGCAGCTACTGTACACAGCTACATCTGCCGAAAGCTGGGATGCATTGTGTGTTCACCTTTCTATCATAGCCAGTATTAACTTTTTAAATTTGTAGTACAGGTGCTTCTTTGTTGGATCAGACCAGCCTGTTAAGCCTTCTGTCCCAACAGACATAAATGAGCTTTGGGCGGGCATGACACTGTTGCCAGTTCACAGTTGTATTTCCTTGGACCACTTTTAGTAGTTACTAACTACAACATACCAAGACCACCCCAAAACTTTGAGTTTCAGAGATGCTCTGACCCAGTTATCTAACCATCACCATCTAGCTCTTGTCAAAGTCATCGAGTTCCTTACATTTGCCCATTTTTCTTGCATCTAACTTCAAGAACTGGCTGTTTACTTGTTGCCTAATATATCCCACTCTGACAGGTGCCATTGTTAAAAGATAATAAATATTATTTCCGTCACCTGTCAGTGGATTTAATGTTACGCCTTTTCATCGTATATCCCCATCTAGTCCATGTCAGATTTTACCACTGCAGTTAAGGTAAGTGTATATGATAGTTCGTCGTTAAGCATAGTGCCCAATTTTTGACACTTTGTACTTCGATTAAAGCAAATGGTTCATAAACATGTTATAAAAATGTCCAACAGAGAAGAATTATAAAGAATATGCTATAATGGATTTTGGTATGGGCTATATATTTTCTGTATGTAACTTTTTTTAATGTAACAATTCTTTTCTGCTTTTGAAATAAATTAAACTGAACCAGCCACATGCATAATATTATAGGAAAATTGGCAAAAAACAATTTCCAAAGTAAACGGCTATTTCCACTGATACACAGACCTTTCAAATGTTCTACTTTATTTACTTAACTGAAGCCTTCAGCTTGCCTTAAGAATACTTAAAAATGATAAATAAAGCATTGGAAAACCAGTCACATATTTGTAGCATTCAGTGTGTATTACCTATATATCCATCAGTTTACAGATAAACATATTGCTGAAACACAATGATGACATTGAAAATGCTGTCCAGTATGTGTGCAGCATGTTGTAGAGCTGGAAGAGCTGAGCAGATTGATAAATATTTTGTGGAAAATATTCCGTAGAACTAGTAATTTATTAATTTAAACTTCTACTCGTTTTGAGCTTAAGAGTCCAGTCGGCAGTTCTATCAGTGGTAGACAGCCTTCTAAGGCCTTAGTCACACGGGCGTTTTTTGCCGCGATTTGCGGATCGCATGACGGATGCGCATCCGCAAATCGCGTGACCGGGGCCGAAAAATCGCCCGAAAAATCTGCTCCTAGCCGCGTTTCAATAGAAACGGGCCGGAGCTGTCCAGCGCATTGAATTCAATGGAGCCGGCAATACAGCCGGCTCCATTGAAAGCAATGGGCTGCGGGCGATCTCACGATGAATTTTTGGGAAGGGCTTAAAAATATAAGCCCTTGCCAGAAATTCATCCACAAATGTGTAAAAACAAAAAAATATATATATACTCACCTGGTCCCGGCAGATGGAGTTCAGCGCGGCCGGCCGGCAGTTCTCCTGAACTGCTCTGAGTAGTATTCAGCAGCCGGGGATTTAAAATCTCCACCTGCTAAATGAGCTGCCTCTGATTGGTCACAGCCTCACCAATCAGAGGCAGCTCTCACTCACACCCATTCATGAATTCATGAATGGGTGAGTGAGTGCTGCCTCTGATTGGCTCAGCGCAGGGACCAATCAGAAGCAGCACGCACTCACCCATTCATGAATTCATGAATGGGTGAGTGCTGCCTCTGATTGGCTCAGTGCAGGGACCAATCAGGGGCAGCTCTCAGCTGTCATTCATGAATTCATGAATGGGTGTGAGTGAGAGCTGCCTCTGATTGGTGAGGCTGTGACCAATCAGAGGAAGCTCATTCAGCAGGCAGGATTTTAAATCCCCGGCTGCTGAATACTAATCAGAGCAGTTCAGGAGACCTGCCGGCCGGCCGCGGCTGAACTCCGTCTGCCGGGACCAGGTGAGTATATATATATTTTTTGTTTTTACACATTTCTGGATGAATTTCTGGCAAGGGCTTATATTTTTAAGCCCTTCCCGAAAATTAATTGTGCGATCGCCAGCAGCCCATTGCTTTCAATGGAACTGGCTGTATTGCCGGCTCCATTGAATTCAATGGGCAAACATCATTCTTCTCTGCCACAGCTGTTACAGCTGTGGCAGAGGAGAATGATTTGTCTACTATATGTTCTCAATGGGGTCAGCGCTGCTGCCGCCGGCCCCATTGAGCGCATATAGAGAAGAGAACAGGAATCGCAGATCGCAGATAGGTGCGATCTGCGATTTCTGTTCAATAATTTATCGGACGAGCGCATACCATTGCAAAGCAATGGTTTTCTAAAATCGCCGGACGCATGCGCATGCGCAAATCGCGCGAAAAAACGCCCGTCTAACTGAGCCCTAAGTGTGCATACAGACATAACTGTCAATTATTGAGCAGGTCGCCTCCTCCCTTGTACTGCAACCTGAAACCTTCCGTTATCAACCCCTGGCTTCCTTCCTGACAACACTATCCACCTCCTCCCTTGTACTGCGAACTGAGACCTTCTATTGCTGACTCCTGGCTCTCTCCTGACTATTCTCTGGACCTGCACGGCTACCACACCTCTAGTGCCTGAAATGCTACACTCTGTTCTAAACCTTCTCAGGCACAAAAACAATCATTCAGGTTTTGATCAGAATTATGGATCTCTACCTGCTTTCAAATTTACATCTAAGATCAAGACGGTTCAGAAGATTTCCAGTTCTACTTTACTAGGCCAGAGCTGAAGCATTGACAATAGTGCTATGCTGTCATGAGCCTCCCGAGAGCCAACCTAAGAAATATTAAAACCTACACTACTGGTCAAAAGTTTTAGAACACCTCAAGTTTTCCAGTTATGTTTTGTATTAGCACAGTTCAAGTCCAAAAAATAACATCAAATGGTTCAAGGGTTGAAAAGTAAGTTAAAAACATAAAAATATTATCAAATTTTAAGCTGCAATGCAACAATAGTCCAAATTTATGATTCTAACCAAAGGGCTTTTTTTCAGGGAACACATCAAGGATAGCTGCTCTGCAGCACAGAAAGCAAATTATGGTTTGCAATCGGATGCAAACTATTCCTACAAGGGTCCCAACTTTTGTAGATGACTTTTAAAATCTATGATTCTATATAATCAGTATTGGAACAGACTGCATTACAACACCCTATAGGGCAGAATTTGGACAGTTTTGCTCTTCATTACAGAGCACATTAATATAATAATGGCAATTAACCAAAAGGAGACAGACAGACAATTATAACCCTTAGAAGTGTAAGTCTGGCCTACACAGAAATTGCCAAGAAAGCCAAGGTGGTAGTCACTACAGTTTACTATCCCATCAAAAGGCACTTGGAACCTGGAGAATGTAAGAAGGTATTATGGACTAATGAATTAAAATTTGACATTACTGGTACCTCAAAGATTAGATGAAAGGATAGTTCCCGAGTGTATGACACTAACTGTCGAATAGGGAGCAGGAAGTGTGAAGGTCTGGAGCTCTTTTGATGGATCCAGAGTTGGCAACTTACACAGGGTGACTGGCGCACTAGACAAAAGGGCTACCACAGTATTTTGACATGACATGCAATACCCTACCTCCTCATAAAAGCTAATCAGATTGACTTGACAAGACCCCTCATAAACGCATTCTGATATGGAGTTATACAACTATCTTCATTAAGGTACTCTATGATAGCATCTTTTAGAAATCCTTCAAGCTTTTTACTCACAGTAGAAGTTAGACTTACTGGCCCAAAGTTTCCAGACTCACTTTTTAACACCCATTTTGAATACAGTCACCACATGCAATACCCTACCTCCTCATAAAAGCTAATCAGATTGACTTGACAAGACCCCTCATAAACGCATTCTGATATGGAGTTATACAACTATCTTCATTAAGGTACTCTATGATAGCATCTTTTAGAAATCCTTCAAGCTTTTTACTCACAGTAGAAGTTAGACTTACTGGCCCAAAGTTTCCAGACTCACTTTTTAACACCCATTTTGAATACAGTCACCACATTTGACATTTGCCAATCAAACAGACCCTGTCACTAAATATGTGCCAATCAAACAGACCCTGTCCTTAAATATAAGAAACAGTGGTCTGTCTATCACATTACTTAATTCCCTTAGAACTCAGGGGTGTATCCAATGGGGCCCCGTGATGGGTCTATTGTAATCTTTTTAAAGTGGCTCTGCTTTTCTTCCTGCGGTAAAGCCCATTTACACCAGCCGATGATCGCTAAAAAAAAAAAAAATTGGTTAAAAAAAAAAAAAAAATCGCTAATCGGTGATCGTTTTAGCGATATTCGGTGCGTGTAAATGTGCACCCATCATCCGCTTTTCAGGCAGTGTTAGCTGATCCTTAAATTCAAGCTAACCTAAAAATAGTCCTTCGCTTTTATCAGTAGTTCTCCACGGGGAGTGCTGATAGCATTGTTTCCCCATGGAGAACAAAGGATCTGAGCGCAGATAATAGCCCTCGGGCTATTAACTGTGTTCAGGGAAGGCTTCATTTCCCCCCTTAATTGGTACTTAAGTATCTGAGTAACTACTTAATACTTTATGCAAAATGATTGCTCAAAGCTGTCACTCAAACTATCGTTTGAGCGATCATTCGCTGGTGTAAATGGGCCTTTAGATTTTTTTTCTCCTCATCACTCTCTACTATTTTTTCATCATTACTTTTTATTGGGCCAGAGTTTCCTGTTTTAAAAATATAACAGTTTAGGGTAAATTTTACTCTCTTTGGCAATGAGTCTCTCTATCACCAATTTTGCTGCTTTTATTGGCTTTTTAAATAATTAATTTTCCCCATCTAGCTTTTTAATGCTTTTTTTCTGACTTCTTAAAGTTTTGTTTTTTTGTAGTGCCCCAATAAGAGTCCCTATTGAAAGACAAGTGGAAATTTATTATATTATGGTCACTATTTCCCAGGTGCCTCCTGACCTTCACCCCAATTATTCTGTCAGGTGTATTGGTTAATATAAGGTCCAAAATAGCCATCCTTCTAGTTGGATCATGCACAAGTTGGGAAAGATAATTATCTTTAGTTATTGACAGAAACTCAGTTCCTTTATGAGATCTGCAGTTTTCAATTTTCTAGTTTATTTCCAGATTGTTAAAGTCCCCATAATAATTATCTCATTGGGATTTGACGCTTCATCTACATGCCCTGGTAATAGATTTTCGGTGGCTTATGTTGTATTTGGTGACCTATGGAAAACCACATGAGGATTTTATTACTGTTTTTCCGTCCATTTATCTCTACCCATGCACACTTCACATGTTCATCTCCCTCACATATATCCTCCCATATTGTGGCAAACCCCTCCCCCTTTGCGTTTCTTTTTTTGCCCCTTTTAAGGCCTTAGTCAGACGGGCGTTTTTTCGCGCGATTTGCGCATGCGGATGCGATTTGCGCATATATAGAACCAATGGTTCGCTATGGTATCGGTCACATGTCCGCTTTTTATGCGGATATGCGAAAAATTATAGGACACGACGATTCGCAGATCGCGCCTATCTGCGTTCTGCGTTTTATGTGCACACCAAAATCATTTTTTTCACCGGTCAGTCTAAGTTTCATGCGCATTTTGATGCGCACGGCGATTTTTCTCCGGTCAGACGGGTGTTTTGCTGCGACAATTAACGCGGCTAGGTGCAGATTTTTCCCGCGATTTTTCGCCGCCGGTCACGCGATTTGCGCATGCGCATGCAACATGCGATGCGCAAATCGCGCGAAAAAACGCCCGTCTGACTAAGGCCTTAAAGAAACTATAACCCTGTGAGTTAATTGCCCAGTCACAGCTTTCATTCAGTCAGGTCTCCATTATTCCCACTATATCATGGTTTTCCTTAGACAATATTACTTCCAGTTTGTCAACCTTATTGGTCAGACTTCTAGCATTATTCACCATACAGTGTAGAAAGTTTGGGTTATTCTTTTACTTTAAGTGTATTCCTAATAACTGTTCTGCCAGTTCTAACTATATTAACCACTCCCACTACTCAATCTCCTTTTTTATTACTTAGTCCCAGGTCACTGTCTAAGCTGTCTTCCCCTTTATATCTCTGGTTGCCCTTCCCTTCATTCCCTAGTTTAAACACTCTTACAACCTTCTAGCTATCATCTCACCCAGCACAACTGAACCCTCCCCATTGAGATGCAGCCCATCCCTATGGTAGAGCCTGTAGCCAACAGCAAAGTCAGACCAGTTCTCCAGAAACCCAAACCCTTCCTTCCTACACCAACTCTGGAGCCACTTGTTTACCTCCCTAATCTCCTGCTGCATTTCGTGTGTGGCACTAGGTACAGGTAGTATTTTAGAAAATACTACTTTGGAGGTCCATGCCCTAAGCTTACATCCTAGTTCCCTGAAATTGTTTTTAAGAACCTTCCACCTACATCTAACTTTGCCATTGATGCCAATATGTACCATGACCACTGTATCCTCACCAGCCCCTCCCAGTAATCTGTCAACCTGCTCCGCGATGTGTTGAGCTCAAGTGTAAGAAGACAACACACTGTTTGACATTTCTGTTCTCTGTAGCAGATTGCCCTGTCTGTCCCCCTAATAATTGAGTTCCCCACTACTAGAACCTGTCTAACCTTCCCTGCAGTCCTATTCACCTTCTTTCTGGAGCAGATATCCCTCTGGCAGTCAGAGGACATGTTGTACTGCAGCAGTGCTAATTCTATAATGGCATCCCCCTCATCTGGCAACTTTTCAAACTTGTTAGGGTGTGCTAGTTCAGGACTAACATTTCTAGCACTTTTCCCTCTACCTCCCTTTCTAACTCTCACCCAGCTATCTGTCTGATCATACTGCACTCCCATACTACCATCCACCCCCATATCTACCCCAGTGAGTGCCTGCTAAGTTACTATATCAATAGGATAGACGTTACCTTGTAATGCTGCACGTGTCTTAATAAAGTTATTGTTGATATTCCCTACATGGTTCGAAGCATATCTGCATTTTCAGATGACATGTGTGTACAAGACGTATAACACTATTTCTGGTCATTACATGGCTTGTATTGTGTATTTTTCACCTTTTTTCCCACTCTGTTGACTGTATCTATAATTTTCAGTTAGCTCCAGAAGCATATCTTTGTGACTCTCTCTCCCTAGTCTCACACCCCCCTCCTCTTTATAGACTTCTACAGGCTGCATGAGTCATTATCCTCCTTCACTTCCTGTGTTCTGTCTCCTTATTTCTGTTATTGGATTTCACACGACAACAGGAATGGACAGCAATTAAGAAAATGAGACTTCTAGTTACCAGCACTTCGTATAGTGATTTTCAGCACAAAAACATCATTTTAGGTAAATAATGTAATTTGCATTTTTGCTAGTTATCACATCAGCTATCATATAAGCAAAATTTGTCTCAAAGTGCAGTAACCATTTAAAGAAGCAAAGCTCTTTGTTAATAACTTCACCAAGAGCTAATTAGCAAAAGGTGTTTCAATTAAAGGGCCACATCAGCTAACCCCCCCCCCCCACATTTTTCTATTCCTACTCAATTGCCTGTCACACTCTGGAGATCTTCTCTGTGTATTCCAGCCACTTACCTGCAGTGCAACCCCCCTGTCTTGCACCATTTTGTGGCTGAGATTTTTTTACTTTCACTTTTAATCAATCCCATGATGCATTAGCACTGCATTAGCCAGGGTTATACAATTTTTGCATGCAGAAAGCAATGTCATTTTCATTAGCTTATATATTTACCTAAATAAGCTACAAACCATAGGTATACAATCAGGAGGATGAGCTGTGATCTCCTCTATTACAATTGTGTGACAGGAGGTGTGTGATTATCATCAGTAACTGTAATAGGAGTGTCTATACTCCCCACTAAAGAGCTTGTGTGGTAGATCCATGTAATAGCATCACACAGACTGAAAAATTGACTAGAAAATGCAAATATAACCCCCAAGTAAATCTGAGCTGGTCAGAGCTGAGATTACATGTCCATCTGAGGAAAAAGAGGCTGAAAATTCGAGACAGAAATAAATAACTAACCAAGGTAACACTAGATCACACACACACACACACATATATATATATATATATATGTATACTTGGGGTAGTAAAAGGAAAAAAAGGCTGCTTTTGCGCTCGTCGGGATAAAAGATGAAGGATGTAAATATAATTCAATTTATTTACATAACTAAGAGCGACGCGTTTCGGCGAATGCAATCGCCTTTTTCAAGCTCAAAAATAAACATACATACAGGTACAACATAACAAGTATTTAAATGGTCTACTCACATACTTCCATCTGCTTTGAAAGCAGATGGAAGTATGTAAGTAGATCATTTAAATACTTTGAAAGCAGATGGAAGTATGTGAATAGACCATTTAAATACTTGTTATGTTGTACCTGTATGTATGTTTATTTTTGAGCTTGAAAAAGGAGATTGTATTCGCCGAAACGCGTCGCTCTTAGTTATGTAAATAAATTTAATTATATTTACATCCTTCGTCTTTTATCCCGACGAGCGCAAAAGCAGCCTTTTTTTCCTTTTACTATTGCTGTTCATCAAGCACCTATAGGTGCTTGTTTGCTGTATTCCCTTTGCTGCTCTCCGTCTTGCCGCGGATGTGGGAATAAAAGAACCTGTGTAAAGTCTTCCTGGACATCGGTGCCGACGGGGTTTATCAGGCTGATTTCCCCGTCAGGCACCAGGTGAGTTTATATTGACTCATTTTATAATAGTGCATTATTCACCTGGCGCGTCCCTGACCTACTTCATGTATACTAGGGGATAGCTGCATAATGAATGACTAAAAAAATCACCACAGTGGCACTTTAAGGGGATGAGATTGTAAGTGTGGGTTTCACAGGTACTTTGCTCATTAAATAAAGCTACACAAAGCCTGGTTACCAACAAATCTGGTCTTCTCAAAAATGATTGGTGAACCATACTTCAATGCAAACAACTTTCAGAGGATGTATAGTAGAAATGAATGGAACTGGAAAAGGCTAGGACTATAATACTAATGACCTGGATGTATATGACTCCATGGTTAGATAAATTACCTACAAACACAGAAAATTCAGTACTGCTGCTACTTTCCTTAGGATTAGTCATCCTGTTAAGATCATTTCAAAAGCACAATAGGCTATCCTGAAAAAGGTGTTAAAGAACCCAGAGATAACAGCAAAAGACCTATGGAAGATTCTACAAACTACAAAACCCACTGGTCGTGTGTCCAATATTAGAAAAACATCATCAAAGGAACAGAAAACAGCCTCTACTGTTCAATACAACACTGCAGCTTGTCTCAAGTTTGCTTGAGACCACTTGGATGCTCTACAGTGCATCTGGGAAAATGTTCTATGGATCAATGAGACAAAATGGGAAATTGTAGCTCAAATACACAATGCTATGCTTGATAGGAAAAAGAATACTGCACACCAACACTAAACATCATCTTAACTGTGAAAGAAGGCGGAGGGAACATCATGAGTTTTAGGGCTGGTTTGCTACCTGAGGGTCTGGGTGACTGTGATCATTGAAAAAAGAATGAATTCTAAAGTATATTATGCAGTCCATGACATCAAACTGGGTGAAGCAACAAGACAATGACCCAAAGTGCACAAGTAACTCAACTATCGAATATTTCATAAAAGATTTGTGTTTTGGAAAAGTCCTGACCTTAATCCTATTGAGATACTGTGGCATGGGCTGAAGGCATCACATAAGTACTGATCAACTGAGACACATTCAGTAAGGAATGGTGCAACATATCTCCTCGGTTAAGGCCCCCTGTCCATGGTTGAGGCGGAATATCGCTATTCCGCCGCGGGTGAGGAGGGGGGAGAGCTGACAGGTCTCCGAGATGAGCCTATCTAATAGATAGGCTCACCATGGAGAATTGCAGTAATCGCAGCATGCCGCAATTTAAATCCCGCAAGCGGAGAATCGCTATGATTCTCCCCTCATGGACGCCAGCGTTGCGCTTTCCATAGTAATCCTATGGAAAGCTTTATAGAGCGTGATCTGCGAGTGATTTATCGCAAGCGGATCATTGCCGTGGACAGGCAGTGAGCTACAGGAAACATTTCATGGAGGTAATTGGTGTTAAAGAGAGATCTACAGGCTTTTAAATTTAAGAGTTTGCTTAATTTTCTCCTTGCACTATGAATGTCGATTCAATGTATTCAATAAAATGGTACATCTCATTATATGTTATCAGTTTCTTTATAGTGTGTTTGTCTATAATTGTGACTTAGGCCGATGTCACACTGGTGTATTTGTGCAGCATTTTACGCAGGCAAAAATTTGCGTGTGCAATACTCCGTAAGAAGTGCCCATTGATTTCAATGGGTCTGTTCACATGTGCCTATTTTGTGCGCACATTTCCTTTAAGTAAAAAAAATATGCAGCATGCTCTATGTTCCTGTGTACTTGCGCGGGGAAATAGCACATACTGAACTAATTACACTAATTGCCCCTAGCAATCAATAGGGGCGGGCTTATGTGTTTTTTGCACACACAGTTTGCCCACTGCCATCGATGGGAGCATGCTTGTGTGCTTTTTTGCATAAAAAAAAACACGATAAAACACGCGCAGGCGTACTAAAAAATACAACGCCCATCGCGCAAAGACTCATCGCAAATGCGCTTGGAAATGTGCTTATGCCCATGTGACACCGGCCTTAGATAACAATCGCACCACATTTTATAATTAATTAATTCCAAAATCCATATAATTTTAAAGGGTTCACTTACTTGTTCTTACAACTTAACATAATTACCAAAAATTCAGATTTTGCCATGACTATATTATGAACCAGACAGCAAAAAATGTGGCGTTTATAGTAATTTGTTTAAAACAGGGAGTTTTGTAGCACAGTGTTCAGTGTTTTCCATGACGGAATTAAGAAGCAATACTTTAGACCAGAATTGTAAATCATACTAAAACCATTCAACCTCATCAGCTCCTTACATTCTATCACAGGCCATAGAGGCTACCCCTGTACAGTACTGGCAGTTTATTATTGCAGGTGGATGCCACCATACAACACTTTTCATTAATATTCTACTTTTAGGCACTTTAATTTCTATTTAAAGCTCCTTTTCCTTCATACCAAGTAAAGGATGTCTTGATTGTGTTTTCTACAAACAAAATACTTCCGCACTCCACAATGCAAATTTCGCAGTCAGCACTTCTGTGTATATAATACACATTATTATCAGCAACTCCCCGGGTTGGGAAATTTTTACACATGAAAGTGGATTGGTTCATGACACACTTCTGTTCCTGGAAATCATCCCTAGATGCAATGAATGTGCTGCCAGCAGTGATCTTTCAATTCAGTTAGAAATAGAAATGTTACTTAGAAATTCACCTTTACATAAGATAATGAGAAGCTGCAATCAGTCCTTAAATATAATTCCGTAAGCAAAGATGAAGAAACAATATACGTCTGTATTGTATGTATAGAAATTATAGGCAGTATATATATATATAGTACTGGCCTGTACTTATCGGGACTAATCTGTAAAAGAGACCAGTACGTACACTAATATAATAGGGGCTCAGTCACACGGGCGCATCGGTAGGAGACGGCCGCACTTCAAGACGGACGTCTCTCTGCAGTGCCGGGAGAAAGAACATGTGACCGGCTTCATTGCTGGTCATGTGTTTTTTCTTCAGAGCTGCGGGGAGTCGTCCGTCTTGAAGTACGGCCGTCTTCTTTCTGCAGTAAGGGCTCAGTCACACGGGCGCATTGGCGCCTGTGTACGGGTGCCGATGCGCCGGTGTGACTAAGCCCTAATTGTGTATAGCGCCAACAAAGCATTGTAGCAGGTACACACAATATATTACGTTTACGACCATAATGCACATATAACCTAAATGGTACAACCATATAAACTTGGCAACTTTGCTTTACCTATATTCAACTCAGAGGCATAATACCCTGTTTCCCTGAAAATAAGACAGGGTCTTATATTAATTTTTTTGCTCCAAAAGATTTCTCTTTTTTACATGTATAGCTGCTCGGATACTATTTAAATTCACTTTTTTTCACCGTAACTAGGGCTTAATTTTGGAGTAGGGCTGATATTTCAATTATCCTCAAAAATCCTGAACCATCATGCTAGGGCTTATTTTTTGAGGTAGGTTTTATTTGCAAGGTGACAATATAAGGCTCTCAGGCCCCAGTGAAAAATATGTAACAGTACCCTCCACCTACCATGTGCCTTGTAGAATATAATATGAGTATCTTTGCATGGCAAAATAACCTTTATCTCAATCAGACAATGTGGCTATTGTGCAACTGCTACTTCAGCACCCCCTATAGCTACACTTCTATTTAAACCTTGCTTGAGTTAGCCTGAATTATAGCTAAGGGGTGCAGTCACAGTTCTGTTATGTGCTATTAAAAATAGTTAACATGCCTATCGACAAAGAAATTCCAAAAAGTTTAGTATCTCTAATGTAGAGGTGATGTTAGTGTTTATTGCATCACTGTACAGTGCTTGGTATAGTCTGTACACCATGACTTGTATACTATGACCAAGACAGTCTTGTGCAGAATTTGAAATGCAGATGTAACAGCAACATAGTTAATAAGGTTAAATAGGCACAGTCCAACCTATTATCCTACTGTGTTGGTTCAGTGCAAGTACAAAATCCAATGCCAATTGGTCCATATTAGGGAAAAATTCTTCCCAACTCCAAATATGGCAATCAGAATGAATCCCTGGATCCATATGTCTTGTACACATAGCTTGCAAAATTATTACTTTCAAGAAACACACCCAGGCCCCTCTTAACCTTGTCCTATGGATCAATTATTACAACACCCAGTGTTCTATAGTCTCAATGCTCTAACAGTAATGCAGCCCTGTCTATGGCAATGATGAATTATTCTTCCTGTAGACTTAGAGGATGCCCCCTTGTCATGGTTACAAGCCTAGATATAAAAAGATAATTAGAAAGATCTGTGTATTGCCCATTCATATGTGTGAACACAGTAATTAGATCACTCATAAGTCATCTTTTTTCCAAGCTAAATAACCCCAAGTTTGATTACTAGGTAATCCATTCTACCAATACCCTTAATTATCTTAGTTGCCCTCCCTTGCACCAACTCTAGTCCAATTATGTCCATCTAATATAGTGAAACCAAAAACTGTGCAAAATATTCCTTGTGTGGTGTGACCAGTAGTTTGCAAAGAGGCAAAACTATGTTATTGCCATGTGCATCTATGCCTCATTTGAAGCAAACCTAGGATTTTATTTCCTTGGCACTTGTTGCTAAAGTTGGGTTTACTATTCCCCAATATACTAGTCTTTTTCACCCAATGCTTACTTCACACATAATTATAGAACCTATTTCCTCTGCCCAAGTGCATGGCCTTAGATTTATTTATATTAAACTTAAATGGGACCTGCCAGCTTCAGATTAATAAAGCAGAGAGGTATCCAAATTGTATTTTGTTATAGTGCCTAAATCAAGGATATCTTGAAAAATGGACTTTTAAAATCTCCCACGCTGCATGCAAATAGCATCTGAATGGTCATGGGGGCAGACCGGGACCGTCTCTGCTACTCACTTTGTTCCATAGCCTGACCCCTCTTGTTCAGTGATGTCTCCTACATCATCCACAGGACATTAGAAATTTCATGCATGTGTCCTGTAACCGCAGACCAGCGTATGTGCACATCATTCAGCCCTGTAGTAGGCTGATGCACCTCACTCTTCTGCGCATGCTGAGGATTCCACTTGCGGGAGGTCAGCATCTCCAATCATTAACACATTAAAGGGATTGTCCCGTCACAGCAAGATATCCCCTAGCCATAGTATAAGGGATAACTTGCTGATTGTGGGGGTTCAGCCGCTGGAACCCTCTACCAATTCTGAGAATGTTGTCCCGGCGCATTCTGAAATGTGGACAATGGAGCAGACAGCTATCTCTGGTAGTCCCAAAGGAGTGAATGAAGGGAAGGTGTGCATGCATGTCTTTTGCTACCCACACTTCGGGATGTGCCAAGGCTTCACTCTTGAGATCAGTGGGGTCACAGTAGTCAAACTGAAACCAATCAACTAGTCATCCCCTATTATGTGGGTAGGGAACGTCTTGTTGTGGTGGTAATACCCATTTTCCTATCACTAAGCCAGTTGTTAACTCATTTGTACATATTTTTCCCGAGTCCCAACATCCTCTTTTTATGTAAGAACCTTTTATGTGGCTCAATATCAAATACCTTTGAAAAGTCTATATAGACAACATCCACAGCCTTACCAAGGTTAATCTAGAACAGATTTTCTCATAGACATTGACCAGTTTAGTTTCACAGGATCAATCCCTTATAAACCCATGCCAGTGCTGTCTTATAAGGTTAATATCATTGAGTTACTCCAGGATAGCATCTCTTAGAAAACATTCAAACATTTTACCCACATTAGAGGTTCAACTCACTGACCTACAATTTTTGGGCTCACTTTTTGAATATTTGGACCACATTTGCTATTTGCCAGTCTTGTGGACCAGTTCCTGTCACTATACAGTACTTAAAAAAATTAGAATTAAGAGTCTGTCTATCATGGTACTTAGAGGGGTATTCAGCGTCCAACAAGTTATCCTGTATCCTGTGTATAGAAGATAACTTGTTGGAGCTGGAATATCCTTTGAATTCCTGTAGAACTTGGGAGTGTATGCCACCGGGACCCAGTGATTTGTCTATTTTAGTGTTTTCAAGCAAATTCTACACTTCCTGCTGGGTTAAGCAGGTAAGATTTAAAGGAGAATTGACATTTTCCCTAATTATGTCTTCTGTAACTCGATTTTCCTTGTGTAAATACTGTAATGAGGACATCATTTAATAGATGGGCCTTTCCCTCATCCTCCATCATTGCACTCACATTATTTCTCAGAGGACCAATACTTTTAGTTTTAGGTTTCTTATTATTTATGCACAGTAGTTGAAGAATATTTTGGGTTATTTTTCCTTGGCAATGATTCTCCCTGTTTCAATCTTTGCTACCTCTCTTTGTCTTTTTTGTATCTTTATAATTCTTTAATCCGTTGTTACTACCTACTTGTTTTAGTAGTTTAAATGCTTTTTCCCCCCATTTATTGTGCTCTTTACAGTTTTATCTAACCACATTGATTTCCACCTATTTGTAACACATTTACTCCCATGAGGTATTAACCCTTTCTAATCCACTGTCTGACCTCTGAAGACATTATGATTTAAGGCTGTACAGCTCCGATGTTGGAAGACGTCCGTCGGGGTTCTCTTACTGTATATTGCCAGTCTCTCTGCTGTCGGAGACTATCCAACGTGTCACCTCATGCAGTACTGGCTTTAGCCAGCATATAGTGCTGTTGTATAACGGCAGAAAAAGAGTAAGCCCCCTAGGAAAACCAGGATACAAATTGGATTGGAAAGGGTTAATAATGTTACATTTAGATTTACTATTAAAAGGAGGTGTCACGGCACTCTTCATAAATAGAGTAGTTTCATGTTTGTATTGTTTGCTACATTTGTAAGCAAGGAATATAGGGACATTTTTAGTTCTGACCTGCAGAAGTCTTTATACAGCCTTTGACTCAAGGTCAGTACATGTTAGGTAAAACAATGCGGGTAGAACTGTAGAAACAGTATGTAAACTATGCTGTTCAAAAATGAGCATACTTTATCTTTTCCTGTAGAACATCTTTATATTTCAAGATTCCCTGCAGCATTTATGTGTGTTATTATGGAATATTTACTTATTAGGTTTTTATTGACTGCATTTGAAACAGATATTATTTTAGTAAAAAAGTTTATGGGGAACAGCATTGCCTGAATGTAAAAATACAGAGCGCATTGCAAAATTTAAATGTGTAGAGATAAAATAAGGTAAGCTTAAATGGAAGGACAATCGACAAGTAATATACTGCCCTACAAATGCTCACAGCTTACTAGAAATTCAAGGGTTTCAGACTGCATTTACGTGTGTTTTTGTGCACGTAAAATATTTGCATGCAAAACACAGAGAATAGAGCCCATTGATTGTAATGGGTTTATTCTCATAAACATTTTTTGAGCGCGCATTCCCCATGCTCGCAAAAAAGTAGGATCTGCTCTATTTTCGTGCATATTTGCCCACCAAGGCCCCTAGGCCTATCAGAGGAGCGGAAATCGCAGTCAATTCCTACGCAAATGCACAATATGCTGTGCAAAACTACGTGGAAAATAACACAACTGAACCTCATTAGGCTAAATGGCCTTTTAAATCAGAGTGAGGCCTTAGTCAGACGGGCGTTTTTTTGTGCGATTTGCGCATGCGCATGCGTCCGGCGATTTTTTAAAACCATTGCTTTGCAATGGTATCGGACACATGAGCGCTTTTTATGCACTCATCCGATAAATTATAGAACAGCGCTGAGCCAATCAGGGGGCAGGTCTGACTCACACCCCCTTCACACCCACTGCAGGCCGGCCGCACGGACCTTTGACTGCCGGGAGCAGGTGAGTATGTATATTTTTTTTCATTTTAACACTTTTCTGGATGAATTGCAGGGAAGGGCTTATATATTTAAGCCCTTCCCGACAATCCATCCCACACTCGCCCGCAGCGCATTGCTTTCAATGGAGCCGCTGTATTGCCGGCTCCATTGAATGAAATGCGCTGGACAGCTCCGGCCCGTTTCTAATGAAACGCGACTAGGAGCAGATTTTCGGGCGATTTTCGGGCACCGGTCACTCGATTTGCGGATGCGCATCCATCATGCGATCCGCAAATCGCGCGCAAAAACGCCCGTCTGACTAAGGCCTGAGGGTGTTTTGTGCGTGCATGTGCAAAAAATACTGTACTATGCGCTCATGCACATGCAAAAATGAATTGCAGTGAGACTATAAGAAATGTTTAGCAACACACAGTCACCCCTGAATTAAATAGGCTGTCTCTCTAAGTGCTTATTCAGATAAAGAAGACAGCTTTTCCTAATTTGGCATTAATCGTTTTTCCGAGGACTTCTTCTGATCGCTGGTTGCCATTGCTTCAGCGTATTTTTTAACATTCACGCAGCAGCGCTCCATGTGTATGGCTTGAATTACTCAGCTAAAGATCAGGACTCAATCGGAGACTTAAGGTGGGCTGCACGGCGGCTCAGTGGTTAGCACTGTTAAATTGCAGTGCTGGGGCTCTGGGTTCAAATGCCACCAAGGACAAGATCTGCGTGGAATTTGTATGTTCTCCCTGCGTTTGTGTGGGTTTAACATCCAAAAAACATATAGATGAGTGAATATAGATTGTGAGCCCCAATAGAGACAAAGCCCAATATCAAGCGGTGTAAAGTGCTACATAATATGCATTCACTATATAAATAAATGTGATTATTATAAATGTGGTGGGGCACTTTCTAAAGTTAGGCCTAATCCACTTTTTGTAAAAAGTGGCAGTACGCGATGTAAATACCCAAAAGGTCGCCATTTGACGTGAACCAAAATGGCGACCTTTGGGTACCAGAATACCCATTTTGTTCT
This sequence comes from Eleutherodactylus coqui, assembly GCF_035609145.1. Classification (NCBI taxonomy): domain Eukaryota; kingdom Metazoa; phylum Chordata; class Amphibia; order Anura; family Eleutherodactylidae; genus Eleutherodactylus; species Eleutherodactylus coqui. Next base: position 158,067,415 of record NC_089837.1, on the reverse strand, counting down.
TCATAGCAAAAGGCACTCATTGTAGCCATTCTAGATAACAGATGAAGGAAGGGTCCTGAATGTATGAGCCTGTTCTATTAATGTAAAAATATTTATTATGGCATTTCAAATAGTTTTTCTAAAACCTGATTTCCCTTTTGAGCAAGGTATGTTTTAAGAACAGGTGCTACTAGTCTTCATACATGTGTCTGCAATGTGGAATGGAATTTTAAAATTTTAGAGTCATGAAAACTGCTTATGTATATGAACCAAATATTAACCCTTTCTAGTCCAATTTGTATCCTGGTTTTCCTAGGGGGCTTACTCTTTTTCTGCTGTTATACAACGGTGCTATATGCTGGCTAAAGCCAGTACAGCATGAGGTGACATGTTGGATAGGCTCCGACAGCAGAGAGGCTGGCAATATACAGTAAGAGAACCCCGATGGACGTCTTCCAACATCGGAGCTGTACAGTCTTAAATCATAATGTCTTCACAGGTCAGACAGTGGATTGGAAAGAGTTAAATGTATTATCTGTATAGGACACCCAGATGTATTTATATAGTTTAGGGATATGGTCTTCAAAGGTTAACTTTAAAAACTCCAGCAGCTGAAACTTTATGTTTAGTAGAAAAAATCTTCACTACATTCTCCGCATATCATATTCATAGTCTGTCCACGAATCTAAAATCAATGGTTCTGTTTGGCAGGAGCCTCCTATTTAAGTACTGCTTCCTGTTACTTGAAAGACAGAAAGTAGTCACAATTGAGGTACTATTCTTGAGAAAGAAAATTGTGCTCTAAATAGTGAACGAGCCAAACATTGCATTTTTTTAACTCCACAGAGCATGCTTGGACTGTCCCACCAAGGAAGTGGTAAATCCCCTTAGTTGTGTAGTACCTCAAGGTTGGGTGCTCCAGCACTTCTGTGGTGATGTCAGTGTTAAATCATGTATTATTATAAAGTGTGATGAGTGTAAAGTGTAATGCTGTTATAGTCTTCATAATTTCTCACTATATTGTATGTACTGGTAATATTCTTCAGGCCCTGGTTAGTACAAGTGACCTAAAAACAGCCAGGGGAGTGGTTAGCCCAGTTTAAAACTCCTATGCAGGCTGGGTTAGAGTGGCAGTATAAAAGTGAGGAGTGGGCAGAGCTAAGACTGTATAGTCCAGAAACACCTGAGATCTAACTCAGCCTTTCATAAGCACAGCAAAAAAGGAAGCTAAGTTGGCCAGACATAGGCACAGCCAGAGAGGAAAGTCAGGAAGGAAAAGCAAGGTGTATAAATTCTGTTTCTTGTATCAATCCCCTGAGCAAACTGCAGAAGTGATCAATGCCTGCAAATGTAACTGTTTATTCCAAAGTCATCTCATGTGAACTGAATGAAGCAAGTTAATCAGAATTCTCCTCTGGAAGAATTTATTTATTTTGGAAAATAAATCTGTTTTTGGTTTAATTTATAACCCAACTCCTGGAGTCCCTTCCCACCAACTCACCACCTGCACTGAGGTACCACACTACATGCTCCAGGGGAAGAGATGTTCTAGCCCCATTATATTGATTTCTCCAACTTTTTGTATTTATTATTTTGTTCGGAATGGGTCCCTACTAGAGATGAGCGAACGTACTCGGTAAGGCCGATTTCGCAAACGAGCACTGTGATTTTCGAGTACTTCACTACTCGGGTGAAAAGATTCGGGGGGCGCCGTGGGTGAGCGGGGGGTTGCAGAGGGAAGTGGGGGGGAGAGGGAGAGAGAGAGAGCTCCCCCCTGTTTCGCGCTGCTACCCCCTGCTCCACCACGCCATGCCCCCCGGCGACCCCCGAATCTTTTCACCCGAGTAATGAAGTACTCGAAAATTGCGGTGCTCGATTGCGAAATCGGCCTTACTGAGTACGTTCGCTCATCTCTAGTCCCTACCCATACATGGACCGACGTCACGAAAAAACAACATTTTTCCCGTCCCAACTCCGTGCGTAGCACCCTACTGGGGTATTACCATCTTATCCTGCTCATCTCTGTGGGCAGCATGCAATAAAAGCTGCCAACTTTACCACTGTGTGCAACCATGCCAGACCATGTTTTACCTTCTGAGAGGAGCAGCAGAACCACTATGACTACCGTCTCATTCTCCGCTGCTTCCCCCTCTTAGGTCTGCACTCATTTGCCACAGTTGCCACTGAACCAAGCAGTGCTGTTAGTCCTCATTTAAACCAAGTATCTCAACGGTGGCAATGCTTCCTCAGAATCAATTCTACCGGTAGGCCCTAGGCACCCCAGTCCAACACTGCAACAGAGCCACTATTTTGCAATTGAAAAAAATCTCCCTTGAATAAATATTTCTTCTTCCCACATCACCTGGAAGCTAATGACTAGCTAAAGCACCTGAAGAGTGTGAGGACCTAACCAAACAACTCATCAATTTACAGCTCCCTGTATGCCTTTTAATATGACTGATTCGGGATTGGGAAGGAGGGGTAATTGGATTCACTTCAGTCATAGTTGCAAATATGTATTATTCAGGTACACAAGTACCTTGGGAGTTAAATAAAATTCTTTGTCATAGAAAGCACCTTTTGGTGCCAAAAATGGATTTACTGTATTTGCATAGGCAAACAGCATTACACAAATTCATGAATCATGTATAAGGTTCTGATTCGTCATTTGTCTATAACCAATACATAAAAGTACAAAAAGTACAAAAACTACACATAAATGAGAAGAAGCATGGGTTGTTTGTATATTACTTCTGCTTACTGTAGTCATTCATGCCATAACTAGCACAGCGTGGGATAACACAAATACAGCCTTACTAGGAATTCGAATGCACATGTAATTGTCAGTTATTTAATTTTCTAGCTGTAAGGACTTGAAAGAGGTGAAATATAGAACTACTTACTGAATAGATCAACAGAGGCATTACTATCTTCCGCATACGATCAGGTCTATTGTGCCATGTCGTTCCCAGTCTTTCTCCAGCATAAGAGTTCTACTAACCATTTTTCAGCCATGGTTATGCCAACATGTTTCTCTGTGACAGTAAAACAACTAACTTACAAACTGATTTCTGATTTATAAACTAATTTTCTAGTGTTATGCAGCTCCTGGAAGTTGAAGCTCGGCCATTATGTCAGCTGAAGATACAGCACAGCACAAGCAACTCACGTAAGTGCTTAGGTAAGTAGAAGAAATCCCCTAACAAACCTGATCATCTGTCGTATGTTGAGTCATCTAGGGAATGTAAATCTCTTCTATATAACCGATGTTATGCCACACATCAGCGTCATCCATAACTAATGCCTTGGGAGACTGGTATTAAGGGCGGCACCTCTTCGTAGTTGTGGATTCCTTCCAAGGTATATAATTGTTCTGTTGGCAAGCAACCTTCTTCTCTTCCCAGGAAGCAAAGTTTCTGAAAAGCAAACTAGTGTGCTTGTCTATGATCTCACTGATAAGAAAAATTAGACCACCTGTCTAATTTCAGATATGTTACTATAGTGGTAACAGTTATATGCAATCATTTAACACCTTACCCCATTATCACACATATGTATGTCATGGGAAGGGTCTCCTTTCCTCATTCCATTTTACATGTATGTGATTTTGATGACATGGGGCACAGTTGTGCCTGTGCAATCACTCATTAGACGACTGCTGTAATTAATAGTGCCCTCCAGCACTAATAGCTGAGATCAGAGTTTTCTCAAAACCCTGCTGCTTCACCCTTTCAACATCGAGATCAATGCAGATTGGGTTGCTGAGGAAGAGGGGGAGCTTCCTTTGTCACATCATCGCCAGCACCAGCATTGCAATTACTAGGGCTGACCATTCTATACTGTTATGCAGGGGCCAAACAAATCTCCCCAGAGCTTCATTCTCAGGATTGGTGCATTTCCAAGCGGTGAGAATGTATAAGGAATGTGTGCATCTGCAAAATAATTTCATGTGACAACCAAAGCAAGTACAGTAAATCTTTGTCATTTGTTTAATTAATACATTAATTAATAATAATATTCATCTTTATTTATTTAGCGCTAACATAATCCACAACGCTTAACAAATCAGAGAGAACATATACAGACAAAATCAGACATTGCATATAATATTATATTAATAAACAATTGGAACAACAGGGGCAAGGGCCCTTGTAAGAGGAGCTTGCAATCTATGAGGTAATAGGGGTGACGCAAGAGACACAAGTGTTAGTTTTGCACAATGGCCCAGCCATCCTTCATATAGAAAGGGTAGTATGTATGAAGCTGCATGAGCAAAGTTATCAGGCAGAATCTATGTATATACAGATATGTAATGCATTAAGGTTTAAGGAGTATGGGGAATACTATGAACAAGTTTTCAGTAAAAGTGTAGAAGCAGGGTAAATGGAGAAGAGTTAGATGAGAGAATATGGTAGGCCTCACTACAGATATGTATCATTTGGAATACTGTGTCCAGTTCTGGGCACCCCAATTTAAAAAAGATATAGACAAACTGAAGCAAGTTCAGAGAAGAGTTACCAAGATGGTGAGCGGCCTGCAAATCATGTCCTATGAGGAACGGTTAAAGGATCTGGGAATGATTAGCTTGCAAAAAAGAAGGCTGAGAGGAGACTTAATAGCTGTCTACAAATATCTGAAGGGCTGTCACAGTGCAGAGGGATCAGCCCTATCCTCATTTGTAGAAGGAAAGACCAGAAGCAATGGGATGAAACTGAAAGGGAGGAAACACAGATTAGATATTAGAACAAACTTTCTGACAGTGAGGGTGATCACTGAGTGGAACAGGTTACCATGGGAGGTGGTGAGCTCTCCTTCAATGGAAGTATTCAAACAAAAGCTGGACAAATATCTGTCTGGGATGATTTAGTAAATCTTGCAATGAGCAGGGGGTTGGACCAGATGACCCTGGAGGTCCCTTCCCACTCCTCCATTCTGTGATTTTACTGTGGAGTAACCTAATTCATTTTAGGGTTTGAATGAAAGACTGAAGTTAAATATGATCCCCAAGACAATGAGCGTGCTGTCTAGGAGTTATGGTAATACCAATCACTGAGATGAAAATCTGGTTTAGTTAGGTTAGTAGATAGAGAGGACATGATGTCAGAGAAAGCAGACAGACTACTGGTGTTTTGCATTTGAAAAGGCTGTAAAGTTCTAGTTTTACTTTGCAAGATACACTTGCAAGAATGTTGCTTATTTTTATTTTTTGTATCCACTTTATTATATTCAGTGAAAGTGGATACATCGTGCGTTGAAATCATCATTTATTCAAAAGTTTCCATTATATAATATTATATATAGCATATGTGAATAAATCTGTTAATGGGAAATACCAGTCTGTCTTCACTTGTCTTTGGATGTATTGAACTAATCTTATACTTTAGCATTTTGCTTAAAAATGTTCCCTATTGAAAACAGATTTTTGTGGAGAATGAGAATGGTGGGGCATGTTAGTACTGAGAATAAAGTTTGGTTTGTGGTCCACTTTTCAATTTGCAAGTTACCTATTCAAAGAAATAAAATAACTGAAATTATGACAAAGTTGGGGATACATTGACCATATTTTTAACAGATCTCAGAAAATCTCAGTATTTTGGCTTTTTTATGAATACCAAAAGCAATTGATGTCTGTATTTGTGCTGAACTTACGGAGAACAGCCCTATTACTTATATTACAGTATTTGGATACTTTTAACTGGCCATCCTCTAGGGAGCTTAGCATTTTATAGAAATGTAGTACTCAATAATAGCGCTTCTTAAACTGCAAGGCAGAACTCAAGGCATAATCATGAGATGTGGTGCTTTGGCAAAGGTGATCTAACATTGATTGCTTCCTCCAAAAAGACATTCCTGATGCAAATCAGCAAAAAAAAAACCAAACAAACAAGAATTCACAATTGCAATGTGTAGAAGGTTATAAGCATACGGGCTCTTACCCACTGGCGATAGGTTTTCTAGCGATGCGAGAGTAAGTGAAAACGCATGATTATGAAACTAATGATTTTCAATGGTTTCAATCTCATTTGCAATGTGTTTACTCAAGCCTCTCTGCGATACAAAAAAGCTGCAATATCGCCCATTGTTTTAAATGAGGCCGGGGCCCCATTGAAGTCAATGGGACATCACACAACAGCCTTGGAATCCCCCATAGCGAGGAGAGAGAGGGGGGTGGAGCTGCAGGGGATCTCTTACATATCTTCCCATATTATGAGAGATAGAGGGTGCAGTTAAAGGGCTTTCCCAGGGTTTCCCCCAGAGCAGGGGTTAAGGGATGGGGCTAGAGGGGTTCTCATACTGATTTAATCTCTGGCCAAGAGAAGAGGCGGGGCTAGCAAGATACACCCACTAGACCTGCCCCCTCTCTTTGCTAGAGAAGAATCACTATGAAAATGCTACCAGCCCCACCCCTATCTTGCCCCCCCCCTCACCCCACTCTTGGGGAAACCCTGGGAAAGCCCTTTAACTGTGCCCCCTCTCCTAATATGGGGAGATATGTAAGAGATACCTTGTAGCTCTTCCCCCCTCTCTTTCCTTGCTATGGGGGATTTCAAGGCTGTTGTGCAATCCTCTCTCATTGATATCAATGGGGCTTGGCCCCATTGAAAACAATGGGCGATATCGCAGCTTTTTTGTATCGCAGCAAGGCTTGAGTGAACACATCGCAAATGTGAATGAAACCATTGAAAATCATTGGTTTCATAATCATGCGTTTTCACTCACTCTCACATCGCTAGAAAACCTATCGCCAGTGGGTAAGAGCCCTAAGGTAAAAGAGGCAAAAAAAAGTGTTGTGCGCTATAGGGCATAGTGGCTGTTAGTGCTGTTATGTTGGCTATGTGATGTCTAAGGAATTAATTGCATCACATTATTGACTATTATCCTACAGATGGATTGGTTGATGAGGCCTTGGAAGAAAAATGCTCAAGATGCCTTGCTCTAGTCTAGACTATATGTGACATGTATAATCCAAGATTATCAAAGTTCTTATGTAGCCATTATATCTGCTTGCCTTCATCTCTTAAAGCTCTATTCTGCTTTTTCTTTCGTTAATTCCTAGGTAAACAGGAAAAATATACCTCACTGTTGAGGTTAAAGGGGTTGTCCCGCGAAAGCAAGTGGGTCTATACACTTCTGTATGGCCATATTAATGCACTTTGTAATGTACATTGTGCATTAATTATGAGCCATACAGAAGTTATCAGAAGTTATTCACTTACCTGTTCCGTTGCTGGCGTCCCCGTCTCCATGGTGCCGTCTAATTTTCAGCGTCTAATCGCCAGATTAGACGCGCTTGCGCAGTCCGGGTCTTCTTCTTTTCTGAATGGGGCCGCTCGTGCCGGAGAGCAGCTCCGTGTAGCTCCGCCCCGTCACGTGCCGATTCCAGCCAATCAGGAGGCTGGAATCGGCAATGGACTGCACAGAAGCCCTGCGGTCCACTGAGGGAGAAGATCCCGGCGGCCATCTTCAGCAGGTAAGTAAGAAGTCACCGGAGCGCGGGGATTCAGGTAAGCACTGTCCGGTCTTCTTGTTTAACCCCTGCATCGGGGTTGTCTCGCGCCGAACGGGGGGGCTGTTGAAAAAAAAAAACCCGTTTCGGCGCGGGACAACCCCTTTAATGGATGTTATCATGAATTGAGACAGACCTTATGCTGTATTAGTTTTAAACAATGTCTTTTTATGAAGAAGTAAGAGTACAGTAGTACAGAACATCGAGAGTACAAATATGTAACTTTTTTGATACTGCAAATATGCAAATAATTGTGGATAAATGAAAAACAGTGTGACTCGCAGGTCTCGTTGAAATGAAACATTATACAGTATGTAACAGTTGAATCAAAGAAGCTTGTTCAGCATTGAGACTAGAAATAGTCTTGCGGAGTGATTATAGAAGATTTAAAGAGTAAACCAGAACCTATTAACAGGGAGTAGTCATGATAGGAGACAATGAGAGGAGACATACTCTAGAGTTATACATAACTATGTACCTAATGTCAATGGCAAGTAAAAGCTGAGAGGAGGGTAACAATTTTGAAAAAACAAATAGAAAATAATATTAAGGGAAGGGATGGGGTGGGGTAGAGCATAGGAAAAAACAGAGGTATGTTATAATTTATTTGAGTTTTAGGCCGCTTTCACACGGGCGACCAAATTGAGCAATTTTCTTGCGATGCAACAATGCTACAAATCACATGTATGTGAAGCCCATGCTTTCCAATGGGTTCCTTCACATTAGCGATGTTATGTAGGCTGCTACATTGCAAGAGTACAAAATCACTGGTTGCTAAATATTGCCGCGATTTGCTATGTTTTGTCGCCCATGTTTCCCTACCTTCCTTTCAGTTGCATCCGCCACGCGTCTCCTCGGCAGCTCCGGCAGACCTGCTTGTAGTTTTTGTCAGCGCTTCCTGGTTTGGAGGTTCAAATTACCACCTCCAGGAAGTGCTGGCTGTGATTGGTTCTCGGGCACCACGGCTCAGCCAATCACTGCAGCACCCTATCAAGTAATTACACAACCTGATTGGTTCATCGAGCACTGGCTCTGATTGGCAAAATTTCTTTTTTTTCCCAATCTCCCTACAAATTTTTTTACAAATGTTATGCAATACATTATATATACCCCAAAATGATGCCATCAAAAAGTACAACTTGTCCCGCAAAACAAGCCCTCATATGGTTGTGTCAATGGAAAAATGAAAAAGTTTTGGCTCTTGGAACATGACTGCAAAATGAGTTGAAATTAAATGATTGGACTATTTAAAAACCTGCCCTGGTGGGTCTGACAGTGTGGTAAGAAACCCGCCACTCAAGGGGTTAAATTTTTTTTCTATTCCCGCAGAAACCAAGGTTTGTGTGAGGAAGAATCTAATAATAGTCCCCTATAAAGTTTTGTTATTAATTTGTTTGGCGCTTCAGGGAGGGGAAGGAAAGTTTCAAAGCATATTGGGTCTCTCAAATTATTATAGCATAAATCTTAAAATTTTATAACAGAGTGGAAAACGTCAAGTGTTTCTACAAAATTGACTGTATAATTTGGGAAAAGAGATTGAATTTGTTCTGGTTTGAGGATTTAAACCCTTAGTGACGGCCTAATTGTCTTTTTATGTCCTGCTATTGCAGGACGTGTATGGAGGGAGATAGCGCCGCTATCTCCCTTCATACTGCACAGGCATCAGCTGTTTATTACAGCTGACACCTGCGGGCAATTGCCGCAATCGGCTGTTCGGCTGATCGCGGCTATTGACCTTTTAAATCCCCTGAACGATGTTCGGGGGTCCCATACGCCCCCCCCCCCCTCCGCAGTGAGATTGCAGGGAGATGTGAGGGCGTCATGGCAGCTGGGAGCCTTCTGAAAGGCCCCAAGGCTGCCTTAGCAGACTGCCTATCAAGCCATCCCCGTGGGGTGGCTTGATTGACTGCCTGTCAAAAAACAGTATGACGTAATGCTACAGCATTACGTCATGCTGCTGGAGCGATCAAATCATCGCTGGTTGTGGTCCTCTAGGAGGACTAAAATAAAGTGTAAAAATAAGATGAATAAAGTTTTAGTAATTATTAATAAAAATAAAAAGTAATAAAAGTTCAAAAACCCCCCCAAAAATATGTGTTTGGTATCGCTGCGTCCGTAAAATTCCGATCTATCAAAGTAATGTATTACTTACTCTGCACGGTGAACATGGTCCAAAAAAAGAAGAAATGCACTTTTTTGGTCACCCTATCTCCGAGAAAAAATGTAATAAAAAGCCAATTGTATGTGAAAATGGTACCAATGGAAACGACAGGACATACCACACAAAATCAGCCCTCACTTAACTATGCCAACAGAAAAATAAAAAAGTTATTGTGCGCTGAAAATGGACACAGAAAATAATTTTAAAAAATTAAATATCTTAAAAAAAAATACAAGTAGTACAGCAAAAAAAAAAAACTATATAAGTTTGGTATTGTAGCAATCATACTAACCCATAGAATAAAGCTATCAGATAATTTTTGTTGCAGTTTGCGCGCCGTAGAAACAGGACGCACTGAAAGATGGTGGAATGTCGTCTTTTTCCCATTTCTCTCCACTTAGAATTTTTAAAACGTTTTTCAGTACATTATATGGTACTTTAAATAGCACCATTGAAAAATACAACTCGTCCTGCAAAAAACAAGCCCTCAGACAGCGACGTTGATGGATAAATAGAGGAGCTACGATTTTTTAAAAGGGAGGAGGAAAAAACGAAAATGGAAAAAAGCAAAAAAGCTCCGTCACTAAGGGGTTAAAGATTTTGAGGATGTAATATATTGTTATGTTATTTACCTTATACCGTATGCGAGATGTTACAAGTGATTTCTTAGCTAGTATACAAGGAATGACATAGACCAAGACCATGGACAAGAGTTGTTGTGTCTCAGATGTCTTAAAGGGGTTGTCCCGCGCCGAAACGGGTTTTTTTTTTTTTCAACCCCCCCCCCCCCCGTTCGGCGCGAGACAACCCCGATGCAGGGACGTACAGAAAGCTCACCGGAGCGCTTACCTTAATCCCCGCGCTCCGGTGACTTCTATACTTACCTGTGAAGATGGCCGCCGGGATCCTCTGCCTCCGTGGACCGCAGCTCTTCTGTGCGGTCCATTGCCGATTCCAGCCTCCTGATTGGCTGGAATCGGCACGTGACGGGGCGGAGCTACACGGAGCTACACGGAGCCCCATAGAGAACAGGAGAAGACCTGGACTGCGCAAGCGCGGCTAATTTGGCCATCGGAGGGCGAAAATTAGTCGGCACCATGGAGACGAGGACGCCAGCAACGGAGCAGGTAAGTAAAAAACTTTTTATAACTTCTGTATGGCTCATAATTAATGCACAATGTACATTACAAAGTGCATTAATATGGCCATACAGAAGTGTATAGACCCACTTGCTGCCGCGGGACAACCCCTTTAACTGTTGGCTTTTGTGATAGGGTTGAGGGGTTGTTTTAGTGTTTTTATTGAGAAGATTGATAAAAGCAAATAATAATCTTCATGATATAAGAGAGCTCTTTCTAAATTGAATGTAGGAAGAGTTATAGTGGGATCTACTAAAGAAAGCCATCTAGTTATGGGGATTGACATCTGGTAGGCGAAAGCCTGTTTACTGTTTTTTTCAATCAGATACGAGTGGGCCCGATGTGATTCTTTATTATTCCATATAAATGTAGAGAGAAGTTGATGTAGTTTATTAAAGAAATGTTTAGGAATGGGGATTGGAATGGTTTGTAGGGTGTAGAGGATGGTTGGTAGAATATATGTGGTAAGAAGGTTTTTCTCACCCAAACATAAGATGAAGGGTATGTTGAAGTGATGTTGCTGTTCTTGTGTCCTCTTAAAGAAAGGAACAAAATTAAATTTATATAGTGAGGAAAGTTTAGGGCATAACATTATGCCCAGGTATTTAATTCCTGAAGGAGGCCACATGAAAGGAAAACGTTTTTTTTTAATAGGTTTTATATCACTATATCGAGCACTGAAATGTTTAGGGCTTTGACCTGTTGTAAGTTACTTTAAAGTTTGAAAGTTTACCAAAGAGGCTAAAAATCTCCAAAATTAAAGGAAAAGCTCTTTTCAGATTTGTTATAAAAATGAAGAGGTCATCTGCAAATACTGCCGTAGTGTGAATGACATGGCCTATTTTATCTTTAATCAATTTTTATAGAATTTTTCACATAAAATCTCAATTATCAAGTGGGTCTTGCAGGACCATAATAAAGAACAGTAATAAATATTATACCATGTAACATATACATTCGTAAATGTCTGCCATACCCACAATAATTTGTAAGCTTCCCTTAAGCGCTCCGCACACAAGTCCTCCATGTGGCATAGGTGGGACATTTCTGGCTGCCATTCTGACATGGAATGAACCTGTGTGGACGGTCAATAACATGGAATGATTGCCCGAGTGGCTAACTGGCAAAACCGGAGCAAGCCCTTTTTCTGTGAACCAAGTTTTGGGGTATTGTTTATCGTTCTCCAACTTATCAAGCTGTATACGGTGAATATTTTATCCCAATTCCTAATCATGCTACAACTCCACCCAACATGTAATATGGTTCCTTTATTGGTTCCACAGCGCCAACATGCATCAGAAACTGAAGAAAATATGGAGTGGAGACAAGTAGGGTATCTGTACCACCTTGACAGGATTTTATAATATTTTTCCTGAGCAGCACAGGCCATGGATAGTTTGTGAGTAAAGACAAATGCCTTTTGCCAGTCATTCTGTGTAATCTCAACTCCTAGGTCCTGCTCCCATGTCCGTTTAAAACTGGTGCCCATTGTGCATCAGTAAGCTATAAATCAGAGACATTGTGCATGTCGGAGGAGACTATCGAGAGAACAGTTTGTCAAAAGTTGTCCATATTGAACCAAAGGAGCTTCTATTCCTACGAGAAGCAAGAAAGGAGCGTAGTTGGTAGACAGGGCCTATTTTAAGGCCTCTTATATTAACACTGTCTAATTTTCTGAAGGAGAGTTTCCATAGCTATGACGAACAAAGTAGGAGAGAGCGGGTAACCTTGTCTGGTTCCACTTTTAATTAGGAAAGGTTGGGAGAGGGTATGTTGGAAGGATGAAAAATGGGCAAGTCTAATGGGCAATATCTCAGCATATTTGACAAGAGCAAAAATATTTAACAATAGCATCTCCAAAACAGTACATCTCATGGGGTATACCTGGTATGCAATTGTTAGTACCTAGCAATAGGTGTCCATTGAACTGACAACAAGGTCATGGGTACAAAACGTTAATTCCATTGTATCTTCAGTATAGCAGCGGCCAGAAGGTCTGACAACGTGAGTGTCAGAGTTAGGAGATGCTGCATGTCAACAGGTTGGAAATTTGGGAAAGGGTCCTGGCAAGTCAGCGGTGGAACGGAGCATTCAGACACACGCCCCACCATAGGTTATCTTTTACCGACCATTAATATGGCCTGTGAAAAACAATCACAAGCAAAGGGCTTACCTGCCTGATGAAAATCCTAATAGGTTGGGATGTCTCAGACTGTTTTACTCCTGCTTGATTCTTGTTGTTGACTAGAAGCACTGTATCAGATCTGTGAGTTGAGTAGACATGCTAACTAGAGATGAGCGAACGTACTCGTCCGAGCTTGATACTCGTTCGAGTATTAGCGTGTTCGAGATGCTCGTTACTCGTGACGAGTACCACGCGATGTTCGAGTTACTTTCACTTTCATCTCTGAGACGTTAACGCGCTTTTCTGGCCAATAGAAAGACAGGGAAGGCATTACAACTTCCCCCTGCGACGTTCAAGCCCTATACCACCCCCCTGCAGTGAGTGGCTGGCGAGATCAGGTGTCACCCGAGTATATAAATCGGCCCCTCCCGCGGCTCGCCACAGATTTATTCTGACATAGAGGAGGGAAAGTGCTGTTGGTGCCGGAGCTGCTATAGGGAGAGTGTTAGGAGTGTTTTAGGCTTCAAGAACCCCAACGGTCCTTCTTAGGGCCACATCTAACCGTTTTTTTTGTATATCGGTCGTGCAGAGCATTGCGCCCTGCAGTAATTATACATACTCCAGGGCCAGTAGTGGTGGTGAGGCAGGGACAGAAGACATATATTTAGTGAATATAGGCAGTGGGCCTTTCCAAAAACATTTGGGGAAAAAAATCTATTTGGGCTGCCTGTGACTGTCCTCAGTGTACTGGGTCTGTGCTGGGTGTAGTTGTCCTCCTAATTCATACGCAGCCAGCTAAGTGTTACAGCAGGCTTGCGCAAAATTATTTCCTGGCTCTGTGTTGGCTGTTACATCACATTCCAGTCCACAGTGCAACAGTCTGCAGTTATTTTACATACTCCAGGGCCAGTAGTGGTGACGCAGGGACAGAAGACATATTTATTGAATATAGGCAGTGGGCCTTTCCAAAAACATTTGGGGAAAAAAATCTATTTGTGCTGCCTGTGACTGTCCTCAGTGTACTGGGTCTGTGCTGGGTGTAGTTGTCCTCCTAATTCATACGCAGCCAGCTAAGTGTTACAGCAGGCTTGCGCAAAATTCTTTCCTGGCTCTGCTGTGTGTTCGGTAAGCGAAGTCAGCCTCCAACCACAGGCCAATAAGCAGCACATTTAATTACAGCGTTCTGTTTCTGCACTACTGGTAATACACCATGCTGAGGGGTAGGGGTAGGCCTAGAGGACGTGGACGCGGGCGAGGACGCGGAGGCCCAAGTCAGGGTGTGGGCACAGGCCGAGCCAGTGCGGTGGCCAGGGGTAGAGGCAGGGCCAGACCGAATAATCCACCAACTGTTTCCCAAAGCGCGCCCTCGCGCCATGCCACCCTGCAGAGGTCAAGGTGCTGTACGGTGTGGCAGTTTTTTACAGAGACGCCTGACGACCGACGAACAGTGGTGTGCAACCTTTGTCGCGCCAAGATCAGCCGGGGAGCCACCACCACCAGCATGCGCAGGCATATGATGGCCAAGCACCCCACAAGGTGGGACGAAGGCCGTTCACCGCCTCCGGTTTGCACCACTGCCTCTCCCCCTGTGCCCCAACCTGCCACTGAGATCCAACCCCCCTCTGAGGACACAGGCACTACCGTCTCCTGGCCTGCACCCACACCCTCACCTCCGCTGTCCTCGGCCCCATCCAGCAATGTCTCTCAGCGCAGCGTCCAGACGTCGCTAGCGCCACTGTTTGAGCGCAAGCGCAAGTACGCCGCCACGCACCCGCACGCTCAAGCGTTAAACGTGCACATTGCCAAATTGATCAGCCTGGAGATGCTGCCGTATAGGCTTGTGCAAATGGAGGCTTTCAAAAGCATGATGGCGGCGGTGGCCCCGCGCTACTCGGTTCCCAGTTCCCACTACTTTTCCCGATGTGCCGTCCCAGGCCTGCACGACCACGTCTCCCGCAACATTGTACGCGCCCTCACCAACGCGGTTACTGCCAAGGTCCACTTAACAACGGACACGTGGACAAGCACAGGCGGGCAGGGCCACTATATCTCCCTGACGGCACATTGGGTGAATTTAGTGGAGGCTGGGACAGAGTCAGAGCCTGGGACCGCTCACGTCCTACCCACCCCCAGAATTGCGGGCCCCAGCTCGGTGCTAGTATCTGCGGCGGTGTATGCTTCCTCCACTAAACCACCCTCCTCCTCCAACGCAACCTCTGTCTCGCAATCAAGATGTGTCAGCAGCAGCAGCACGTCGCCAGCAGTCGGTGTCACGCGGCGTGGCAGCACAGCGGTGGGCAAGCGTCAGCAGGCCGTGCTTAAACTACTCAGCTTAGAAGAGAAGAGGCACACGGCCCACGAACTGCTGCAGGGTCTGACAGAGCAGACCGACCGCTGGCTTGCGCCGCTGAGCCTCCAACGGCCTTAACCTGGTGGAGGCTCTGCAGCTCGGCAGCCTCACGCACGTGCCATGCCTGGCCCATGTCTTTAATTTGGTGGTTCAGCGCTTTCTGAAAAGCTACCCACACTTGTCATACCTGCTCGGAAAGGTGCGCCGGGTCAGCGCACATTTCCGCAACTTCAAGACGGACGCTGCCACCCTGCGGACCCTGCAACATCGGTTTAATCTGCCAGTGCACCGACTGCTGTGCGACGTGCCCACACGGTGGAACTCTACGCTCCACATGTTGGCCAGGCTCTATGAGCAGCGTAGAGCTATAGTGGAATACCAACTCCAACATGGGCGGTGTAGTGGGAGTCAGCCTCCTCAATTCTTTACAGAAGAGTGGGCCTGGTTGGCAGACATCTGCCAGGTCCTTGGAAACTTTGAGGAGTCTACCCAGATGGTGAGCGGGGATGCTGCAATCATTAGCGTCACCATTCCTCTGCTATGCCTCTTGAGAAGTTCCCTGCAAAGCATAAAGGCAGACGCTTTGCACTCGGAAACGGAGGCGTGGGAAGACAGTATGTCGCTGGATAGTCAGAGCACCCTCATGTCTATATCTCAGCACGTTGAGGAGGAGGAGGAGGGGGAGGAGCATGAGGAGGAGGGGGAAGAGACAGCTTGGGCCACTGCTGAGGGTACACATGCTGCTTGCCTGTCATCCTTTCAGCGTGTATGGCCTGAGGAGGAGGAGGAGGAGGAGAAGGAGGATCCTGAAAGTGATCTTCCTAGTGAGGACAGCCATGTGTTGCGTACAGGTACCCTGGCACACATGGCTGACTTCATGTTAGGATGCCTTTCTCGTGACCCTCGCATTACACGCATTCTGGCCACTACGGATTACTGGGTGTACACACTGTTCGACCCACGGTTTAAGGAGAACCTTTCCACTCTCATTCCCGAAGAGGAAAGGGGTTCGAGAGTGATGCTATACCACAGGACCCTGGCGGACAAGCTGATGGTAAAATTCCCATCGGACAGCGCTAGTGGCAGAAGGCGCAGTTCCGAGGGCCAGGTAGCAGGGGAGGCGCGGAGATCAGGCAGCATGTACAGCACAGGCAGGGGAACACTCTCTAAGGCCTTTGACAGCTTTCTGGCTCCCCAGCAAGACTGTGTCACCGCTCCCCAGTCAAGGCTGAGTCGGCGGGAGCACTGTAAAAGGATGGTGAGGGAGTACGTAGCCGATCGCACGACCGTCCTCTGCCCCCTACAACTACTGGGTGTCGAAGCTGGACACGTGGCCTGAACTCGCGCTATATGCCCTGGAGGTGCTTGCTTGTCCTGCGGCTAGCGTCTTGTCAGAGAGGGTGTTTAGTGCGGCTGGGGAATCATCACGGATAAGCGTACCCGCCTGTCAACCGACAGTGCCGACAGACTTACACTCATCAAGATGAACAAAGCCTGGATTTCCCCAGACTTCTCTTCTTCACCAGCGGACAGCAGCGATACCTAAGCAATAGGTAGGCTGCACCCGCGGATGGAAGTATCGTTCTCTATCACCATCAAAAACGGGGACATTTTTGCTTCATCAATCTGTGTATAATATTCCTCCTCCTCCTGCTCCTCCTCCTGAAACCTCACATAATCACGCCGAACGGGCAATTTTTCTTAGGCCCACAAGGCTCAGTCATATAATTTTTCTAAACAATTTTTATACGTTTCAATGCTCATTAAAGTGTTGAAACTTGCACCTGAACCAATTTTTATTTTAACTGGGCTGCCTCCAGGCCTAGTTACCAATTAAGCCACATTAACCAAAGCGATTAATGGTTTCACCTGCCCTCTTGGTTGGGCATGGGCAATTTTTCTGAGGTACATTAGTACTGTTGGTACACCAATTTTTGGGGGCCCTCGCCTACAGTGTAATCCAATTAATTTTTAGCCCACCTGCATTACAGCTGACATTACATCAGCTGTGTTGGGCACTGCAATGGGATATATTTATGTGCCGCCGGTGGGTTCCAGGGAGCCACCCATGCTGTCGGCCACACGGAGTTGTAACTGCATGTGTCCACTTCTAAAGAACCCCAGTCTGACTGGGGCATGCAGTGTGGGCCGAAGCCCACCTGCATTTAATCGGACGTTACCTCAGCTGTGATGGGCACTGCAGTGGGATACATTAATGTACAGCCGGTGGGTTCCAGGGAGCCACCCATGCTGTGGGTGCACACGGAATTCCCATTGCGGAGTTGTACCTGCCTGTGACTATTTATAAAAAACCGCGGTCTGACTGGGGCATGCAGACACCTTGACAGAATGAATAGTGTGTGGCACATAGGTTCCCCATTGCTATGCCCACGTGTGCAGCTCCTGATGGCGATGGCACAGGATTATATTTCTCATTGCTTCTGTACAGCATTGTGGGCTATCGCCCCACCCCTTTTAAAGAGGGTCGCTGCCTAGAACTTGAGATGCAGCCCAACATGTAGCCCCTCGCCTGCCCTATCCGTTGCTGTGTCGTTCCCATCACTTTCTTGAATTGCCCCGATTTTCACAAATGGAAACCTTAGCAAGCATCGGCGATATACAAAAATGCTCGAGTCGCCCATTGACTTCAATGGGGTTCGTTACTCGAAACGAACCCTTGAGCATCGCGATAATTTCGTCCCGAGTAACGAGCACCCGAGCATTTTGGTGCTCGCTCATCTCTAATGCTAACATATTGGCAGGCATAAGGAAGCAACAAGAAGCTGAAATACGATGGCTTGAGGGCGATTTCTAGCTCTTGGGCTCACTGGCGGATTCACCTGTCTCCTTGTGTGTGAATCTGAGCCTGCATATAGGGCTGCATAGCTGCAGAAAAGTAACAGTACCCATCCTAAACTCTGTTCACCCAAAGCACCATACAGTATATGGGTTAACTCTGTCTCTATATCTTTCTGAGAGCAGGAGACAGGGGGATTAGTTGGACTATGCACTGCACGTAGCTATGTAACATCCACAAGTACTCTGAGGGAAGGGGGCCCAGGCAGTCATTAGGTGGGATGGGAGGCAGGGCTTCTTGGCCCTTGATCCCCCTGTTCTATTGGTCCCATAGAAAGTGTGTTGTCTGCTACCATTGATGGCACGCCAATGAAAACAGTATTGACTTTTTCATTGCAGAAAATTAGAATCTTGATACAGTTTAGTTTATAGAGGTGCCAGAGGATGCAAGTAGTTCAGATTTGGTGTTTTAATTTTCAAGTAAAATACACCACATATTAAATATGGGGAAAAAAAAATCAATTTTTTTAAATCTTATTTGCTAAGAAGAATAGAAGGATGAATTTAGAATTCAGATTTCTGCTAGAAAAGAGGGCTAAATAGCACAGCAAGCTGCTATTTCATCCTGTAAACTCGGGCAAAATGCAGGCCGGAAATCGAACAGACCCCATTATAGTCAATTGGGTCCATCCGGCATTATTCGGTTCCGTCATAAGACGGTTTTGTTTGGCCAGGGAGTACTGTTTTCCTGCTCCCCTTAACTATCTACAGCCACCATCAATGAACATTGCACTTCATGACAGGTTAGAAGGAGGACAAATAAAAAATATTTAATGAGCTTGCCTAGGGCCAAACAGTGTCTGCTCAACTCTACACATCTACTGACATTCCCCGGCTGCTACAATTCTCTCGATGAATCCTGGTGTCTCCCACGGCAAACATCTTAATGATATGTTATATTTTAACTATTTTTCAGTGAGTTCAACCTAAATCTAGGAACATTACTATTATAAAGGCAAAAATATTTGACAAAACAATCAATATGTTATCTATATATATAAAATTGAATGTATGCGTGTCTGTCTGTCTGTCTGTCTGCGTGTCTGTCTGTCTGTTTGTCCTTTATGCGCTACTACACCATTCATCCGATCGCCATGAAACTTTGGGAAGTTGTTGAGTACACTCCTGGGAAGATTATAGGCATAGTACAAATATCCTATGATAAATGGCGCGCGTGCGAGCGTTGCCGACAGTTATGCCAACCCCACGTAGATCGTTCGATTTCCATCATTGCCACTAATTCTCTCACTTCCCGATAGCGTAGAAACATGAAATTTGGCACGAGCATTGATTATGTCATAAATAGGAAAAGGTAATGGGTCTCAAATCGATTATTTAATTCTAAGCGCCAAAGAATAAGCGTCCAAATTTTACGTACGGAATCTAATTTTCTCATTTCCCGATGTCATAAAAACTTGAAATTTGGCACGAGCATTGATTATGTCATAAATAGGAAAAGGTAATTGGTCCTAACTCAATTATTCAATTCTAAGCATCAAAGAATCAGCGTCCAAATTTTACGTACAGAATCTAATTTTCTCGCTTCCCAATGTCATAGAAACTTGAAATTTGGCATGAGCATTGATTATGACATAAATAGGAAAAGTTAATGGGTCCCAACTCAATTATTCAATTCTAAGCGCAAAAGAATTAGCGTCCAAATTTTACGTACAGAATCTAATTTTCTCGCTTCCCAATATCATAGAAACTTGAAATTTGGCACGAGCATTGATTATGTCATAAATAAGAAAAGGTAATGGGTCCCTACTCGATTATTCAATTCTAAGCGCAAAAGAATTAGCGTCCAAATTTTACGTACGGACTCTAATTTTCTCGCTTCCCAATATCATAGAAACTTGAAATTTGGCACGAGCATTGATTATGACATAAATAGGAAAAGTTAATGGGTCCCAACTCGATTATTCAATTCTAAGCGCAAAAGAATTAGCGTCCAAATTTTACGTACGGAATCTAATTCTCTCACTTCCTGATGTCATATATATATATATATATATATATATATATATATATATATATATATATATATATAAATGAATGACTGTCTGTCTGTCTGTTCTTTATGCATTACTACACCATTCATATAATCGCCATGAAACTTTGGGAAGTTGCTGAGTACACTCCTCCGAAGATTACTGGCATAGTACAACTATGCTACGATAGGTGGCGTGCGTGCGAGCATCGTCGACAGTTATGCCCCCCAGAAAAAGATCGTTTGATTTCCATCTCAAGCACGAAAGCAAAAGGCATTACGAGCAACGGGAGGCGTGTTCAACTACAAAATGATGCATCCGCCGAACGTTTCGCAAGACAATTGCTGGATATTGAGAATCCTGAGGTAAAATGAAAGCTGTGCTGTGATTTGTTGCTATATATTATACTGCTGAGGTAACATGAAAGCTGCGCTGTGATTGGTTGTTATATATTATACCACTGAGGTAACTTGAAAGCTGCGCTGTGATTGGTTGTTATCTAGATATATAAAAACGAACGTATGTATGTATGTCTGTCTTCGCAGCAACGCGCGACGGGTAAGCTAGTGCTATATAAACTAGTATGTGTGAAAAACATAATTCCGGCAAATTCAATCTTCTCGACTCACAGTTGTCAATGCTTTCCAAGAGTTGGTTTCACTTGTTCTATACTCCTATTACTAGGAAGAAAAATATAGGTCAGTTAATATCACCTCATAGTAAAAGAAAATCCTTCAACTCAAGGAACAGTGTATTGATATCAAGAACAACAAATATAGCTATGAAACAGAGAAGCCCTTACAACTTAGTTAAAATAACAATTATCACAGAAACTTGTACTATAAAATGAGATATTAAAAACTTGCAGAGTTCAGTTGCTTTAATGAAAGATAATAAACATTTAAGCAATATCTAAGGAATTTGACATTTAGCTATTCATGCAAATTCATAGGCCATTTTCGCAAGAGAGTTATTTTGCTGAGCATGTTGGCTCAAAAATTTTTTTTTTGTTAAATCACTTTTTATTTAGATTTTTTCACATTAATTTTTACAGACAATGAATCTTACTTTTTCATTTTCATACATCAAAAATTTGCAAACCATATGAATTTACACGCAATTCCTGCCAACTAGTGGCGTATTGTTTTTCACACAGCCATACTTTAATAAGATATAAAAGAGATATACTGTATTTCTGTTGTTATTCTACGCACTTGTTCAGTATAGTTTTTAAGTGGCATGTGCTAAGCATTGTTTCTAAGGGGACAAAAAGTCGTGAAATGTCAGATGAGATTGATTTACCCAGCTCAATAATTCTTTAAAACAACAAATTTGGTTTACTTTCTCCCTCCACAAATCCACCGTTGGAGGGTTTTGTTTTCCCCAGAAGAGGGGAATCAAGGTTTTTGCTGCTGCTAACAAGTACATGGCCAACCTGTCCTTTGTTGGGTCTAAAGAAGCATTGGCTCTGTCTAAGATGATTGGATCAGGAGATAGCTGTATATTTTTCTTTAGTATAATTTCCATTTCCTTTGTAACCTCTGTCCAGAATTTTTAAATCTTATCACAATTGCACCAGATATGTAGATATGAACCAGTTTTCTTCTTACTAGAGTTGAGTGAACATACTCTGCCGAGCTTGATGTTCCTTCAAGTATTAGCGTACTCGATGGTGCTCATTACTCGAACGAGCATCAAATTGTGTTCGACCCCGCCGCAGCTTTTGGCTCCTCCCCACTGTGACATGCCTGTTTTGGCCCCTCCCCGCCGCGATGCAGCACGCGTCATTGCCACATTTTTAGTCTGTCAGGAAGGAGAGAGAGAGAGAACACGAACCAAGAAAAAAAAAAAAAAAAAAGCTCATGACCCGGCGTCCCACATACAAAAATGCTTGAGTCTCCCATTGTACTCAATGGGGTTCGTTACTCGAGTAGAGCTCTCGAATTTTACAAAAAGATTGACTCGAATAACGCAGATCTGAGCATTTGGGTGCTCTCTCATCTTTACTTCTAACATCTCCAACATTTGTCTGTCTCCAAGAGCTTAAATGGATATAACCACTCTGGGGTTTTGTACCATCTAGCTGATAATTTGTAGCTATTCTCCTGGAGATGTACGCATGGGGAAATTCCATATGGAAATTTAAATATTGTTCTAATATCTGCATCCATTATCTTGATACCCAGTTCCTTTTTCCAATAGGAGATATAAGTTGGTCTGACAGTGGAATGGGAGCAGGTGAAGTTTTTTGCCAGAAGTGCCATCCATCTGGCGTTTTTATTTTTATTGCTAATTAGTTTTTCAAAATCTGTTAAGGGTCACAGAAATGTGCTGCTTTCTAAACTCCAAGATCCCTGCTGAAAGATGCGGAAGGTGAATGTTCCTGTGAGGTGCAAGTGTATTTATTATGCAGAGGGGATCTTTATGTATTATCACTTGCATGTCTTTATTAGGAGTAGCAGGTGATGGTGAGGGTGCCAATAGAGGACTAACTGCATCCTAGGTCTCGCAGATACCTCTCAATAAGATGTTAAACCCCTTGGCCCTATAGATCTTAGAGCTTTTTTAGGTTGCTCCACATATCTGTTGTATGTTCTATTGTGATAGGAGTAATGAAGGATTATATACCTTATCTTATATTCCATGTGGTGTTCACCATTTTTTTTCTTTGTGTGTCACCAAATCTACACTATGTGAAAGTAGTCTTAGCATATGATCATGAAAATAAATATGCACCAAATTCTGTACCATTTTCTTCATCAGGCTCTCTGTTCACATTGTAACAAAGCAAGAGATGAAGGAGGGGTAAAGTTATGCTGAATACTGAAACTTTTTCCATGCATCATGACTTTATTGTGATTTTACAGCAAAATTCAGAAAATTGTGGCAAAATGGTGGCAGCCCAATTAGAATATGAACCATTAATTTTATATATTAACCTATTATGCGGCACAGTGTCAAATGCTTTAGAAAAATCCACATATACAAGATTAATAGACTCTCCCAGGTCCAGCCTAGAACTTACTTCATTGTAGAAGCTGATCAAGTTGGTTTGCCATGATCGATCCCTCATGAACCTGTGCTGATGAGGAGTTATACCGTTGTTTTCCTTGAGGTATTCCTCAAATATTTTTCCAATTATTGAAGTGAGACTTACCGGCCTCTAGTTACCAGGCTCTCTTATTGACCCTTTTTTGTATATTGGGACCCCATTGACAATGCGCCAATCCAGTGGTACAACCCGGGTCTCTACGGAGTCCCTAAATATTAGAAATAGCAGCCTGTCTATCATTTCACTTAGTTCCCTTAAGACCCTTGGGTGTATTCTATCTGTGCCCGGCGATATATGGATTTTAATCTTTTTTAGCTGGCTCTGCACTTCCTCCTGCATTAGGCAGGTGATATTTAGTGGGGGGTTCATTTTTATTCCCTTGTATCTCATGTGATACTTTTTTTTTCTCTCGTGAATATACTTGAGAAAAAACTATTTAATAGATTCGCCTTTCCCTGATCTTCTTCTATGATTTCTCCTGCATTATTTGTTAAAGGGTCAGTGCTCTCAGTGCAAATCCTTTTACCATTTAAATAAATTGAAAGATAGTTTAAGGTTTTGTTTTTGCTCTCTTTGGAAATCAGTCTCTATGCCTCCTCCTTTGCGTTTTTTATCATTTCCTTACATAATTGTTTTTTTTTTCCCCTGTATGTTTTTAGCACTTCTTCACTACCTTTTTATTTTAGTAATTTAACGTTTCTTTTTTTCACTTATTGCCCCCTTAGAGTTTTGTTAAGCCACATTGGTTTCCTTCTATTTGTATTTATTTTGTTTTTGTAGGGTATAAACTGCTCACATGAGGTATTTCGGATGTTTTTAAACTCCTCTCATTTGTCACCTGTACTGTTTTTTTTAGGACATTGTCCCATTTAATGTTCTTGAGAGTAATTCTGAGTTGATCAAAGCTTGCTTTACTAAAGTTTAGTTTTTTTGTTGCTCCCTGACAAGGCTTCCTATTGAATGACAGCTGGAAATTAATTATATTGTGATCACAATTACCCAAGTGTCACTCAACCATGATTCTGTCCAGTTTGTTGGTTAATAATAAGTCCAGAATGGCCTTCTATCTAGTTGGCTCCTGTACAAGTTCGGTAAGGTAGTTATCTTTAATTGTTCTCAAGAACTTATAACCATATAATATCCGGATAATTAAAGTCTCTCATAATAATTACTTCATTGCGGTTTGACACCTCTTCTATTTGTCTTAGTAATACATTTTCAGTTTCTTCTGTTATTTTTGGTGGCTTATAGAAAACGCCTATCAGGATTTTGCTATTTTTCCCTCCCTGTATTTCTCGCCAAAGAGATTCCACAATTTCGTTTCCTACACCTATATCTTCTTGAAGCCTTGGCATTAAGTAAGGTTAAACATACAGACATACCCCTCCCACTTCCCAGTTTCCATGGTCTCTTCTGAAGTGATTTTAACCCCATAAATTCACCGCCCAATCACACTTATTATCAAGCCAAGTTTCCATTATTCCTACTAAATTGTAGTTTTCCTCAGACATTCTCACTTCAAATTCGCACACTTTACTGATCAGACTTCTTGCATTTGTGTCCATACAATTTATACAGTTGTTGTTATTATTTGTATTCATTATGCTATTTATGGTCCTATTAGCTGTTCTGTCAGTTCTACTCCCATTATCATTATTTGGTCCCAGGTCACTGTCTACACTGTCTTCCCTATTATCTCTCTGGTCCCCCCCCCCCAGTCCCTTGTTTAAACACTCCTCCAACCTTCTAGCCATTTTCTCCCCCAGCACAGCTGCACCCTCTCCATTGACATACAGCCTGTCCCTGAGGTAGAGCTTGTAGCCAACAGCAAAGTTAGCCCAGTTCTCCAGGAACCCAAACCCCTCTTGCTTACACCAACTCTGGAGCCACTTGTTTACCTTCCTAATCTCCCACTGCTTTTCTGGTGTGGCATATGGTTCAAATAATAATTCTAAGAAAACTACCTTGAAGGTCCTCGCCCTGAGCTTAGATCCTAGGTCCATGAAATTGTTTTTGAGGTCCTCCATTGACCTTTAATTTTGTCATTGGTGCCAATGTGTACCATGACTGCTGGATCCTTACCAGTTCCCCCCAGTACTCTGTCAACCCGATCAGCGATATGTCAAACTTGAGCACCAGGAAGACAACACACCATTCGATGATCCTGGTCTTTGTGGCAGATTGCCCTGTCTGTCCCTCTAATAATTCAGTCCCCCACCACTAGGACCTGTCTAGCCTGCCCTGTGCTCCCCTTCCCCTTCTTAGTAGAACAGTCATCTCCCTGGTGGTCAGAGGGCATGTGATGCTGCAGCAGTGCTAATTCTGCCAACTTTGCAAATTTGTTGGGGTGTGCCAGTTCAGGACTAGCCTCCTTGGTCTTCTTCCCTCTACCCCTTTTAACTGTCACTAAGCTGCCTGTTTATCCTGTTCTCCAGAGCTACCATCCCCACCTCTTCCCCAGCAAGTACCTGCTCAGTGGGCAGCAAACGTATTGTCAATGTATCTCAGTCTTGCAAGCTGTCCATTTAGATCCAGGATCTGGGCTTCCAAATGTGCAACGTACTCACATCTCGTACAGCAGTATGCACCCTCAAGCGGTTGTTCAAGGACTGTATACATTGCACAAGATGCACACTGGCAGCATTGCCAAACATGGAGCGCATGGGATCTACAGTTATAAAAAGAAAAAAAGAGAAATGAAAGTCAACTAGATCATAGAAATGAAAGTCAACTAGATCATGATCACTCATGTGCCTCCACCCATTCACGACCACTCACGGGCCTCCGCCTCTTCGCGACCACTCATGTGCTTCTGCCCATTCGCGACCACTCACATGCATCCGCATGCGCACGACCTCTCACATGCCTCCACCTCTGCTTTTTTTTTTTTTTAAATTACACTCACGTTCCCAGTGGCTGCTCACTCTCAGTCACAATGATTTGCCTCCCTTACACACACTCCCTTACACACACTCACTCGTTCACCCTTTCTCACTTGAGAATATACTTATCTGGTTGTTATGATCAGAAATCTTCTTTTTAACAGCCCCTCTTCAGTCTGGTCAGGCAGCCGATGGTGTCACCCACCAGGCACAGGTTCTAGTGTCGAGACCTCTTTCTCACCAGCAGTCACACTCTCTGACCGCCTGCCGCTTCAGGCCCTGCTGCTGCTCTTCTCCTCTGCCAGACGGATCCTCTAGCTGCTGCTCTGCTGGTTTTCCTGGCAGCTTGGTGGCTCTTGATGCCGCTCCAATGCACCCTTGCTTCCCGCTCCCACTCTCTGCCCCAAAGATTCCCGCCTGACATCACTCCCGGATTTTTGGAAAAATATAGAAAAATCAATATAAAGCCATGATGTGCGGAGACAATGTCAAAAGTGGTTGCTTGCAACACTCCCCTTGAACCTGTGTTGCATACGTTTTAGGGCTCATCCTCACGGGCCTGTGCGTGCAACGCTGCGAGTCTCCCGCAACGTTGTCCGTGTTACAGTCCATATGCTCTGCTGGCAGAGAGCCAGCAGAGACTACGTATGGGCTACAATTGGCACAGCGCATGCCCGGGAATGATGCAATCACAGAGATGCGCAGTGTGATTTTTTTTTATTTCCTGCTCTCCATACAAGGGCTTCATATGATATGCAGGGAAGTAGAGCATGTGGCGATTTATTTCTCTTGTGTATCAATATGCAGTGGCCACATATAGGTGTGAATGGAAGAATAAAAGTCCACTGACTTTCATTGCCTCCATTCACGCACTGGATATACCCATGCGTAATACTCGGTGACAATACACCCGTTTGAATGAGCCCTTAGGGTAGAAGTACCACAGGATTGAGAAAAACTGGTATAAAGCACCTACATTGGAACTTAAGTATATATGAAGATCAATGTTGAAGTAGGCCCCTAGACAAAATATTTGGTGGGGACCAATCTCTTTGTTTAGTAGGAGTAGCCTCCAATTTCTGGATGATCTCACAGTGCAGAATAAAAGAAACTTAGGTTAAGGCCGTACTGTTGTGTTGCCTGAGCCAAAGATACCCCTATAATCTGGCTTTGATTGTACAAATCAGTAAACATATAGCACTGTATCCATTGTAGAATATAATAGTGATGTGTTGGATTCAAAGTTATTTGACATATAAACTGTCAGACAAAGATCACTTGACTTTCTGTAAGACCAGGTGGATCCACCTTGCCACAGACGGGTTTGTCTTTGGGCTCTCTGAGGAGGCAGCACCTGGGGAACTCCAGTTTCGAGCTTGACCCCTCCAAGTGGGATACTGTTTTTGCTGCAAGATCCCCAAGCCTTTACACACACAGATAGTCAGGGTAATGTGTCTGAAATGGGCTAAGGCATGGTACCTGAAGATCTGAACATGAGCATAGTGGAGAAACAGGGTGTAGTCAGAGCTAACAACACAGGTGCAATAACAAGGTCCAGGCTGAAGGTCAGGGCAGGCAGCAAACAATAATGAGGTTCAGAATACAGAGCCGAGGTCAGGGAACACAGACTTCAAAATAGTCAGAGTCAGGCAAGGATCAGAACCAGAATATACACAGACGGGCGCTTTTTCACAAATGGCTAATGAGATAAAATTGCTTAGGCATCCATGCCTAATATAGCAGGGAATAGCGGGTGTTTGGTGGGGGACTGGATTAGAAGATGCACAACGGCCCTATAAGTAATGGGGTGGGAGCGTGCACGAGCCCTACAGGCAGAGGATAGGGAGCAAGCAGCAGCATGAGACAGGCATCGGCATCTGACTCAAACCCCAGATGCAGTTGAGTGGGGTGAGCAGTGGAGACGCACCGTGACACCAGCCATTACAATCTTGGAGAGACAGTTCAGAAATAAAAGGGAAATTACTTTGAGTAAGCCACAAATCTGGTCCTGTATCCCACATACTTTAACTCTTTTAAAGATTTTTGTATATATTTAAGGTCTTAGGAAACTTTTACAATTACATATGGTGTATGTAAAACAATTTGAAAAGCCATTTGTCATATTTTGGCTCAGAAACTTCCAAAATGTTGATAAATTTGTAGTTGCGGCTAAGTATCATACTCAATAAATAAGGACCACAAAACTGTTATCACATGTTAATAAAGTACAGTAAGGAGTTGTGCCAGTATTTGAAAATATGATATATGCTGAGACAAGCAATATATCATGAGGTGAGGGAATGACACACTTCTGATTTTCTTCAACTTTTAAACCCATCACATGTTAATTCCTCTCTTTACAGTATTTTTAGTTTTAAACTTTCTGCAGAACAGGATGTAATACATAGCAAATAGGAGCCATTTGTGGTAAGTGTATATACAGTAGTTGAGATATTCTTACTTATAAGTAATTGGAGAAGGATAATTGAAGTCTGTAGGTCACAGTACATGTTGGTGGGTATATAAAGAGTACTATCTACAGAGTAATCCATCAGCTTCAATTGAAGGTGCTGAGATCAAAGAATGAAACAGTAAACATATCCAGACAAGGTTATCCATAGACCTAAAATAACTTGTTTAGTAACTGACTGTAATATAGTTCCTCCTTATTATAGAATGCTTAGAGAATCATGTCCAAGATTTTCCAAAGAATCTCATATATAAAGAAACACACTTTGCTGAATCATTTATACATGCAAAGAAAGATGACTTCTACTATGTGGAATAGAAATGTTAAGTACTAAATCTAAATATGCTAATGTATAGTTAGTAACATAGTATGTTAGGCTGAATGAAGCCAATTCACCTAGTTCAGTCTGTTTCTATCCCCTTCCTTTTGTTAATCCAGAGGAAGGCAAAAAAACCCAAAAAAAACAAGGCAGATGCCAATTTAGCTCATTTGGAGGAAAAAAATCCTTCCCGACTCCATAATGGCAGTCAGAATAATCCCTGAATCAATGTTT
The DNA here is from genome assembly GCF_035609145.1 of Eleutherodactylus coqui. Taxonomy (NCBI): domain Eukaryota; kingdom Metazoa; phylum Chordata; class Amphibia; order Anura; family Eleutherodactylidae; genus Eleutherodactylus; species Eleutherodactylus coqui. The sequence goes on along the minus strand of NC_089837.1, from coordinate 158,038,350 downwards.
GAGTTCTATATAACTCCAAGACCCAGATCAACAACCCCGCTGGTCACCTAATGTCTATATCCTGTAATATCATAGCGCTCTAAAAAGACATCTAGTCCCTTCTTAAACTCCTCAATGGATTTTGCCATCACAATGTCCTCAGGCAAAGAGCTCCACAGTCTCACTGCTCTTACAGTAAAGAACCCCTTTCTGCATTGGTGATTAAACCTGCTTTGTTCTAGACATACAGGATGCCCTTTTGTTACCGTCACAGTCCTGGGTATAAACAGATCATGGGAGAGATCCTTGTATTGTCCCCTCATACATAGTTATTTGGTAGCCCCTTAGCCATTTTTTTCCCAGGGTGAATAATTCCAATTTGGATAGCCTCTCTGGATATTCCAGTCCCCTCATTTCATTTATTAATTTAGTTGCCCTTCTTTGGACCTCTTCAAGCACTGCAACATCTTTCCTGAGCACCGGTGTCCAGAACTGTACACAGTATTCTATATGAGGCCTGACAAGTGCCTTATATAGTGGAAGAATAATGTTCTCATCCCTCGCCCCTATACCTCTTTTAATGCACCCCAAGACTTTATTTGCTTTTGCAGCAGCTGACTGGCATTGCCTGTTCCAATTAAGCCTACAGTCAACTAGTACCCCCAGATCTTTTTCCACATCACTTTTCCCTAGCAGTACCCCATTTAGTGTATATTGGTGACATCCGTTCCTCTTGCCCATGTGCATAACCTTACATTTATCAACATTGAACTTCATTTGCCATTTTTCTGCCCAAGCCCCGAGTTTATCTAGGTCCATTTGTAATCGTACATTGCCCTCCGCTGTATTAATTATCTTGTTTAATTTTGTATCATCTGCAAATATTGATATTTTACTGTGCAGCCCCTCTATCAGGTCATTGATAAATATATTGAACAGAATGGGGCCTAATACTGCACTAGCAATAGTGGCCCAATCAGAGTACGAACCATTTATTACCACCCTCTGCTTTCTATCTCTGAGCCAGTTCTTTACCCAGATACACACCTTTTTGCCCAGTCTGAGCTGTCTCATTTTATATATAAACCTATTATGTGGCACGGTGTCAAATGCTTTAGAAAAATTCTGATATACGAGATCAATAGACTCTCCCAGGTCCAGCCTAGAACTTACTTCATTGTAGAAACCCTTGGCCCCGATGCAAAATCTGTAACGCGGCCCCTTACCTACCATGTGTTATTTATAATATTGGTGTTTTTTATGTGATGGAGCGACCTTTGGGCCCCCTAAGGCCCTGCTACCCCTACACCCCCTATAGCTACACCCCTGCCTTCAACTAAAGTGGAAAGTGGTGCAAATTTATAGCATCTGGCCACCAATTATGTTATGCTCAGTATGAGAAACAAAATAATCTTGTAGATATGAAACTTTTCAATGGCTAACAAAATAAAAAAATGTTGTTCCAGTAAGTTTTTGTGGCTACTTTGTCCTCTTCATCGGGCTAGTTTAAGAAAATGAAGAAACACATATATAAAAGGTGTTATATCTACATTGTTTTATTTCTCTTAGGCTGGATTCACACGACCATATAATAGTTGCGAAGAGGGGACACTGTTTGGAAAAAGCTAGAGGTGCTGTTGTAGAATTGTTTTGCCAGAGTTGTTAATTGCAGATTTAAAATGAGGTTTTGCTTTGTCTTTAGAGCAGTGAAACACATGGATGTGAGCTAGTTCTGTCATTATTTGACTTGATTAATGGGTATCTCCCCTGTGAGAATGTTTCTGAACATGTTTTTAGTGTCGTACTTGAGTATACATTTCCATTAAATTCATTCTTCACATTTAACAGTCATGACGTATTAGGTTGACTTTAATGTTCTCGATTCTCAAAAGTGTAACACTGTGTAAAGGGAAAGAGGTTAGTTGTATAGTACATACCGTACAATTGGGGTGGGGTTCAACAAATGTATGTCTACAAAATACTTTCTACACCTGGAGAACAGTACTGTTCCACTATCTAGATCAACAAAAGGCTGAATTCACGCAAGGTACAAACTATGCCTGGGGCGTTTCTGTAAGAGGATGGTGTTTGTGAAAATGAGCTCCATATACAATATGAAGCAATGCTTTTTTGTCTGCAGCCTGAGGTTTAAAAGTTCAGGTTTTGTGATGTGATACCTGTGATCTTCTTTGACTGGATTAGAAACCATTAATAAAGGTCCACTTTTGCATAAGAGATAATGTGGCCTGCCCATATTGATTTCCTGCAGAGGATAACAACTCACATAGGCAATAAAATCCTGTGAACAAATACAGTGTGGGCTCTGCTGCACATATTTGTGTTTGGGAACGATGCCCACATATTCCTACGCAGGTGCACTACTTCAGAATTAAAAGGACCACATGTGAGATCTAAATGTAAGAAACCTTGTTGCCAAAGCAAAGTTTGTTCTTCAAACTTTTTAGGTTGATTGAAATCATGACAGCTTCAAGCTAATGTATTCACAGTTTTAAAGAGGGTCTTTGCAGTTCTTTTTACTGATGAACTAGCCTCTGACCAGTACAGTGGGCTGGACGTTGTCATCAGTGGTCAGGAGAGGAAATCGGAGCGCCGGCTTCACTCCCTTTGAAACCAATGGGAGCACAGTGCTGCTACTCTACATCCTGCTTTTCTCCTGGTTAGGATGTCACTTACATCCAGTCCTGACCGAGGGAGAAGCAGGAAGTGGATCCACAGTATGGCTCTCCTATTGATTTCAATGGGAGCAAAGCCGACACTGAACACTAATGGCAAAGTCCATCCCACTGCCATGGGCAGTGGGCCAGACAATCAGTTGATGGATGGGGATCCTGAGCAGTAGACCCTGTCCATCAACTACTGATGATCTATGCAGAGGTTAATGTGCACATTTGGACAGATATACACTTTCCAAATTTTAGCCTTTACATTCAGTTCTTCCTTGTATGTGGGTCCTTCTGTGTTCAGCTTTGTCTTCAGCAAGAAAAAAAGCATGCACAATCAAATTGAAATCAGATGATTGACTCAGCCTTTGAAGAATATTCCATTACTTTGTCTTAAGAAGCTATTCGGTTGCTTTTGTGGTAATTTTATGGGTCATTATACATCTACACTGCAAAGCACCATCCTATCTGTTTTATAGTATTTGAGCCTCGTGTGGTGCAGAGTGTAAGCTCTCGCCTATCCCCACTTGGTTCAGGTAGCCAGCTCAAGGTTGACTCAGCTTTCCATCCTTCCAAGGTCGATAAAATGAGAACCCAGCTTGGTGGGGGGTAATAAATAATAATTACCTGAAAACAGAATAAGTTGGCGCTATACAAATAACAAGATTAATTAATTATCTGTGCATAAAGTCTAGCTCTATACTGTTCAGAATTCATCCTGCTTCATCTTAGTCACATCACCAATAAACAGCAGTGACCCAATTCAATTGACTGCCTTATATGCCCATTCCATAACACTGTCTTTACCATGTTTAATAGATGATGAGGCATGCATTGGGTCATGAACCTGTCATGTCAGCACATACCTGTAAGAGCAAAATGATGATAAAGTTCATGTGCAATGTAAACTCAGGAATACGCACACCTAACACAGACAAACTGTATAAAGAACAAAATCAAGAGCTAACTGAAAACCAAAGAATAGGGAGGCTTGAAACACAACATGAAAACAGGATGAGGGAAGATGATGGAACTATCCCTGATCTAAGAATGGAACACCTGCCTATCAAAGAAGGGCACCTGACCCGACAAGGGTGACCCCACAACAGGAACTTGGGGCTCTCCTACAATATCCCTAGATGGAATAGGAAGAGGGGAAAACACCAGGATAAGACCAAAAGGTACAGAGCCTTGCATTCACTCAAAGAGCACAACTGATCATGGGGCGAATGAGCAGTGGGACACATTGTGATCAGCTTATTTTCATAGTTTCCTTCTAACAAAAATGAATTGTATAGGTCAGACAACACCTTCACACAAGCATTACTGTTTTGAAAGGGATTGTACCAGGATTAAAAGTTATCTCCATCCACAATATAGGGAATAACTTTCAGATTAGTTGGGAGTCTGACCACTGGGAATTTGAAAATAGGGGTTCCGAGGGTCTCCACATCTCTGAAGCTGCTGTCAAGCATGCGCATCACCACTCCCTTTATTTGAACTTGGCAATCCCATTGAAATGAATAAAGTAGTAGCATGCATGCTCGATCTGCTGGACCATTCATGCAGGGACCTTTGAGACCTGCGTTCTTGGGACTAGTGGGGGTCATACCGATAGCAGTTGAACCCCTGCCCATATGAAAGTTTTTCTCTATCCCGTGGGTTGGAGATTAATTTTAATCCTAACACACTCCTTGTAATTTTTTCAGTTTTTATCAATTGACATAGAACACTTTATTAATGGTAATGAATGCCTTCACTTTTTAAGTATCGACTTTACTTGTAAAACTCACTGTATGCTATATATCCATTTGTTTACTATGTAGAATAACATAGCAGAATAACAGTATCAGAGGCTAAATGATGCCAATCAATGGCATTTACTATCACAAAATTCCCACTAAAATGAATGGAAATGTTCCTCTACCTCGGTGTAAAAAACACACGACACATGACAGGGCTCTTTCACATGAGTGTCGTTTTAACTCTCAGATAGCTGCAATATAGCCGCGCTAAAACAGCTCGGCTATCTGAGCTTGCATTGGGTGAACGCATAGCAGCCGCAAACATGTCACAGCTGCTATAAGCGAGTATCCCCCTCGCTGTCCATCCCTCTATCGTCCCCTCCCTTTTCCAACTAGTTCCCATAGGAGTAGAGATGAGCGAGCACCAAAATGCTCGGGTGCTCGATACTCAGGATGAAATTTTCGCGATGCTCGAGGGTTCGTTTCGAGTAACGAACCCCATTGAAGTCAATGGGCGACTCGAGCATTTTTGTATTTCGCCGATGCTCACTAAGGTTTCCATTTGTGAAAATCTGGGCAATTCAAGAAAGTGATGGGAACGACACAGCAACGGATTGGGCAGGTGAGGGGCTACATGTTGGGCTGCATCTCAAGTTCCCAGGTCCCACTATTAAGCCACAATAGCGGCAAGAGTGGGCCCCCCCCCCTCCCAACAACTTTTACTTCTGAAAAGCCCTCATTAGCAATGCATACCTAAGCTAAGTACCACACTACCTCCAACAAAGCACAATCACTGCCTGCATGACACTCCACTGCCACTTCTCCTGGGTTACATGCTGCCCAACCCCCCCCGCGCACGACGCAGTGTCCACAGCGCACACCAAAGTGTCCCTGCGCAGCTGCACTCATGCCACACCACCCTCATGTCTATTTATAAGTGCGTCTGCCATGAGGAGGAACCGCAGGCACACCCTGCAGAGGGTTGGCACGGCTAGGCAGGGACCGTCTTTAAAAGGGGCGGGGCGATAGCCCACAATGCTGAACAGAAGCAATGAGAAATATAATCCTGTGCCACTGCCATCAGGAGCTGCACACGTGGGCATAGCAATGGGGAACCTATGTGCCACACACTATTCATTCTGTCAAGGTGTCTGCATGCCCCAGTCAGACCGCGGTTTTTTATAAATAGTCACAGGCAGGTACAACTCCGCAATGGGAATTCCGTGTGCACCCACAGCATGGGTGGCTCCCTGGAACCCACCGGCTGTACATAAATGTAACCCATTACAGTGCCCTGGACAGCAGAGCTAACGTCAGATTAAATGCAGGTGGGCTTCGGCCCACACTGCATGCCCCAGTCAGACTGGGGTTCTTTAGAAGTGGACACATGCAGTTACAACTCCCTGTGGACCCACAGCATGGGTGGCTCCCTGGAACCCACCGGCTGTACATAAATGTATCCCATTGCAGTGCCCATCACAGCTGAGGTAACGTCCGATTAAATGCAGGTGGGCTTTGGCCCACACTGCATGCCCCAGTCATACTGGGGTTCTTTAGAAGTGGACACATGCAGTTACAACTCTGTGTGGACCGACAGCATGGGTGGGTGCCAGGAAGCCACCGGCGGTACATAAATATATCCCATTGCATTGCCCATCACAGCTGAGGTAATGTCATGTTTAATGCAGGTGGGCTTCAGCCCACACTGCATGCCCCAGTCAGACTGGGGTTCTTTAGAAGTGGACACATGCAGTTACAACTCCCTGTGGACCCACAGCATGGGTTGCTCCCTGGAACCCACCGGCTGTACATAAATGTATCCCATTGCAGTGCCCATCACAGCTGAGGTAACGTCCGATTAAATGCAGGTGGGCTTCGGCCCACACTGCATGCCCCAGTCAGACTGGGGTTCTTTAGAAGTGGACACATGCAGTTACAACTCCCTGTGGACCCACAGCATGGGTGGCTCCCTGGAACCCACCGGCTGTACATAAATGTATCCCATTGCAGTGCCCATCACAGCTGAGGTAACGTCAGCTTAAATTTTACACTGTAGGCGAGGGCCCCAAAAAATTGGTGTACCAACAGTACTAATGTACGTCAGAAAAATTGCCCATGCCCAACCAAGAGGGCAGGGGAAACCCATTAATCGCTTTGGTTAATGTGGCTTAATTTATAACTAGGCCTGGAGGCAGCCGAGTTAAAATAAAAATTGGTTCAGGTGCAAGTGTCAACGCTTTAATGAGCATTGAAACGTATAAAAATTGTTTACAAAAATTATATGACTGAGCCTTGTGGGCCTAAGAAAAATTGCCCGTTCGGCGTGATTACGTCAGGTTTCAGGAGGAGGAGCAGGAGGAATATTATACACAGATTGATGAAGCTAAAAGGTCCACGTTTTTGATGGTGATAGAGAACAATGCTTCCATCCGCGGGTGCAGCCTACGTATTGTTTAGGTATCGCTGCTGTCCGCTGGTGGAGAAGAGAAGTCTGGGGAAATCCAGGCTTTGTTCATCTTGATGAGTGTAAGCCTGTCAGCACTGTCGGTTGACAGGTGGGTACGCTTATCTGTGATGATTCCCCTACCGCACTAAACACCCTCTCTGACAAGACGCTAGCCGCAGGACAAGCAAGCACCTCCAGGGCATACAGCGCGAGTTCAGGCCACGTGTCCAGCTTCGACACCGAGTAGTTGTAAGGGGCAGAGGCGTCACGGAGGATGGTCGTGCGATCGGCTACGTACTCCCTCACCATCCTTTTACAGTGCTCCCGCCGACTCAGCCTTGACTGGGGAGCGGTGACACAGTCTTGCTGGGGAGCCAGAAACCTGTCAAAGGCCTTAGAGAGTGTTCCCCTGCCTGTGCTGTATATGCTGCCTGATCTCTGCGCCTCCCCTGCTACCTGGCCCTCGGAACTGCGCCTTCTGCCACTAGCGCTGTTGGATGGGAATTTTACCATCAGTTTGTCCGCCAGGGTCCTGTGGTATAGCATCACTCTCGAACCCCTTTCCTCTTCGGGTATGAGAGTGGAAAGGTTCTCCTTATACCGTGGGTCGAGCAGTGTGTACACCCAGTAATCTGTAGTGGCCAGAATGCGTGTAACGCGAGGGTCACGAGAAAGGCATCCTAACATGAAGGACAGCCATGTGTGCCAGGGTACCTGTACGCAACACATGGCTGTCCTCACTAGGAAGATCACTTTCAGGATCCTCCTCCTCCTCAGGCCATACACGCTGAAAGGATGACAGGCAAGCAGCATGGGTACCCTCAGCAGTGGGCCAAGCTGTCTCTTCCCCCTCCTCTTCATCCTCCTCATGCTCCTCCTCCTCCTCAACGCACTGAGATATAGACAGGAGGGAGCTCTGACTTTCCAGCGACATACTGTCTTCCCCCACCTCTGTTTCCGAGCGCAAAGCGTCTGCCTTTATGCTTTGCAGGGAACTTCTCAAGAGGCATAGCAGAGGAATGGTGACGCTAATGATTGCAGCATCGCCGCTCACCATCTGGGTAGACTCCTCAAATTTTCCAAGGACCTGGCAGATGGCTGCCAACCAGGGCCACTCTTCTGTAAAGAATTGAGGAGGCTGACTCCCACTGCGCCGCCCATGTTGGAGTTGGTATTCCACTATAGCTCTACGCTGCTCATACAGCCTGGCCAACATGTGGAGCGTAGAGTTCCACCATGTGGGCACGTCGCACAGCAGTCGGTGCACTGGCAGATGAAACCGATGTTGCAGGGTGCGCAGGGTGGCAGCGTCCGTGTGGGACTTGCGGAAATGTGCGCAGAGCCGGCGCACCTTTACGAGCAGGTCTGACAAGCGTGGGTAGCTTTTCAGAAAGCGCTGAACCACCAAATTAAAGACGTGGGCCAGGCATGGCACGTGCGTGAGGCTGCCGAGCTGCAGAGCCGCCACCAGGTTACGGCCGTTGTCACACACGACCATGCCCGGTTGGAGGCTCAGCAGCGCAAGCCAGCGGTCGGTCTGCTCTGTCAGACCCTGCAGCAGTTCGTGGGCCGTGTGCCTCTTCTCTCCTAAGCTGAGTAGTTTCAGCACGGCCTGCTGACGCTTGCCCACCGCTGTGCTGCCACGACGCGCGACACCGACTGCTGGCGACGTGCTGCTGCTGACACATCTTGATTGCGAGACAGAGGTTGCGGAGGAGGAGGAGGAGGAGGGTGGTTGAGTGGAGGAAGCATACACCGCCGCAGATACCACCACCGAGCTGGGGCCCACAATTCTGGGGGTGGGTAGGACGTGAGCGGTCCCAGGCTCTGACTCTGTCCCAGCCTCCACTAAATTCACCCAATGTGCCGTCAGGGAGATATAGTGGCCCTGCCCGCCTGTGCTAGTCCACGTGTCCGTTGTTAAGTGGACCTTGCCAGTAACCGCGTTGGTGAGGGCGCGTACAATGTTGCGGGAGACGTGGTCGTGCAGGGCTGGGACGGCACATCGGGAAAAGTAGTGGCGACTGGGAACTGAGTAGCGCGGGGCCGCCGCCGCCATCATACCTTTGAAAGCCTCCGTTTCCACAACCCTATACGGCAGCATCTCCAGGCTGATAAATTTGGCAATGTGCACGTTTAACGCTTGAGCATGCTGGTGCGTTGCGGCGTACTTGCGCTTGCGCTCCAACACTTGCGCTAGCGACGGCTGGACGGTGCGCTGAGAGACATTGGTGAATGGGGCCGAGCACAGCGGAGGTGAGGGTGTGGGTGCAGGCCAGGAGACGGTAGTGCCTGTGTCCTGAGAGGGGGGTTGGATCTCAGTGGCAGGTTGGGGCACAGGGGGAGAGGCAGCGGTGCAAACCGGAGGCGATGATTGGCCTTCATCCCACCTTGTGGGGTGCTTGGCCATCATATGTCTGCGCATGCTGGTGGTGGTGAGGCTGGTGGTGGTGGCTCCCCGGCTGATCTTGGCTCGACAAAGGTTGCACACCACTGTTCGTCGGTCGTCTGCACTCTCAGTGAAAAACTGCTAGACCTTTGAGCACCTCGGCCTCTGCAGGGTGGCATGGCGCGAGGGGGCGCTTTGGGAAACAGTTGGTGGATTATTCGGTCTGGCCCTGCCTCTACCCCTGGCCACCGCACTGCCTCTTCCAACCTGCCCTGCTGCTCCACTTGCCTCCCCCTCTGAAGACCTGTCCTCAGTAGGCGTAGCAAACCAGGTGGGGTCAGTCACCTCATCGTCCTGCTGCTCTTCCTCTGAATCCTCTGTGCGCTCCTCCCTTGGACTTACTCCAATTACTACTACCTGAGTGATAGACAACTGTGTCTCATCGTCATCGTCCTCCTCACCCACTGAAAGCTCTTGAGACAGTTGCCGGAAGTCCCCAGCCTCATCCCCTGGACCCCGGGAACTTTCCAAAGGTTGGGCATCGGTCACGACAAACTCCTCCAGTGGGAGAGGATTCGGAACCATTGCTGCCCATTCTGGGCAGGGGCCCGAGAACAGTTCCTGGGAGTCTGCCTGCTCCTCGGAATGTGTCATTGTAATGGAGTGAAGAGGCTGGGAGGAAGGAGGAGCAGCAGCCAGAGGATTCAGAGTTGCAGCAGTGGACGGCGCAGAATTCTGGGTGGTCGATAGATTGCTGGATGCACTTTCTGCCATCCACGACAGGACCTGCTCACACTGCTCATTTTCTAATAAAGGTCTACCGTGTGGACCCATTAATTGTGAGATGAATGTGGGGACGCCAGAAACATGCCTCTCTCCTAATCCCGCAGCAGTCGGCTGCGATACACCTGGATCAGGAGCTCGGCCTGTGCCCACACCCTGACTTGGGCCTCCGCGTCCTCGGCCGCGTCCACGTCCTCTAGGCCTACCCCTACCCCTCAGCATGCTGTATTACCAGTAGTGCAGAAACAGAACGCTGTAATTAAATGTGCCGCTTATTGGCCTGTGGTTGGAGGCTGACTTCCCTTACGGAACGCACAGCAGAGCCAGGAAGCAATTTTGCGCACGCCTGTAGTGAGACGTAGGTGTGTATGACTGAGCTAGTGGAATTCACAGCGCAGAAGCAGTCAAGTGGCCAAAGGCCACTAGTAGGCCTTAAGTATTTTGCTTCTATTTTTTTAAAATGCTGAGCTGATACAGCAGACAGATACTGTAGGCAGCGTATAATATTATGTATACTCTTTCCCTCTGGCGGGATGACGGCGATCATGTAACAGAGACAGCAGATCCAGGAAACAATTTTGCGCAAGCCTGCTGTAACGCTTAGCTGCGTATTAATTATGACTACTACCCCCAGCAGATAGATACTGTAGGCAGCGTATAATATTATGTATACTCTTTCCCTCTGGCGGGATGACGGCGCTGATGTAACAGAGACAGCAGATCCAGGAAACAATTTTGCGCAAGCCTGCTGTAACGCTTAGCTGCGTATTAATTAGGAGTACTACCCCCAGCAGATAGATACTGTAGGCAGCGTATAATATTATGTATACTCTTTCCCTCTGGTGGGATGACGGCGATCATGTAACAGAGACAGCAGATCCAGGAAACAATTTTGCGCAAGCCTGCTGTAACGCTTAGCTGCGTATTAATTAGAACTACTACCCCCAGCAGATAGATACTGTAGGCAGCATATAATATTATGTATACTGTTTCCCTCTGGCGGGATGACGGCGCTGATGTAACCGAGACAGCAGATCCAGGAAACTATTTTGCGTAAGCCTGCTGTAACGCTTAGCTGCGTATTAATTAGGACTACTACCCCCAGCAGATAGGTACTGTATGCAGCGTATAATATTATGTATACTGTTTCCCTCTGGCGGGATGACGGCGATCATGTAACAGAGATAGCAGATCCAGGAAACTATTTTGCGCAAGCCTGCTGTAACGCTTAGCTTCGTAATAATTAGGACTACTACCCCCAGCAGATAGATACTGTAGGCAGCGTATAATATTATGTATACTGTTTCCCTCTGGCGGGATGACGGTGCTGATGTAACAGAGACAGCAGATCCAGGAAACAATTTTGCGCAAGCCTGCTGTAACGCTTAGCTGCGTATTAATTAGGACTACTACCCCCAGCAGACATGCAGTAAACTGAAGATGGTCACAGGCAGCCCAAATATAGTATTTTTCCCCAATTTTTTGGAAAAAGCCCACTGCCTATACAGCCTGAATATCTCTTTCCCTGCCTCACCAGTGCCCTATACTCTGTCCAATGACTGCAGACTGCGGACGCAATGCTCTGCACGCCCGATATACAAAAAAAAAAATTGTGCAACACTGCTAAAAGCAGCCTCAACAGTACTGCACATGGTCAGATGTGGCCCTAAGAAGGACCGTTGGGGTTCTTGAAGCCTAAAATCACTCCTAACACTCTCCCTATAGCTGCTCCGGCACCAGCAGCACTTTCCCTGATCTCTGTCAGAATGCATCTGTGGCGAGCCGCGGGAGGGGCCGATTTATATACTCGGGTGACACCTGATCTCGCCAGCCACTCACTGCAGGGGGGTGGTATAGGGCTTGAACGTCGCAGGGGGAAGTTGTAATGCCTTCCCTGTCTTTCTATTGGCCAGAAAAGCGCGCTGACGTCTCAGAGATGAAAGTGAAAGTAACCCGAACATCGCGTGGTGCTCGCCTCTAGTAACGAGCATCTCGAACACGCTAATACTCGAATGAGTATCAAGCTCGGACGAGTACGTTCGCTCATCTCTACATAGGAGTCTATGGGAGCCGCCGACACTGTGCCCTCAAAAGAGAAGACAGAATCTTAACTACCAGTTTATTTTTACCTTTCTTTAACCATAAGCATGAATGGCTTATTATGGGATAAAAATTATAAGTGGTAACGTCTTATAATAGGGCATTTATTACCATCAGAAATACCCAGATTTACAGTAACTATTTAACTTTATTAATCCCCGAGCGATTCCTCATTACGTCATATATTCAGGTCTTTTATATGTGATGAGTGCACTACACAGACAAACCTCATTCTATTGACATCATAGTAAACATACTGTATAATAAATCAAACTTTTATACATTCTAACAGATGTGTCCAGTCTTGATGCCCCTTCATATTACTGTACTAAGGCCAAGGTTTACAAGTGATGATCTTAATCATGCTTCCATGCCAAAAATATATATTTATAGGTATCCATTTGTTAAGTAACTAGACTTTTGAAGGACAACACTTTAATTAAAACTGGTGCATTAAATCACTGCAGAGAAGTGATGAGGTCATAAGTAAAATGCTTACACCGCTTTTTACTGTCAAAATCTGTTGATCTATTAATTTTTCTGGATTACAGGATAAAGTCATTAGGGTAAAGTTTCATCCCGATATAGTAACCCTAATACATCTATGATATCAATTTGTTGAGTGATATCCTTGGCTATGTTTACTGCAAGCTTTTTACATTCTTGGAAGACGGTCACTCAATGAAATTAAATGCCTTTTAATAGACTATTCATTAACCTTATGTTCATGCTTCAGCATGCATAATATTTTGAAACTTAAAAGTCTTCCATTAGTAGTGTTTAATTCCAATGGCAAAGGGACATTTTTTTGCTAAACACAGATCCTTCAGTCTATAAAATTTTGGAAAGTACTGTGTAAGCTATCTGTAATTAGAGTAGCTTTTCAAATGTAATTGACTGATAAGTGATTTATACCTTCCCGGCAATATGTTCTCAGTTGTTTGATCAAATGTCTAAGAATAGAGCTCATGTTTCTGATTTTGTCCCAAGGAATTCAAGAATGTTTTAGAGGTGAGATGACTATTTAGATGCTAGATATAACCCTCTCAACTGACTAGCTTATGTTTATATAATCGGACTCGCCTCTTCAGGACTAGTGATGAGCGATTAGTGGAATAATCAGTTTGTGTGAGGATCGGGACGAAAAATCGGGTTCACTAATTTGCCCCTCAGAAGAACCCCCAAAGGAGCCGGAGCCCCCCAAATTACATCAGAATAAAGTCACACATCTGGAAATACTGTGCGCTTCCCACAAATTGTCAAAAATATTGTACATGGTATGGGGGGTCACTCGTAGCACAGGGGTGTCACTGGAGACAATAAAAGGCCCACATAGGGTGTCGTAGATCAAAAATTATGTTAAGCTAGACAGTGGTTGTTCTGCGTGTTTTAAAAGCAATGTCATAAACTTTCAAAGGACAATTTCTACCAGGTGAACAGAACACTCAAGCATGGGCCTTCTCCATGGAACAGCGTTTGAGCTACCAAAAATTACACTAAGCATGCCTGGTTCATTCTTATAAACATCAGGCAATCCACATTGTCTTTGGGCAGCCGGATGTGTCTGTCAGTTATCACACCCTCAGCTGTGCTGCAAACCCTTTCTTATAGCACATTGGCTGTGGGGCAAGCAAGCACCTCCAAAGCATTTTGTGTAAGCTCTGGCCACTCATACAGCTTAGACACTCAGAAGTCTAGGGGGCCAAAATCATGTCTGAGTGCATCCACACGGGAGCTGACATACTCCTCAATCATCATGGATTAGAATCATAAAATCGTAGAGTTGGAAGGGACCTCCAAGGTCATTAGATCCAACCTCCTGCTCAATGCAGGATTCACTAAATCATCCGAGACAGATGTCTGTCCATCCTCTGTTTGAAGACTTCCATTGAAGGAGAACTCACAGGACATGATTTGCAGACCGCTCATCATCCAGGTAGTTCTTCTCTGAACTTGCCCAAGTTTGTCTATGTCTTTTTTAAATTGGGATGCCCAGAACTGGACACAGTATTTCAGATGAGGTCTGATTAAGGAAGAGTAGAGAGGGATAATGACTTCATGTGATCTAGACTCTATGCTTCTCTTAATACATCCCAGCATTGATTAGTGCTGCCTGTGACTGTGAGTCCTACCCTGTGTTGTTTTTGCAGGCTGTGATGGGCTGAAAAAACAATGCCATACCTTTCTGAGACTTCCTCTGCCACTAGTGGTGGTGCTGCTGTGGCGGGTTTCTGTTCATCCGCCATGAGCCACAGAGCTGCGATCCATTGTGCATGCATCCCTGCATCCATGGGGAAGTACTGTGCTCAAGCTGCTTAACAGTCTGTCCTGATACTGCTGCATTTTGAGCACTCTCCACTTCCAGAATGAGATTTGTGACTTTTGCTTGTAGCAGGGAACAAGGCAGGAGGCCACCCTGCTAGAATCTGGAAAGATTTGATACATTAATGTGGGATATGCGACAGCACAAAAGCACTCATATGCCTCAAAATGCCCAAAGGTCATGGCCCATATTCCTTGGGGTCAGGCCTAAGAGTGTCCTCTAGCTGGTCCTGACAATCATACCCCACCTGCTGGGCAATGACCCCGTGTGCTGTTAAGGATATGTAACGCCCCTGGTTATGCTTGCTAGACCAAATGTCTGCGGTCAAGTGCAGTCTACCGCTGACAGAATTCTGTAATCCCAGTGACACTTTATGACTCAAATGGCAGTGCAGTGCTCAATGGCAGAAGAATGTCAGCTGGGCATCTGGTAATGTAGGTTAGGGCTCACTCACATAGTCATATGTGCCCCGCGTATTATGCACGTATTTTTCGCGCTAGTAAAATATGTAGTACACAGCAAATAAGTGTGTACATCCATATTTGTTGTGCATGTTCAATCTGCATCACATATATTGGTGCGTATTATTCACCAAAATAGCACATGCTGCATTTTATTTTCATGCATGTAATATGCATGTGACAAAATAAATTCAGGTGTGAGTGGCCCAGTATAAAACAATGGGCTTTTAGCATCGCATATCACGCATGTGAAAGATACGTATGTAATACACGGGATGCATACACCCATGTGAGGGAGCTGTTAGCACGGAGCATCATGTTGTTGAAGCATGTTTGTTCACATGTCTAAGGCCTGTTTTACACGGGCTACAAAATTTGCTTGCGATGCAACAGTGTTACAAATCACATGCATGTGAAGCCCATGCTTTTCTATGGGTTCCTTCACATTAGCGATGTTTTGTAGCCTGCGACATTGTGAGACAAAAAAACACAGGTTGCTAGAGATGCCCGTGACTTGCGATGTTTTGCACCCCATTTTCCCTATGGAGCCTTCCTCTCTGTTGCATTGCATCGCATTGAGTGCTGGCTCTAATTGGCTTAGCACCACGGTGCTCAGCCAATCAGAGGCAGCGCTTCCAGGAGGCGGGCATTTTCCAATCACTGACCAAAAGAGAGGCTTGCAGACAACTGCTGTGGAGAAGACACGCCAGAGCTGACAGCGCTTCTTAGGTGCTTTTTGTTTACGCAGCTAGGGCATATTTTCAGGGTAGGGCTTATATTTCAAGCCCACCCCTTTTACCTCCCGAAATCCTTGCACGTGGTGCTATAAAGTCCTGCGACTTTGTAGCAACACAAAATTGCAATATTGATGCAATATTGCTGTGATTTTCTCGCGGCGATATCGCGTCGCCCGTGTGAAACAGGCCTAAAGGGCAGTGAAGCTGGATGTGATGGTGGCAGCTCAACTTCTGACTCACCCTGAGGGTGGACACACACTTGCGATATTTTCTCTCTTGCGCTGCGAGAGCACGAGAAAACTCTCACCTCGCAGCGCAAGAAAGAGGCCGGTATAGAACCAGCATATCGCAAGTTGTTTCAATGGGGCCAGCAACAGCAGCGCTAGCCCCATTGAAAGCATAGGGAGAATGCCGCGGACTTCTGCCACGGCATTCTATTCTATTGTTTTCAATGGGATTGGCACTGCTGCCGATCCCATTGAAATCAATGCTTTCTGCCAAGCCCCGCAGAATGATTATTGGGGAAGGGCTTGAAATATAAGCCCTTCCCCGATAATCATCAATAAGTGTGTAAAAATATAAAAAAATTTATTACTCACCTCTCCTGCGCTCAGCCGCGTCCTCCTGCTGGCTCCCCGGCACTACTATTAAGCTCTTTCAGCAGTCGGGGATTTAAAAATCCCCGCTTCCTGAAAGGGCTGTGCAGATTGGCTGAGGGCTCAGCCAATAGCAGCTACTGCTTAGCTATTGGCTGAGCGCTCAGCCAATCACACATAGCTCTGAATAGTTAATTCATTCATGAATAGCTAAGATATAGCTACAGCACAGTCCTTTCAGGAGGCGGGGATTTTTAAATTCCTGCCTGCTGAAGTGCTGGACAGCAGTGTCGGAGAGCCAGCCAGAGGACGCGTCTGAGCGGCGGAGAGGTGATTTATTGATGCTTTTTTAGGGAAGGGCTTATATTTCAAGCCCTTCCCCAAAAATCATACTGCAGGGTTTACCACAAAACACTGCTTTCAATGGGACCGCCAGCAGTGCCGATCCCATTGAAAGCAATGTGATAGCATGCTGCACTTCTGCCACAGCTGTCACAGCTGGCCCCATTGAAAAGACTGGCGATATCCCGGTCTTATTCCGGCGTCTTTCTTGCGCTGCGAGGCGAGTGTTTTCACGTGCTCTTGAGCCCTAAGTGTCAGAAATACAAATATTATGCTAGGATAAGACAGAAGAGATACTGCATGCCTATTTTTCAGAGATAATTGCACCTCTCATTTTATATCACCATTCACTGTTTTTATGCAATAAACACCTCTTGGCTTAATGAGGCCAGGGTGTTTAGGATCAGACACTTTTTAGGATTTTTACCCATGTGGTAGTTTTACTGCCCTATTTTTTTTCTTCAGCTGCCAAAATGCCAGCATTTTTTTCTGTGATATAGGGCTATGTTTATATCTTTTTTTTCACAGATTTTTTTTCATCATTTTTTAGTTCTATTAGGGATAAAATACTAGAACAAACTTTGTTATTTATAGTTATTTTTAAAATTTGTATATTTACACTAAAATAAAGCATTGGGCTTGTCATTTTGTTTCAGACACTTTGATTTATCATTTGGATTACAAGGCACATATGGCTACAGTTTTGGTTGGTGTTGAATCATTTTCTTTTTTATTTTTGTAACTATTTTTTTTTACTATCTATGTCCCCCATGACATCATATAAGACCTCTTGAGGTCATTCACATTGTCTTTTTTTTTTATTTCACACTTATTCACTGTAGCTGGGACATCTATAAAAGCCCCAGTTACAGGGGAGAACATCCCCCTGTAGTGACACTAGTCACTAACAGAGCTGATTATGGTCTACTAGGATCCTGCAGCTCTGCTCTTACAGAGGACACCTGGCAGCCTTGTGATCGCAAGATCAAATAGCTGAAGTAACAGTTCCACTTTCTCTCTTCACTACACAGCACTCATTGAGCAGTTTCCAGATAAAATGCTGTTCTGGGACAGAAGGGGAAGGGGGCATATTACCTGAAGTTGTTCTTCTCTGCGTCCCTACAATCTGCCAGTTCTAGGCCCTACTGTTGCCCGTCCACGCTGGCTGCAGCAACTTTCTAGCTACCTAATGCACACTCTGCACTGCTTTTTGGTTGGCCATTGCTGATCACATGAGCAGCCCTGTTCAAACAGACATCAGGTATAGTGCATTGGCAGTCTAACACTACCAATGCACTGTGGAAATTAGGTAGTCTGAAGATTGCATCAGTCATCTAGGACAGCCAAAAGCGTTATTTGGAATCAGTGAATCAGAGGACTGGCAGGCAAAAACAACTCCAAGTTACATAACCCCTCCTCTTCTGGTCACTCTAATATACACAGGGAATGGAAGGAGATTCATTTTAACTATATAAACAAATAATTACTTTCAAACTCTACCTCAAAGAAACTACTGCATATATATATATATATATATATATAGCATTATACACTGCATGCAACTGCACTATACAGTAGATATACCGTACACTATACGTGTCAAAGAAGGGAGATTTGATATCTCTTAATAACATATTCCCGAAAATGTACTCATTAATGTATGAATTGTAGCTATATGTGCACCTTACAGTGTTTCTATGGATCACTAGAATGATCAACCTGGTGAGGAAATGAGTTCCCTCAAATTAATTCGTTTTTAATACTAACAGTTTTCTTTGGTATTTTGGTGTTATTAGCTAATATGATGAAAAAAAGTATTGGTGCTCTCAGTGACTGTTTACTGGTCTCTAGAGATGAGCGAGTATACTCGCTAAAGTCAATTGCTTGAGCGAGCATTGCCTTTAGCGAGTATCTCCCCGCTTGAGACGAAAAGTTCGGGTGCCGGCGCGGGGGAGCGGTGAGTAGCGGCAGTCAGCAGGAGGGAGCGGGGGGGAGAGAGGGAGAGAGAGAGATCTCCCCTCCGTTCCCCCCCCCCCCCCCCGCTCTCCCCCGCAGCTCCCTGCCCGAACCTTCCGTCTTGAGCGGGGAGATACTCGCTAAAGGCAATGCTCGCCCGAGCAATTGCCTTTAGCGAGTATACTCGCTCATCTCTACTGGTCTCCTTACATAACTTGCCTTTATATATAATCAATTTGGTGTTAAAAATTCAGTTCAAGACGTTCTATCAAGAATAATGCCAGTGAGTCAATTTCAATCACATTAGTCATTGGGAAAAAGTATTGCTGGGTAACACCAGAGTTTTCTTATGCTCAAATTTTGAAGTAAGGAGATCATTGGCAAATAGAGAAATAAAGGGAAGCTCTAGTAGCAACTGAAGTTTTCTATATATATATTGAAATGATTGGGCCACAAATTAGTAACAGAATGCAAGAAACAGTATTCAGCAGCACTGACTCACTAAGGTACCTTTCACACAAACAGAATATTTCCGCATTTCACAGCTAAATCTGCTGCTGTGGATTGCTACTCTCATTACTCGCATCCATACATGTGGATTTTGGTGCAGAACTTCTGTGTTTTTGGCTGCAGAGATATTCCGCCTGTGTAAAAGGTCCCTAATAAACTTGTCTTTCATAGGGTTTCCAGAGAAGCCCTGAATCGTATAAGACCCGATCTATCACTGGAGGGCAAGATGACTGGGCTCAGGCTCATGTATTTTGGCCATGTAATGTAATCAGAGTCGCTAGAAAAATCTATAATCCTGGGACAGATCACGGGTCAGTTTTTTAAAATATAACGTTTATTAATTATGATTAAAAAATAGTATCAGGAAGGCCAAAAAGACAAACAAACACAAGATCACTGATGGAAGTTAGGTGCACCATAGAGGCTGGGGGTTATGCTACCTAACCTATTTCTTTTCTTTTCTTTATTATTTTTAGTACTACGTTTCACCACTCTATTGAAGCTACATTTATACTTGAGTCGAGACAGCTCCTTACTCTAGTAGCTAGTTGAGGCATTAACTAGTTAGATCAGTACCGATTTTGCCACCTATGGCTTAGGATTAGTATTTACTATTCCAGCATTGATAGCTATGATAGGCAGGCTATTTGGCATTATGTCATATGGTACTAATTGAGGATTTGAATTACCCTAGCTATCTACCATAAGTTATGCCTCATTAGGGACCCAATCTAGGGTTACTCTCTCCTCAGGGTCAGCTAGCAATAGCCCACTCTCATTATAGGGTGAGCCTTTTTTAGACACGGGTACGGTACATACTGCCTATATATTGGCTTAGTACCCTGCATTTATCGCCCCTTCAAGCAATTTTCGTTAAGCATCTTCTTTACATCAAACTGGTTCACCATAGGTTCCTGATGAGCCGATTAAACGGTTGAAACGTGTCAAACCATGAACCACTGAAGTTGCTCTTTTATCTTAAACAATTACGAACCTTGATTTACTGAAGTTGCTATTCAACATATATGAGAGCTAATTCTAGTAGAGAAGAATCACGAATTACGCATTTATTTTGTGTTTCCAGTCCCCATTAGTGCTGGGCTTCAACCCGTTCAGATCACTGCAATATAATCCACTCCTTGTCAGATATCTGGTCCGAGCATCAGTGACCAGTGTATATTAATTTGTCTCTCACAAGAGGCCTAGTCTTATATCTATTCTTATTTCTAGGCGCTCGAGTGTATGTTGAGACCACGTTGCTATAAATGATCTAGGAGTGGTAACTTCTATCAGTGATCTTTTTTTTTGTGTTTGTCTTTTTGGCCTTCTTGATACTATTTTTTAATCATAATTAATAAACATTATATTTTAGAATCTTACCTGTGAAGGCTTCTCATATAGACTTTGATTCTCCTGCCGCTGTGAATTATAATGCTTGGACAGATCAGTCGCAAAAGAAGACCTGGCATGGATATCACTGAAAGAAGCAAAACCGAAAACCATGGAGAGAGCTTGACTTTAGGTTCGCCGAGGGTCGTGAGAAACTAAACGTCTAACAACAACAGCAATGAGCCTCTTTCAAGCATTTCTTAGTGAGCCGAAACATTGCATTGGTTAGTAAAGGATCTTGAGTTAGAGTTCCACCAGGATCTCTAGTTTGTGTTGTAACAGAAGATACATCTGTTTAGTGACTGTGTCGGATCCCCATGTTCTTGACAAAACATTGTCATTGAGAATGAGGTCTGTGGTGTACATAATTTCAGTCCTGCTTGACAGGGAGAAGGAGATGACAACAAAGACTGAAGGATATTTTGTTTAAGGAACACTCTGGTTGAAACTGATACACTGTGTTAGCTTAGTGCAGTGTGTGAGAGGGCAGTATATGATGGGGGGGGGGGGGTGCTCTCTCTTTGGTGTTCTTTGAAGATGTCATGTACCACCCTTAGGCCATCTGATGAGAATAACACATAGCATAGGTTTTAAAGTATTCTCTTCATTAATATATTGGATCAATGTGTATATCCTTTTCCTAAAATATTAGCTTACACTAAATTCTTTATGAAAAAAAGTTTTCTTATTAGGGGCATAGGCGGCACATTGCTGGGATATGCCACCAATAGATAACTTCTTTACAAACCAAATGTGAGGGGAAAGGGTGAATATAATGTTTAAGAAAGGCGCACTGATAGTTACTACTTTGTAATGTGTTAAACTCCAACAAATATAATGGCTGTCTGAGTTCAGAAAATTACAGAGCCATCTGAACAATTCCATATTGATAGTTTTGATAAAATTCTCTATATAATATTGGATATATAAAACAATGAGCTTCAGAAACAAGCAGGAGAACATCATGTTGGCTGTTATAATCTAAAGAAGTTATGTTTTTTCTTGTAGTACTGACCTGTTCCGGCATACAGTACATCACAAGAGATTCATGGCATCAGCTGGCATGTGGTCAGTGTTCACATGATGTCATTGCTACTCAACCACAACTATTTCTCTTGGTAGTAACACCAGACACATTGCCCTTGTCAACCCCTGTTTGCTTTTCTTTCCCAATAGAGGGTGTTGTTATTTTGCTACCTTGAATTTCACCTGCTGTTTTGTAGATTCACAGCACATTAAAAGCAAGAGCGAGACAATCAGAATTCATTGAAATGGAAATTGTCTATTCATACAGCATGAAGAGAAACATTGAGTTGTTCACTGTACAATGCAGCTTGAAGTAATGCACAAATAGAGATCATTGATTATTATGTCTGTGCTATTTATACTAATTATTTCATATGGATCGTGGGTGACAATAGAGCGAGAACATGCACAGTACATCCTTTTATTGTAAAAGTGCAGAATCATAGTGAGGAGAGTCTTTTGTGAATTCACTAGCGATGCCCTTGTGGACTTGTACATTCGTAAAGTTTGTACTAGCTGTTTAGAATCATTTTAAAGATCTTTTGCATGGGCCCATACATTAGCAGCCACATTATAGCTGAATGGTGCATCTTGGCCTGAATTGAAACTATACTTCTATACACATTGAAGCATATAATACACTGAAGACTAGTGTTGCTTGTTGAGATTGGCTGGGCGATTAAATCGGATCAGGTTATCCCAACAAAAGTCAAAGGAGAGTCTGAGTTCTTCTATTAATGTGGTTCAGTTGTTAGCACTGAAAAACCTTCATCCAGATGTTGTCCTTAGTCAGACTTGAACCTAAAACACCCGCACTGTAGCAGCTCCAGAGGAGACAAATAAGAGCAAAAATAAACACAAAGAAAACAGTAAAAATTCCATCCAGATGTTGCCCTTGGTTAGACTAGAACCTAGAACTCCACCATTACAAAGCTAATAACTGAGTCAACAGACTTTCTTCTAATGCTAGTGTTAGGTTAGCTTCTGGGACCTGTACTACTATGGGTTTCCAGGAGGACATTTCCACAGGTGTGGGATGATTGAGCTGGTTGGGTGTGGTGTTTTCCAGCCAGCCAATCACCACCAGTTTCTTCTATATATATATATATCAGTCTTCTGGCTGGAGGGAGCTGCTTTCCTCATCCCCCCTTGTGTTTGCATTCATGCAATGTGTTCTGTGTGTCTGAGCTGGTTACCAGAGATGTAGTGTATACTGTCCTGTTCAGTTGTGTATGCATTCCAAGCTGTATTAGTGTGAACTGAGTCCTGTGCTGCTTAGATTGTTTACCATCTAGGATAAGTTAGGTCCATAGGTTCCAGTGAGGGGCCATCCCTATCAGGATGATCGCCCTGCATACAGGCATAATTCATGAGGGTTAGTCATCTCCTTAGAGTAGGGACCCGCGAGACAACGAGGACCCTTGAAGAGGGCTTGCGGGCTTAAGTGACTTGGCCAATTCATGAACCAATGCCTTGTACATATGATAGCTATTCCATCTGCTTATGCGTGCAGGTATGCAAGAGAGTGTTTTGGGCATTTGTCAGTCATGGTTTATGTCTGTATTCTGTCCTGTGTCTGATCCACCCGTCCATTAGTTGTTGGACACCTGCTTCTTGTTTTCTGTATTATTCCCCTACCCCTCATAGGGTTAACTAATGGCCAAGGTGTGAGGTCGGGTTTCTTCTTGTCAGGATGGGTAATCTGCTGGTTAGGCAGGTCCTTTCCCTGTTTTAGTTTACTAGGGAGAGTTTGTTTCCTTTATGTGGGTGTCTTTATTATTTTGTACTCTTTGGTGTACAGTAGCATAATGTTTTTAGGTTACATATTCAGCGTGTCCCGTGCAGACGGGACATAATAAACTGCCTACACTTACTTAGTAGGATACCCTGCTTTTATCTTGGTATGAATCCCATTTTGGCAGACCAGCTAAGGATGCTGGCAAGAGAAGTCATTGAGATTAAGCAGCAGCATTCAATTTTCGTGGCTCCATGTAAAGAGCCTATGGGCTCAGTCACACGGGCGCCGATCCGCCCATGTTTCAGGATGGGAAAATGGCCGTACCGAGTGCAGACGAATCTTCGCACGACCAGCGCCATTGCCAGCCATTTATTCTTTTTCCGGCAGGTGCGGAGATTCATCCGCACCTGCAGTGCGGCCGCTTTCCTGTCCTGAAACACGGGCGGATCGGCTCCTGTGTGACTGAGCCCTAAGGTTGAATTACCTGATTGATTCTCTGGAGATAGACAGGAATTTGTCTCTTTAAGATAATCTTGCAGGCTTTACTTCAGGTTGCACCAGGTTATGTATCCAGCGAGTCTGGTGCAGATGTGACAGCTAGCAACTAAGCCACCAAGTTTCTTCCTTTTTCCTCCTCCTGCTTCTTCTTCTATGGAGGAAGAGGAGAAAAATAAAAAAGAAGAAAGAGAGGATTTTATTCTTCATCACCATCTTCTGTTTCACCTTCTCCTGTTACTTTTCCTTCTGCCTTATTCTCGTTCTCTTTCACTTTCTTCTCCCCCCCCCCTAGTCTCATGAGGAGGAGGTGGAAGAAGAAATAGGAAGACGGAAGAACAAAAAGAAAGAAGTACAAGAAGAAGGAAGAACTAGCATGGTGGCTCAGTTATTTGCACTGTTGCTTTGTAGTGCTGAAATCCTAAGTTTAAATATATCCAAGGGAAACATCGAGATGGACTTCTCTCTTTGTGTTTCTCCATCTCCTCATCCAGAAAAGGAAAACCTAGCATGGGGACTCAGTTGTAAGGCTTGTTGTCTTGCAGCACTGGAGTTCTACATTCACAACTGTCCAAGGCCAATTTCTGGATGGGATTTTTCTGTTCTCTTTGTGTTTATTCTTGCTATTGTTCTCCTCCACTGGACCAAAACAGACAAGTGTGGTGGCTCAGTTATTAGTGCTGAGGCACAAGGATATGGGATGCAGCATTACAGTGTAAAAATCCCACCAAAAGACTAGCCATTGCTCAGTTCACTGGTCCTCTATGTACATGACGTTGGCCAGTGCATTGGTAATAGCAAATTTACATTTTGAGGGAAGTTAAGCTTTAA
The DNA here is from genome assembly GCF_035609145.1 of Eleutherodactylus coqui. Lineage (NCBI taxonomy): Eukaryota > Metazoa > Chordata > Amphibia > Anura > Eleutherodactylidae > Eleutherodactylus > Eleutherodactylus coqui. The sequence goes on along the minus strand of NC_089837.1, from coordinate 158,013,823 downwards.
GGCCATAACATCAAAAATTTACAAGTAGCTTCACTGGTAAAATGCCAGGTTTTGGAGGAATAAATGTTGTCTTTGCTTTGTCATCAACATGCTAAACTTCAAATGCATTAAGGCCAGTGTCTCATGGGCATAAATGCATTTACGCGCGCATTACGTTTGCGTGCAACAGGCCTAAAGAAATAATTATAACTAATTACAGAAGGCCGTATTTTCACCCATCCATTTGCTGAGCAATGTGTGAGACACGACATAAATATAGGACATGCTGCAATTTTTCTTTCTCAAGCCATCGGTGTGAGGGGAAAATACCAAAGTAAATTAACCCATTAAAAACAATGGGTTAATACATCACATTGGTTCTGTGCATCAGGCACACGTATGGAGCCCGCTCAATTTTGACACCTGTGTAAATAAGACCTAACACAACTACAACAGCAGCGGGCATAAAGGTCGTGATATAGAGAACAAGGCATGCAAATCTCATATGGCTGCATACATTTAGTAATTAACCAGGCAGTTATAAGAATGGGCAAGAATACCAAAATATCTGAGTAGACTAACCTTGGATAAGGGAACGCACTTCCTTTGATATCTCGCCTTGTTTAGCAGTGAACAGTGATGCCAGAATTGTAAAACAGTTTTCCATTTTTACATATCAAGTTTATTAATTGCATAATGAAAATTTTAGGGAATAGCTCGGGGCCTATGGTCTACTTACTGTACCACTAAACATAGCTGCTCCATTCATTTGGTGGAGAATTCACTTCCATTTGGAGATATTCAAACAGAGGCTGGACAGACATCTGTATGGGATGATTTAGTGATCCTGCATTGAGCAGGGGTTTGGACCAGATGACCCTGGAGGTCCCTTCCAACTCTACCATTCTATGATTCTATGTAGCTAGTTCCCTAGTATATTTATGTTGGCTAGTGTTACCTTGGTTTCTTATTCCTTTTTCTCTGAAACATCCTGGGGTCCTTTCCTCAGGTGGTCATGTGATCTCATTCTGATCACATGAGAATTTCTTGGCTTTATGTCCTCTTAAAGAGTCCATTTTTTCAATCAGCATAATACCTGTATGATGGATTGTACCAGACAGGCTCTTCATGGGGGATGGACAGAAACTTGTATCATAGTTACTGATGATGATTAGATACTCCTGTCACACAGTTATAATGAAGGAGCTCACAGCTCATTCCTTTGACTAGTGCTACGCAAACTCTTCTCCTTGCAGGCAAAGATGGTACTGACTTTAGCTGGTCATGTGATTCAGTGCTCATGCATCAAGGGGAAGCTTTCATGGCATAGAAGAGATAAAGCAGAGAAAAATTTCAGCATCAGAATGGTGCCTGATATGTATCAGACAAGAAGCTACGCTGTATGGAAGTGACTGCAATATACATAGGAGACATCCAGAGTGTTTTTGCTGGAGTGGCCCTTTAAGCATATAATGTTATATACAGATTTGAGATATGTTTTGAATGTCTGTACAGTATCATTATACTACAAAGTTTATTCCACATCCCGACATAAATAACTTAAATGTTATGGAACTATAAAATTTTAAAAACTAAGCTGTATATTGGTGCCACAAAACATGTAATCATCAGTTCCTGGTTAAATTAGGATAGCAGTTAATTCTGTGACTACACCTTCCTACGCACTATAGCAAAACATGATTCAGCTGATTCACATAGTGATGTAAAAATCACGCAGGTCTGTTCTAGAACTTAGTTTCTTTCCAAATCTTCACCTCCCTCTGGGATTACATTAACAACACAAACTTCCAGGGCAGTTAGCTATTTTGTAATCATGTCTTATTTCTGCTGTTTTTAGGAAGTCACCGAGCAGTGATGGCACAATGGAAATGGATGATTTTCCCCTAGTTTCTCTTCTAACTGCTTGAGGATTACATACAGTATATTGCTCTTCTATAATCCTGTTGCATCTTAATTGTCTGTATTCCTAAAATATATAGTAGGTACCTATAATGATGATTCTGGATGTCAATAAAAGTTTCAAGTACCGTAAATCTTCAAAACTACTCTGCATGCAGGAAAAAAGGATTAAGTAGCAGAAGTGATCTGTTTTATGAAGCAAATACATAGGACACTGCCACCATAGATGCAAACATTAGACAATCCCTAATGAGTACAGTTACATAAGAGGGGTATTGGTGGTGATTAGAGATGAGCGAACACCAAAATGTTCGGGTGTTCGTTATTCGTAACGAACTTCCCGTGATGCTCGAGGGTTCGTTTCGAACAACGAACCCCATTGAAGTCAATGGGCGACCGGAACATTTTTGTATTTCGCCGATGCTCGCTAAGGTTTTCATGTGTGAAAATCTGGGCAATTCAGGAAAGTGATGGGAATGACACAGTGACGGATAGGGCAGGCGAGGGGCTACATGTTGGGCTGCATCTCAAGTTCACAGGTCCCACTATTAAGCCACAATACCGGCAAGAGTGGGCCCCCCCCCTCCCAACAACTTTTACTTCTGAAAAGCCCTCATTAGCATGGCATACCTTTGCTAAGCACCACACTACCTCCAACAAAGCACAATCACTGCCTGCATGACACTCCACTGCCACTTCTCCTGGGTTACATGCTGCCCAACCGCCTCCCCTCCCCCCCACAGCGCACACCAAAGTGTCCCTGCGCAGCCTTCAGCTGCCCTCATGCCACACCACGCTCATGTCTATTTAGAATTGCGTCTGCCATGACGAGGGACCGCAGGCACACACTGCAGAGGTTGGCACGGCTAGGCAGCGACCCTCTTTAAAAGTGGCGGAGCGATAGCCCACAATGCTGTACAGAAGCAATGAGAAATAGAATCCTGTGCCACCGCCATCAGGAGCTGCACACGTGGGCATAGCAATGGGGAACCTATGTGCCACACACTATTCATTCTGTCAAGGTGTCTGCATGCCCCAGTCAGACCGGGCTTTTTAATTCATAGACACAGGCAGGTACAACTCCCTATTGTGAAGTCCCTGTCGACCCACAGCATGGGTGGCTCCCTGGAACCCACCGGCGGTACACAGAAATATCCCATTGCATTGCCCAACACAGCTGAGGTAGTAATGTCGTGCTTAATGCAGGTGGGCTTCGGCCCACACTGCATGCCCCAGTCTGACTGGGGTTCTTTATAAGTGTACAGATGTAGTAAAAACTCCGTGTGCACCTACAGCATGGGTGGGTGCCAGGAAGCCACCGGCGGTACATAGAAATATCCCATTGCATTGCCCAACACAGCTGAGGTAGTAATGTTGTGCTTAACCCTTTCCAATCCAATTTGTATATGGTTTTCCTAGGGGGCTTACTCTTTTTCTGCTGTTATACAACGGCGCTATATGCTGGCTAAAGCCAGTACTGCATGAGCTGACACGTAGGATAGGCTCCGACAGCAGAGAGGCTGGCAATATACAGTAAGAGAACCCCGACGGACGTCTACCAACAACGGAGCTGTACAGCCTTAAACCCTAATGTCTTCACAGGTCACACAGTGGACTGGAAAGGGTTAATGCAGGTGGGTTTCGGCCCACACTGCATGCCCCAGTCAGACTGGGGTTCTTTACAAGTGGACACATGTAGGTTTAACTCCCTGTGGACCCACTGCCTGGGTGGGTGCCAGGAAGCCACGGCCGGTACATAGAAATATCCCATTGCATTGCCCAACACAGCTGAGGTAGTAATGTCGTGCGTAATACAGGTGGGCTTCGGCCCACACTGCATGCCCCAGTCAGACGGGTTCTTTAGAAGTGTACAGAAGTATTAAAAACTCAGTGTGCACCTACAGCATGGGTGGCTCCCTGGAACCCACCGGCGGTACACAAAAATATCCCATTGCATTGCCCAACACAGCTGAGGTAGTAATGTCGTGCGTAATGCAGGTGGGCTTCGGCCCACACTGCATGCCCCAGTCAGACTGGGGTTCTTTACAAGGGGACACATGTAGGTTTAACTCCCTGTGGACCCACTGCCTGGGTGGGTGCCAGGAAGCCACGGCCGGTACATAGAAATATCCCATTGCATTGCCCAACACAGCTGAGGTAGTAATGTCGTGCGTAATACAGGTGGGCTTCGGCCCACACTGCATGCCCCAGTCAGACGGGTTCTTTAGAAGTGTACAGAAGTATTAAAAACTCAGTGTGCACCTACAGCATGGGTGGCTCCCTGGAACCCACCGGCGGTACACAAAAATATCCCATTGCATTGCCCAACACAGCTGAGGTAGTAATGTCGTGCGTAATGCAGGTGGGCTTCGGCCCACACTGCATGCCCCAGTCAGACTGGGGTTCTTTACAAGGGGACACATGTAGGTTTAACTCCCTGTGGACCCACTGCCTGGGTGGGTGCCAGGAAGCCACGGCCGGTACATAGAAATATCCCATTGCATTGCCCAACACAGCTGAGGTAGTAATGTCGTGCGTAATACAGGTGGGCTTCGGCCCACACTGCATGCCCCAGTCAGACGGGTTCTTTAGAAGTGTACAGAAGTATTAAAAACTCAGTGTGCACCTACAGCATGGGTGGCTCCCTGGAACCCACCGGCGGTACACAAAAATATCCCATTGCATTGCCCAACACAGCTGAGGTAACGTCAGCTGTAATGCAGGTGGGCTAAAAATTAATTTGATTACACTGTAGGCGAGGGCCCACAAAAATTGCTGTATCAACAGTACTAATGTACATCCCAAAAATTGGCCATGGCCAGCCAAGAGGGCAGGTGAAACCCATTAATCGCTTTGGTTAATGTGGCTTAAGTGGTAACTAGGCCTGGAGGCAGCCCAGTGTAACGAAAAATTGGTTCAAGTTAAAGTTCCAATGCTTTTAAGCGCATTGAAACTTATAAAAATTGTTCAGAAAAATTATTTGAGTGAGCCTTGTGGCCCTAAGAAAAATTGCCCGTTCAGCGTGATTACGTGAGGTTTCACGAGGAGGAGCAGGAGGAGGAGGAGGAGGAATATTAGACACAGATTGATGAAGCACAAATGTCCCCGTTTTGGATGGTGAGAGAGAACGTAGCTTCCATCCGCGGGTGCAGCCTACGTATTGCTTACGTATCGCTGCTGTCCGCTGGTGGAGAACAGAAGTCTGGGGAAATCCAGCCTTTGTTCATCTTGATGAGTGTTAGCCTGTCGGCACTGTCGGTTGACAAGCGGCTACGCTTATCTGTGATGATTCCCCCAGCCGCACTAAACACCCTCTCCGACAACACGCTAGCCGCAGGACAAGCAAGCACCTCAAGGGCATACAGGGCTAGTTCAGGCCACGTGTCCAGCTTCGACACCCAGTAGTTGTAGGGGGCAGAGGCGTCACCAAGGATGGTTGTGCGATCCGCTACGTACTCCCTCACCATCCTTTTGCAGTGCTCCCGCCGACTCAGCCGTGACTGGGGAGCGGTGACACAGTCTTGGTGGGGAGCCATAAAGCTGGCCAGGCCCTTAAAGACTGTTGCACTGCCTGGGATGTACATGCTGCTCGATCTACGCACATCCCCTGCAACATGGCCCTCGGAACTGCGCCTTCTGCCACTAGCGCTGTCGGCTGGGAATTTTACCATCAGCTTGTCCGCAAGGGTCCTGTGGTATAGCAACACTCTCGAACCCCTTTCCTCTTCGGGAATCAGAGTGGGCAGGTTCTCCTTATACCGTGGATCGAGCAGTGTGTACACCCAGTAATCCGTAGTGGCCAGAATGCGTGCAACGCGAGGGTCACGAGAAAGGCATCCTAACATGAAGTCAGCCATGTGTGCCAGGGTACCTGTACGCAACACATGGCTGTCTTCACTAGGAAGATCACTTTCAGGATCCTCCTCCTCCTCCTCCTCCTCAGGCCATACACGCTGAAAGGATGACAGGCAATCAGCCGGTGTACCGTCAGCAGCGGCCCAAGCTGTCTCTTCCCCCTCCTCCTCATCCTCCTCATGCTCCTCCTCCTCCTCCTGTACGCGCTGAGAAATAGACAGGAGGGTGCCCTGACTATCCAGCGGCATACTGTCTTCCCCCGCCCCCGTTTCCGAGCGCAAAGCAGCTGCCTTTATGGTTTGCAGGGAATTTCTCAAGATGCATAGCAGAGGAATGGTGACGCTAATGATTGTAGCATCGCCGCTCACCACCTGGGTAGACTCCTCAAAATTACCAAGGACATGGCAGATGTCTGCCAACCAGGCCCACTCTTCTGAAAGGAATTGAGGAGGCTGACTCCCACTGCGCCGCCCATGTTGGAGTTGGTATTCGACTATAGCTCTACGCTGTTCATAGAGCCTGGCCAACATGTGGAGCGTAGAGTTCCACCGTGTGGGCACGTCGCACAGCAGTCGGTGCACTGGCAGCTTAAAGTGATGTTGCAGGGTGCGCAGGGTGGCAGCGTCCGTGTGGGACTTGCGGAAATGTGCGCAGAGCCGGCGCGCCTTTCCGAGCAGGTCTGACAAGCGTGGGTAGCTTTTCAGAAACCGCTGAACCACCAAATTAAAGACGTGGGCCAGGCATGGCACGTGCGTGAGGCTGCCGAGCTGCAGAGCCGCCACCAGGTTACGGCCGTTGTCACACACGACCATGCCCGGTTGGAGGCTCAGCGGCGCAAGCCAGCGGTCGGTCTGCTGTGTCAGACCCTGCAGCAGTTCGTGGGCCGTGTGCCTCTTATCGCCTAAGCTGAGTAGTTTCAGCACGGCCTGCTGACGCTTGCCCACCGCTGTGCTGCCACACCGCGCGACACCGACTGCTGGCGACATGCTGCTGCTAACACATCTTGATTGTGAGACAGAGGAGGAGGAGGAGGAGGAGGGTGCTTTAGTGGAGGAAGCATAGACCTCCGCAGATACCAGCACCGAGCTGGGGCCCGCAATTCTGGGGGTGGGTAGGACGTGAGCGGTCCCAGGCTCTGACTCTGTCCCAGCCTCCACTAAATTCACCCAATGTGCCGTCAGGGAGATGTAGTGGCCCTGCCCGCCTGTGCTTGTCCACGTGTCCGTAGTTAAGTGGACCGTGGCAGTAACCGCGTTGGTGAGGGCGCGCACAATGTTGCGGGAGACGTGGTCGTGCAGGGCTGGGACGGCACATCGGGAAAAGTAGTGGCGACTGGGAACTGAGTAGCGCGGGGCCGCCGCCTCCATGATACTTTTGAAGGACTCCGTTTCCACAACCCTATACGGCAGCATCTCAAGGCTGATGAATTTTGCGATGCGGACGGTTAACGTTTGAGCGTGCGGGTGCGTGGCGGCGTACTTGCGCTTGCGCTCGAACACTTGCGCAAGCGACGGCTGAACGGTGCGCTGAACTACACTGCTGGATGGGGCCGAGGACAGCGGAGATGAGGGTGTGGGTGCAGGCCATGAGGCGGTAGTGCCTGTGTCCTGAGAGGGGGGTTGCATCTCAGTGGCAGGTTGGGGCACAGGGGGAGAGGCAGGGGTGCAAACCGGAGGCGGTGAACGGCCTTTGTCCCACCTTGCGGGGTGCTTGGCCATCATATGTCTGCGCATGGTGGTGGTGGTGAGGCTGTTGGTGTTGGCTCCCCGGCTGAGCTTTGCGCGACAAAGGTTGCACACCACTGTTCGTCGGTCGTCAGGCGTCTCTGTGAAAAACTGCCAGACCTTAGAGCACCTCGGCCTCCGCAGGGTGGCATGGCGCGAGGGGGCGCTTTGGGAAACACTTGGTGGATTATTCGGTCTGGCCCTGCCTCTACCCCTGGCCACTGCACTGCCTCTTGCAACCTGCCCTGCTGATGCCCTTGACTCCCCCTCTGAAGACCTGTCCTCCTGAGTAAGCGTTGCACACCAGGTGGGGTCAGTCACCTCATCGTCCTGCTGGTCTTCCTCCGAATCCTCTGTGCGCTGCTCCCTGGGACTTACTGCCCTTACTACTACCTCACTGCAAGACAACTGTGTCTGATCGTCATCGTCCTCCTCACCCACAGAAAGTTGTTGAGACAGTTGGCGGAAGTCCCCAGCCTCTTCCCCCGGACCCCGGGAACTTTCGAATGGTTGGGCATCAGTGACGATAAACTCCTCTGGTGGGAGAGGAACCGCTGCTGCCCAATCTAAGCAGGGGCCCGAGAACAGTTCCTGGGAGTGCTCCCGCTCCTGAGCAGGTGTTATTGTAGTGGAGTGAGGAGGCTGGGAGGAAGGAGGAGCAGCAGACAGAGGATTCGGATTGGCAGCAGTGGACGGCGCAGAACTGCGGGTAGACGATAGGTTGCTCGAAGCACTTTCTGCCATCCAGGACAGGACCTGCTCACACTGCTCATTTTCTAATAACCGTCTCCCGCGTGGACCCATTAATTGGGCGATGAATGTGGGGACGCCAGAAACGTGCCTCTCTCCTAATCGCGCAGCAGTCGGCTGCGACACACCTGGATCAGGAGCTTGGCCTGTGCCCACACCCTGACTTGGCCCTCCGCGTCCTCGGCCACGTCCACGTCCACGTCCTCTAGGCTTACCCCTACCCCTCAGCATGCTGTATTACCAGTGATTAGATTTCCCAGGCAGGAAATAAATTGGCGCAAGACTGCAGGCCAAATATAATTTTTGCCCTTTTTGGAAAACGAAAGGCCCCACTGCCTCTAGTGAATGAATTATCTAAGTTTAATAACTGTGCTGTGTCCCTGCTTATGTGTCACAGAACGTGAGGGTAGCAGAGTTATTATAACTCTTGGAGAGCAGGTATTTTTTTCCCCAATTAAGGAAAGCAAATGGCGAACCCAGCAGTAAAGCGTAGCTGGCTGCGTATGATTTAGCAATGTTTTTCACGCAGCTCACACGTCTCCACAGGCGTAAGGACGGACACAGGCTGGACAAATAGATTTGTTTTCAGTTTTTTCCCACCAACAGGCAGCACTGCGTATATTCAATGAACCTGCGAAGTTTAATAACTGCGCTGTGTCCCTGCTTATGTGTCACAGAACGTGAGGGTAGCAGAGTTATTATAACTCTTGGAGAGCAGGTATTTTTTTTCCCAATTAAGGAAAGCAAATGGCGAACCCAGCAGTAAAGCGTAGCTGGCTGCGTATGATTTAGCAATGTTTTTCACGCAGCTCACACGTCTCCACAGGCGTAAGGACGGACACAGGCTGGACAAATAGATTTGTTTTCAGTTTTTTCCCACCAACAGGCAGCACTGCGTATATTCAATGAACCTGCGAAGTTTAATAACTGCGCTGTGTCCCTGCTTATGTGTCACAGAACGTGAGGGTAGCAGAGTTATTATAACTCTTGGAGAGCAGGTATTTTTTTTCCCAATTAAGGAAAGCAAATGGCGAACCCAGCAGTAAAGCGTAGCTGGCTGCGTATGATTTAGCAATGTTTTTCACGCAGCTCACACGTCTCCACAGGCGTAAGGACGGACACAGGCTGGACAAATAGATTTGTTTTCAGTTTTTTCCCACCAACAGGCAGCACTGCGTATATTCAATGAACCTGCGAAGTTTAATAACTGCGCTGTGTCCCTGCTTATGTGTCACAGAACGTGAGGGTAGCAGAGTTATTATAACTCTTGGAGAGCAGGTATTTTTTTTCCCAATTAAGGAAAGCAAATGGCGAACCCAGCAGTAAAGCGTAGCTGGCTGCGTATGATTTAGCAATGTTTTTCACGCAGCTCACACGTCTCCACAGGCGTAAGGACGGACACAGGCTGGACAAATAGATTTGTTTTCAGTTTTTTCCCACCAACAGGCAGCACTGCGTATATTCAATGAACCTGCGAAGTTTAATAACTGCGCTGTGTCCCTGCTTATGTGTCACAGAACGTGAGGGTAGCAGAGTTATTATAACTCTTGGAGAGCAGGTATTTTTTTTCCCAATTAAGGAAAGCAAATGGCGAACCCAGCAGTAAAGCGTAGCTGGCTGCGTATGATTTAGCAATGTTTTTCACGCAGCTCACACGTCTCCACAGGCGTAAGGACGGACACAGGCTGGACAAATAGATTTGTTTTCAGTTTTTTCCCACCAACAGGCAGCACTGCGTATATTCAATGAACCTGCGAAGTTTAATAACTGCGCTGTGTCCCTGCTTATGTGTCACAGAACGTGAGGGTAGCAGAGTTATTATAACTCTTGGAGAGCAGGTATTTTTTTTCCCAATTAAGGAAAGCAAATGGCGAACCCAGCAGTAAAGCGTAGCTGGCTGCGTATGATTTAGCAATGTTTTTCACGCAGCTCACACGTCTCCACAGGCGTAAGGACGGACACAGGCTGGACAAATAGATTTGTTTTCAGTTTTTTCCCACCAACAGGCAGCACTGCGTATATTCAATGAACCTGCGAAGTTTAATAACTGCGCTGTGTCCCTGCTTATGTGTCACAGAACGTGAGGGTAGCAGAGTTATTATAACTCTTGGAGAGCAGGTATTTTTTTTCCCAATTAAGGAAAGCAAATGGCGAACCCAGCAGTAAAGCGTAGCTGGCTGCGTATGATTTAGCAATGTTTTTCACGCAGCTCACACGTCTCCACAGGCGTAAGGACGGACACAGGCTGGACAAATAGATTTGTTTTCAGTTTTTTCCCACCAACAGGCAGCACTGCGTATATTCAATGAACCTGCGAAGTTTAATAACTGCGCTGTGTCCCTGCTTATGTGTCACAGAACGTGAGGGTAGCAGAGTTATTATAACTCTTGGAGAGCAGGTATTTTTTTTCCCAATTAAGGAAAGCAAATGGCGAACCCAGCAGTAAAGCGTAGCTGGCTGCGTATGATTTAGCAATGTTTTTCACGCAGCTCACACGTCTCCACAGGCGTAAGGACGGACACAGGCTGGACAAATAGATTTGTTTTCAGTTTTTTCCCACCAACAGGCAGCACTGCGTATATTCAATGAACCTGCGAAGTTTAATAACTGCGCTGTGTCCCTGCTTATGTGTCACAGAACGTGAGGGTAGCAGAGTTATTATAACTCTTGGAGAGCAGGTATTTTTTTTCCCAATTAAGGAAAGCAAATGGCGAACCCAGCAGTAAAGCGTAGCTGGCTGCGTATGATTTAGCAATGTTTTTCACGCAGCTCACACGTCTCCACAGGCGTAAGGACGGACACAGGCTGGACAAATAGATTTGTTTTCAGTTTTTTCCCACCAACAGGCAGCACTGCGTATATTCAATGAACCTGCGAAGTTTAATAACTGCGCTGTGTCCCTGCTTATGTGTCACAGAACGTGAGGGTAGCAGAGTTATTATAACTCTTGGAGAGCAGGTATTTTTTTCCCCAATTAAGGAAAGCAAATGGCGAACCCAGCAGTAAAGCGTAGCTGGCTGCGTATGATTTAGCAATGTTTTTCACGCAGCTCACACGTCTCCACAGGCGTAAGGACGGACACAGGCTGGACAAATAGATTTCTTTTCAGTTTTTTCCCACCAACAGGCAGCACTGCGTATATTCTATGAATAATAACTGTGTTGTGGCCCTGCCTATACAATTCTTTCCCTGCAGTATCAATGGAGGGTGCAATGCTCTGCAGAGGCGATTTTGAGAAGCCCAAAAAAAATGCAGCACAGCCAACAGCAGCCTGGACAGTACTGCACACGGATAAATATGGCCCTAGAAAGGACCGTTGAGGTTCTTGAAGGCTACACTCACTCCTAACACTCTCCCTGCCTATGCAGCACTTCTGTCCCTAATGCCAGGTGCAACGGTCTGCAGAGGCGATTTTGAGAAAAAAAAAAAAATCCCACTGCTAACAGCAGCCAACACACAGCTATCAGTGGCCCTAATAAGGACCTTTGGGGGGTCTTGAAGCCTACACTAACTACCAATTCTTTCCCTACAGCAGCTCCGGTATAAACAGCACTGTCCCTCATCTAACTCACACCGCATCTGAGGCGAGCCGCGGGAGGGGCCGACTTTTATATTAGGCGAACACCTGATCTCGCCAGCCACTCACAGCAGGGGGGTGGTATAGGGCTTAAACGTTGCAGGGGGAAGTTGTAATGCCTTCCCTGTCTTTCAATTGGCCAGAAAAGCGCGCTAACGTCTCAGGGAAGGAAGTGAAAGTAACCAGAACACCGCATGGTGTTCGTCACGAATAACGAACATCCCGAACACCCTAATATTCGCACGAATATCAAGCTCGGACGAACGCGTTCGCTCATCTCTAGTGGTGATATAAAATAGTTCTATACTGTTCTATAGTTGTACTTTGTTACAATCAGTGGGCATTCTCCTGCTGTATCGTTACCTCCTCTCTTCTCGTTTCTTGTTGGGCCAATTTCTATACAACTGTTCTCACAGCTGATCCATTACATTGGGTCAGCTGACCACAAGGCTGCAGTTCGGCCATGATTTTAAGTGACTTGTCTCTCAGGGAATACTTAAAAAGCTAGAGTGAGGGCTTAAACAGATGACCATGTTTTCAGAGCGTGGGCAAATCATGCCCACAAAACATGACAAAGTGAAACCATTGATTTCAATAGTTTCATTTTCACGAGCATGTTTCTTGATATACCTACAAGCGAGGAAAAATAAGCCTTGCCCTATCTTTCTAGCACAAATTTTTTTATACATGTGAGAAAAGATAGGTCCGACCCTATCTTTCTGCGTTTTTCCAGCAGAATAGCGCAAAATTTAAACAGTGAGAAAAAAAGACTTTTGACTGGTTCATGTGCAAATCCGCTCATAACAGCGAGAGTATTTGCGCATGCGCTGATCTGAAGAAGCCCTTAGGGTTGTTTACTATCAATTTGTTCTTGTCTGTTCACCAACACACATCTGTTCCATTATCTGGCTACTATTTCCAGCATTTTTGTGTGCAATCATCTGATTACCATCACCATTCTGTTCCTGTCATCTACTGGTGAATTCCTATTCTTGTATCTTTGTTACCTGCTAATGTTGATATGTGCTTCATATTATTATAACATAATTCGACCCTAGGGGTATCTGAGTACTGAGAGACACCTATAGTACTTAGAAAAGATGACTGCTATAGATGAAGTCCAGTTATGTCATCTTGTGTCTAGCCAGCGTTGTTACTTACATTAAAGATGGAGGAAAAATATCTTAACAGAGTGTACTGCGTTAAAATAACAAAGTGTCTGACGTCTCAGAGACTCCAGTTCCCTGCCACCCTGGACCCTTACATCCATACGTGGCTGCAGCGGTCCTGTGCTTAGATGGCACATGACTGTACTACCTGGAAGCAGTCAGAGGCCGGATGGGACTGGAGTAACAGGAGACCAGAACACATGGATCATCAAGTGTAGTGAGCATCCAGTTGGTTATTTCTTTTGTTTGCCCACATTGCTGCAGATTGTACTTTCACTTACTTGTACTAGAATGTGCATGGGAAGAAAATCTTATATAGAGGATGTGGGGTATAGCATTATTGTAAGATATTAACATATCAGCATGAACTCCAATTATAATTACCTTCTTCATATTCATAAAGCTTTAATTCAAGCTTCAATTGGATTTAACACTAGAGATGAGCGAGCATACTCGTCCGAGCTTGATACTCGTTCGAGTATTAGGGTGTTCGAGATGCTCGTTACTCGTAACGAGTACCACGCGGTGTTCGGGTTACTTTCTATTTTCTTCCCTGAGAAATTTGTGCGCTTTTCTGGCCAATAGAAAGACAGGGAAGGCATTACAACTTCCCCCTGCAACGTTCAAGCCCTATACCACCCCCCTGCAGTGAGTGGCTGGCGAGATTAGGTGTCACCCGAGTATTAAAATCTGCCCTTCTCTATATGCGCTCAATGGGGCCGGCGGCAGCAGCGCCGACCCCATTGAGAACATATAGAAGACAAATCATTCTTCTCTGCCACAGCTGTAACAGCTGTGGCAGAGAAGAACGATGTTTGCCCATTGAATTCAATGGAGCCAGCAATACAGCAGGTTCCACTGAAAGCAATGGGCTGCCGGCGATCGCGGGATGAATTGTCGGGAAGGGCTTAAATATATAAGCCCTTCCCTGCAATTCATCCAGAAATGTGTTACAATAAAAATATATACCGGCGTATAAGGCGACGGGGCGTATAAGACGACCCCCCAACTGTCACCTTATACACTGGGAATACAGCGGAGCAAAGAATAAAAATCATTACTCACTTCTCCTGGCGTTCTGCGGCGCTGCTGCAGGCTGTTGCTCCCTCCTGGTCCCCGGCAGAGCATTGCTTTCTCTACGAAGGGCTTTAAATCCCCGCCTCCAGAAACACACGTGCCTTCAGCCAATCACAGCCAATGACAATGATGTCATTGAATGGCTGTGATTGGCTGAAGGCACGTGTGTTTCTGGAGGCGGGGATTTCAACCACTGCGTCCAGAAAGCAATGCTCTGCCGGGGACCAGGAGGGAGCGACAGCCTGCAGCAGCACCGCAGAACGCCAGGAGAAGTGAGTAATGATTTTTATTCTTTGCTCCGCTGTATTGCCGGCGTATAAGGTGACAGTTGGGGGGTCGTCTTATACGCCCCGTCGCCTTATACGCCGGTATATATTTTTATTGTAACACATTTCTGGATGAATTGCAGGGAAGGGCTTATATATTTAAGCCCTTCCCGACAATTCATCCCGCGATCGCCGGCAGCCCATTGCTTTCAGTGGAACCTGCTGTATTTCTGGCTCCATTGAATTCAATGGGCAAACATCGTTCTTCTCTGCCACAGCTGTTACAGCTATGGCAGAGGAGAACGATCTTTATGCTGACAGTGCGGGGGGGGGGGGAGGGCCCACTCTTGCCGCTATTGTGGCTTAATAGTGGGACCTGGGAACTTGAGATGCAGCCCAACATGTAGCCCCTCGCCTGCCCTATCTGTTGCTGTGTCGTTCCCATCACTTTCTTGAATTGCCCAGATTTTCACAAACGAAAACCTTAGCGAGCATCGGCGATATACAAAAATGCTCGGGTCGCCCATTGACTTTAATGGGGTTCGTTACTCGAAACGAACCCTCGAGCATCGCGAAAAGTTTGTCCCGAGTAACGAGCACCCGAACATTTTGGTGCTCGCTCATCTCTATTTAACACAACAATGCAAATATATATGAAACATTATATTTAATTAAAAACATGGGTTTGTTTGGATAAAATCCAGTATCAAACCTATTTTCCTTTTAATGGGTTATACAGCCTCTCACAATTGATGACCTATCCTCAGGATGGGCCATCAATATCTAGGCAGTAGTGGTCTGTAGCTCTACATCCCGCTAGTCATCTGATTGACGGTGCTACAAGGCTTGTAAGAGCACTGAATCTGAGCATGATCCTGTTTGCTCTTCATTCTGCTAATAATCGAAGACTAACATCCACTAATCAAAACCACTCCTCACTCCTGTCTTCAATACTTTTCTAGAGCTGCACAGCTTTTTCGGAATGCACTATGCTAGGCAATTAGGTTAACTACAAATATCTAGTTTTAAGCATGTCCTAAAAGCACATCTCTTTAAGAATGCCTATAACATTTCCGAATCTGACTTTTCTCCAGGTTCTTTTCCTCTTCATTCTTCTTCAGAACCCGACCTCTTTTTCCATCTGTAACCTGTACAGTTTGTGCACTCAAAAGTACATCCTAAACCCCTTCATATCTGTGCATACACAGATACTGGCTAACACAGCTTTATGTATGCTACCTCATTTATTAAAAGATGGCTGGACCATTGACAGAACCAGGAAATCTTTATCTCTTGTGCTGGCCCTATTTCCTCATAGATTGTAAATGCTTACATTCTCCTGTAAGGTGTTTTGATACACATTTGAATTCATTATTACTTCAGTGATTGCAAGGTGTCCAAGCCGTAAGGCAGCAAAGTAGTCCTAAGCCATGGTCTTCCCTCCACCAGGCTTCACAGATGAGATGAAGCTTGGCATTGGTTGTGCACTGTTCTTTTCCCTCCAAATATAGCATTCTACATTAGTGCTAAAAAGTTACTTTCGCCTCATTCATCCATAGAACATTTTCGAGAAGCCGTTTGGCACATCCAGGTAGTCTTGGGCAAACGTGTGACAGGTTGTATTGTTTTTGGAAAGCAGCAACTTCCTTCTTGGAGTCATTCATTAAACACCATTCTTGTTCAGTTTTTGTTTTCTAATTGCAATAATATAATATTATAGTTTCCTGCTGCCTCTCACTCTTTCGTTCTGTTTGTATATTTATATATGACAATGTATGTGTTTGAAAGATGTTTTAGACGCTAAATACATTTTCCACAAGTAAAAGGAATAGAATGTTGCCTGCCTGGCCTCAGTCAGTCGTCGGTTTCTTGTACATCAGAGCGCCCAGATTTAATAAAAGATTGGCCTAGCACATAAAAAATATGATTTGCAGAGAGAACAAGTCTTATTGATGCTTCAGACACTGTGCCTCTGAAGCATCAATAAAACTTCACTCTGCAAATCATATTTTATATGTGCTGTCCTAATCTCTTATTGCATCTACAGTGTAACTTACTGGGTCTTGTGCCACTTGTGGGACCTTTTGGGAGTATGCTGCTAAATTTGGGCTTACATTAGAGCAACTGTAGTGGCCCAGAGTTAGTAAGGCCCCTCCATAATGTTATATGTCTGTCTTGTGCCATTGTCTTGTCAATGTCTTGTCTGTGGTATGCATTTGATTTGTGTGGATTGAATGTTTGCATGACTGATAGGGTTAATGTCTGGTATGTCCTGTTCTATCTAGAAATGTATCGTATTCAGTGTATCATTTGTAGTCCTGTGATGATGTGATAGATATATGTTTTTGCAAGAGTGCAAGTTAGTAGTAGGAGTCGTGAAATGGAGAGTCGAAGTCAAGGAGTGAGTGAGCTGCACAGACACGGGAGACATCTGTCTGTGTGTGGAGAGGATGGTGGAAGCCGAGCGACTCCCTTATCCTGAGGCCTGAGCCCATTCTATCCAGCACACCTCGGTGCTGTTACTGAACACTGAGAGTAAGAATAAACCACTTCACAGTGAGAAGAAACAGCAGAGTGAGTGTTGACCAGTGAAGAAAGAGAGGGTTGCCGGGAGTGGGAATTACACAGATAACTTGGACTGTGGATTGTCCGTATACCCCGAAAATCCTCCATGTTACACTACTTTGGCTTGTTATATCTGCACCAGGACTGTATGATGGAATTTAAGTTCAAGAGTTTCAAGGTTCTCGTTCAGAAAGTTTCCCTGTGTGTGGACTATTTTATTATTTCTGGAAGATCCTCCGTAGAGGATTGAACGGTGGCAGCACGAATCACAATTGGACTTAAGGTAACCCCTGGTTACAACCCCTGTGATCTCCCCCAGCAGTAACGTGGTTGAGTCCAGAGCTACCCCCAGTGGATGAGATTGTAGACCCCAATGACAAGGCCGTTCTCTACCCCGCTGTCTCCTTGGCTGTGGGTCCACTCTTTGGACGTTGCACACCTAGCGTATGCACCAGATGCTCTGGACTAATCTGGCAATGTTTTTATTGCAGAAAGACTTGTTCCCATTTGCCCCCTTGTGTATTTTATTTTTATATCAGACTGAGGGCCTTCACATGTGGCGGGGGTTATAGCTGTTTTCAACAGCTACTGTAAGGAACAATATTGTCAAAAGACTTTTTTTTTATATAAATATTATGACTAGAGATGAGCGAGCACCAAAATGCTTGGGTCCGCGTTATTCGAGTTGAGCTTTTCGTAAAATTCGAGAGCTCTATTCGAGTAACGAACCCATTGACTTCAATGGGAGACTCAAGCATTTTTTTATGGGACCTGCTGGTTGCCGAGCTTTTTTTTTCTTCTCCTCTGTTCTCTCTCCCCCCCCTCTCTCTCTCTCCTTTGCCAAACCAGCCACAAACTACCGTTGACGTGCACAGTGTCGTGGCGGGGAGGGGCCAAAACTGGTGCGGGGTCGAACACAGCGTAATGCTCGCTCAAGTACCGAGCACCATCGAGTATGCTAATACTCGAAGAGCATCAAGCTCGTAAGAGTATGTTCGCTCAACTCTAATTATGATCACTCTTTTAGTATAGTACTGCTATATTTGACTTTTTAACATAAAATACTTTTTGAATATTGATCAATAAACCATTTTGTTTCTCCATCTTTGTATGTTGTATTTCCTTACCTGCTCGCCATATAAACTACAGCGCAGTTTCAACAGAATGCTGAAATGGTGTAGATTTCATTGTAGAATCCATACCCAAATCTGCCGCAAAACAATGTTTTATGAATGAGGCCTGTATAGGGGCTGGGGTCGGTGAAGTCACAGAGGCTCACTTAGTCCATATAATAGTTCGGGTTGCTCTTTATTTTCCTTACTTCCAGCAATAACAAGGTGACTCAAAGAAACAGTGGCCACTGGCGACACATGGGATTAGTGCAAAAGAGAACGCCAAGTAAACCATAACCCAGCAAGGCACCAGCTATACGTTAGGTTCTTCTCATCCAAAACTAGTTTGCAACAAATGTTGATCAGGAACCCACAGTAGCTGCACTAACTTCCAGGATCTGACCATGACTGTATGGCCTTGCAGTCTTTTGTGTCCCAATAATAAGCTCAGTGTTTTCACTTGAGCTCAGTGGGACCCACAAGAAAGTCCTGGAACTATAATCAAGATATTTGGTCCATGCTACTCTTAGCAAACGTTGCCTATTAACACATTGGCTACAGCCGCTAATTCCAAAACTCCCAGACATATCACACCCACTCAACCAATTTTTGTGCATGGAAAGATTGGAATTAGAACATAGGGTGGAGTCACTGGCGCTGTGTTTTTTTTTTTTTTTTAAATGGCGTACATTCATTGAAAAACGTTTCACCACACAAGAAAGAGTAGAATGTATGAAGTCATTCAAGGATATCTCATGGAACCTTAAACCCGTTGGATAGATTAAGAATAGACTAAAAGAGGGGAGAAGAAAATCAACAAGCAGCGATAGATAGGTTACTGGAGGTTGCAATACAAACTTCATACCAATAGCAGGCAAAGTTTCGATTTAGAACACCAATTTACATGTTTAATATCGAGTGCAGGGAGTAGTAGAGTGACCTTGGTGCCCACAAGGTTAGTTAGTTGGTTTAAGTTGATGAATCTTTCATAGCAACATGAGACGATGATGGGAATGATATGATATAACCTACTTTCAAGTCTCTCTATAGTCTAATGCAAAGTACTAGTCCTAGTTGGCTTGATGCAATTATGGAGAATTGTATGACTATACAAGAAAGTGATACTGATCGTCACATGCCTTTCTTAAATATGCTGTGAAATGTTTTTGGTTCTAGGTTATTGTAATTTGTACTTTGTACTATTTAATAAAACCTAATAAAAAGAATTATAAAAAAAAGAAAGAAAGTCCCAGACTGGATCTCTATCTAATCCAGGCCAAGTGTCTGGGTGAGATATACACCCTGTCCAGCACCTTCTCATTTACCTATCTACAGGCCTTATAGCTATACTGTCTTCAATATATATATATATATATATATATATATATATATATATTTATTTTTTTATTTTTTTTTAAATTTTTTTTGGGAGGGGGGGGGGGGGGTATTCTCTGTGGAGCCTGGCCTGGCATACAAGGTCCTGACGCTAGTGTAAGGATATTGCACAGGTATTGTATGCAGTGTTCTGTTGCTTGCCAATGTCAGAAGTTTTAAGAAAAAAGCACCGGGAAATGAAGAGGACCACCTTGACTGATAAGTAATTTGGGGTCTGGGATCTAGATTCTAGTTTGTTTTTAATTCTAAAATGTTTATTGTTTTATAATATAAACAAAATGTATAAAGCAAAGTATTAGATTCTGACATTGTTGTGATTGCAATAACAAGGTAGAATTATATTTAGATAAGCCAAAATATAAAATGAAAGTATAATTCAACTCAAAAATGGCACAAAACAATACAAAGGATATTATTATAATTCTGAAATGCAATGAAAGTTGCTTAAAACGACTAAAAACGTGTTTGTTTGTTTTTTTAATAAAGTCAAAAAAGGGGAGGACGACCTTGGGATACTGCCTTGTTCAGTTCTGCCAGGAGAACACGTTTAGAATCACCAACACCTTCTTTACCTAGCTGAAACGATGCCTCTATACCTGGACATCTTCGAATGGGTAGAAGGACAACTACTAGAAACTAAAAAAAAAAAAGTGTAAGAGTAGCACAAAAAATGATTTCTCAAGGTTTTTTTCCCTCAAAAAAATCCAAAAAAATAAACATAGTCGGTATCATCAAATCCTTAACATTCTGAACAATTAAAATGTAATTTTTTTATCCCATGCAGTGAACGCCATAGAATAATACACCGTGCCTGAATTGCAGGTACTTTTTTTGGTCACCCAATTTCCCCTCCAAAGATGCAAGAAAAGATAGTCAAAAGCTTGTACTGAACTTCAAAATGATAGAGGGAAGGTGCAATAGCAATGATGATTCCAAAGGTCTCTTGTCCTATAGTAACTCTAGGTCTAGATATGATAAGCTTGTTTCAGACTTTACCTTCTCACTGTTTACATTACTGTAATATATCCTGATGTGACTTTTATTGCCATACATTACTTTATGTTGTCATGAAATTCTTCGTAAGTTTATATCCAGTTTACCTGAGTTCACTTCATGAGTCATAAAGGTAATCCTAGTTCATATTCAATCCTAAATGCTGCATCAAATATTCAAAATGACCTGCCTTTCAGTAACAAAATCATCATTAGCAATAGTGATGATCGATTAGTGGAATAATCGGACTGTGTCGATATTGGGCCAATATCACAGCCTATTTCATTGTGAATAAAGACAACTGATTTCGACTCCCATTAAAGTCAATGGGAGTAAAAATTGGGTTCACTAATTTGCCCCCCAGAAAGTCCCCAATGCAGCTAAAGCCCTCAAATTGCATTGAAATACAGACACATCTGGGGAACACCGTGCTTCTCCCTCCCAAAAAGTCATCAAAGTAGTAAACATTAGCCTAGGGGTCAATCGTAGCACAGAGGTGTCACTGAAAAGCCATATAGCGTTTCCTAGATTAAAAATTGTGCCAAGGAGGACAGCAGATGTGCTGCTTGTTTTAAAAGCAATGTCATAATTTTTACAAGGAGAAAAATTGCAAGGTGAAGACAAAATTGAAGTAAGGGTCTTCTCCAAAAAAAAGCTATAGAGCTACCAAATATTTAGCTACACAAGACAGTAGATATGCCGTTTGTTTTAAAAGCATTGTCATGAAGTTTGCAATGGACAGATTCTACCAGGAGAGCCAAGCACGGACCTTCTCCAAGGACAAGCTGTAGAGCTAAAGCCATTTCTTGTGCTTTATAAAATGTTCGTTTTGGAAGAAGGAGGCAGGAGCAGAAGAGCAACAGCAATTCTACCATCAGCAGCAACAGCACCTTGAGGTTACAGTGTGGTCTTTAGTATAAATCTATGCTCAGTCATGTGTGGATAAAAATTGCCAGCATGCTAATTAATAAGTGGAACCTGCCGTTGGGGGTGCAGAATTTAGGTGAAATCCACTCCTGGTTCAATTTTATATGTGTCATGTGAACTACATTGTCTGTGGACAGACAGATGCGTCTGTCAGTTATCACCACCAGCTGCGCTGAACACGCTTTCTAATAGCACACTGGCAGCAGGGCAGGCAAGCATCTTTAAAGCATATTGTACAAGCTGTGGCCACTCATTCAGCTTAGACATCAAGATTTCAAAGGGGCCAACGCCATATCTGACATACTCTTGGACCATCATGGATTAGTCCTGGCTGTGACTGTCAGGCCTATCCTGTGCTTTTGCTGTAGGTTGTGACAGACTGAAAAATCTACACCACACCTCTGTTAGATTTTCCCTGCTAATAGCAATGGTGCTGCGGTGGCTTCCTGCTCATCTGCCATGAGCCACAGAGTTGTGATTATAGATGAGCGAGTATACTCGCTAAGAGCAAATACTTGAGCGAGTAGTGCCTTATGTGAGTACCTGCCCGCTCATCTCAAAAGATTCGGGTGCCGGCAGGGGGCAGGGAACAGAGGGGGAGAGCGGAGAGGAATGGGGGGGAGATCTCTCTCTCTCCCTCCTCTTCCTCCGCTCCCCCCTGCTCACTCCCACAACTCACCGCTCTCCCCCGCTGGCACACAAATCTTTTGAGATGAGCGGGCAGGTACTCGCATAAGGCACTACTCGCTCGAGTAGTTTGCCTTAGTGAGTATGCTCGCTCATCTCTAGTTGTGATTCATTGCAGATGCATCCCCACAGCCATGGGAAAATGTGATCAAACTGCTTATCAGTCTGTCCTGATAGTGCGCACTTTGCTGTTCCTCACCATTGTCAGAATGAGATTTGTCATGTTGGCCTTATAGCGAGAATCAAGGAGGGTGGCCACCCAGCTCTGATCTAATGTTTTTATATGGGCTATGCAATTGTCCTTCTGCAATCACTGTAGTATAAAAGCACTCATATGCAGCAAAGTGCCTAAGGGTGATGGCCCATATTCTTCAGGGTCAGGCCTAAGAATATCCTTCGTCTGGTCCCATCATGCACATAGAATAGCTGGGGTTATTGATGGATGGAAGGAGCATTGTGTATCCTCCTCCCCTGCCTCTGGACTTATATTATCACTATCCTCTTCCTTCTTCTGCT
Source organism: Eleutherodactylus coqui (assembly GCF_035609145.1). Lineage (NCBI taxonomy): Eukaryota > Metazoa > Chordata > Amphibia > Anura > Eleutherodactylidae > Eleutherodactylus > Eleutherodactylus coqui. The sequence goes on along the minus strand of NC_089837.1, from coordinate 157,991,311 downwards.
CTTCCTCATTGGTGAAAAAACATGTTGGAAAGGGTGCCCCACTTTCTTGCCTTAAGCCACCCTCCCTGTGGTGCTGACTAATGGTTGATTGGACAGACAGTTGAGAGCTTGGTATCTATTGCTCCTCCTCCTGTGATAACAACACATCATTGACCCTGAGGCCGTGTAGCATCTGTTCCAGCAGGCAAACAACTGGGATGGCCATACTGATTAGGGCGTCATTATGACTGACCATTTAGGTTGCTTCCTCAAAGCAGGCTAAAATGACACACACATCTTTGATCTGCAGCCACTCCTCAGGCGTCAAGTGACTGACCTCCATATAGTTTCTGGCATACCAGGCACTGCACTGTGTGTATTTGCTGTTTCCCTGTTGTGTTTTCTGTTTGTTTAGGGCCTCATTCACACGGCCGTGTGCGCAAAACTCTGCGTGAGTCACGCAGCATTTTACTGGCATGTGGAGCTGGTGGTGATTTGGCAGGCGCTGTTTATGGCATGGAGAGCACTGCACATGACAGCCTATCCCTATCTCACGCACACTGTCATGTGAAGTGTGACTTGTTTCGTTTTTTAATACCCTGCTCTGTCTCATAACGGCGTTGCTTAATGCAATGTTGCCCATATGCAATGTATTGCGTACGGACAGTGTTGTATACACTACCTATAGTGATATGCGGTGAAACAGAGCTTGCTGCTATTTTTTCACGAGCATATCTACACAATGTTTACACACTAATGTGAATGGATCAATGAAAATCCATGTATTTTCATTGACTCCATTTATCGCATATCACACAGCTGTGCATCATGTGCATAATACGCGGTGATTTAACGGTCATGTGAATGAGCCCTTAGATTAACAAAAAAAGCACCGCCAACTAGATAAGCTGCAGTTACTGGGAGGCACAGTATGTGACAACAGAAGGCCACAGAGTGTAATTTGTATCTGAGTTGTCCCTGTTTGGTGCAGCATAATTGAATTCCCGAAATCTCACTGGTAGCTGCGTAATATCTGCAAATAATTCATAGTGGCCGGACTGGTGACATTGAATGACTTCTTCTGCCACAAACAGAGAACTGTAATATTCCCCATGCCAAAGCGTATTTTGTCTGTCTGTTTTGTTGCTATATATGTTGACAGCAGCAGAAATATCCCCTCTCCCAATGTACAGACCACGCTTCGTATAGGCATATAAAAGTGATGCAGCTTCTTTCTCTGTTCCCTCTAACAGAACCCTGTTTAAGTTATCTGCTGTTATACAAGCTTTCATACCAGCAGCAATGTATCCTATGTAGAATATCTGTCCCTATTAATACCAGACCACGTGTTATATAGGCATATAAGCATGATGCAGCTCTTTTGCCTTGTGCTCAACTGTAAAACGGCCACCGGTTACACTTTGCCTATGTTATATATGGCTAGGTCATGTGATGCAGGCGTCCAATGAAACTGCTGCCCATATGCAAGATGGGAGACACATTTAGTGACATCTGCAAGATGCCCTGGCTGCGGATTGGCTGTATCTGCAGCAGACATTTTGTGAAATTCGATTTTTGCCAAAAATTGTTTTGGGCTAACTCGATTCGATTTTGCAAAAATCTGTACAATTTAATTGCTTGGCTGATCAGGATGAGCAACACTAATTAGCAATGTGAATGACCAGTGAGTTTTCACCAAACATTTGTAGGTTACTTTTGGAAAAGAGAGAGGTAATAAAAGTTACCATAACATAATGTTCTAAATTTGCTGCAATGTGCAGTGAGGATGTATAAACTGTCAATCTGTCACATTCATTTGGTATTTATACTAAATAAGGGACAATATTGCAGGAAAAAAGATTGAATGAAGTGGTCTGAAAACAGATTATAGACCTAGTTCCTCTCTACAGCCTATTTTTAAGAAAATATCTCTAGTATGTGTAAACTCTAAATTAATCAAACACCAATTTACTGATCCATATTTTGGTCATACAATCAAAAAAGATCTTTGGGTGGAAACACCAATCTTGTCAGCCCATCTTTATAGGAGTAAGGGCTGCTCCAAGCGTATATGGGCCCTTGAGTAGGAGTCACAGATGGCATGAGTCAGAGGAGTAACTTGAAGCTTCTGGGCCCCAATGCAAAACCTGTAACAGGGCCCCATCTATAATGCTTTATTCATAGTACTAGGCTCCCTATATGGAGAAGAGAGGCCTTATAGGCCCCCTAAGGCTCCTGGGCCTGGGTGCAACTGCATCCCGTGCATCTCATATGCCCCTGGCATGAGTCAATGAACCAATAATACCTCACTGGCAAGAGCAACCATGCAATAAAGCTTAGAATACCAAATTGTAAAACTTTCATCTTACTTTTATCAGATGTAGGCCTGTGTAACTATAAAAGTACAGTACTAAAATGAATACTAGGAACACATTCAGCATTATTCTCAACAGTTGTTTTGATCTTATTTCTTCTTCAGTTTCATCTCGAAGCCATTTTATGCAGAAAAAGATATGAAAATGTCAGTATATACAATTCTTCATAGGTTGGAAAGTGCATTTAATGAAGACTCTGGATTTATGACTCACTGTGGTAACCTATAAACACCAACTCTTTTACAGTTCTGATGAAGTGTTACATTAACACCTTCTCTCACCTTCCCATGTTCACAATAAATTCAGTGCCTTATATGACTAAGCTCCTGCTAATCCAGTCAACACATTGCCTGAGCGACCCTACAATCTCTGGAGCTTCTTTGATTTCCTATTAGAACATCCATCTGAGTAGCACACTTATAAGTAGCAGCCCCTGGTGAGTTAATTGCAGAGTTGTTCTTTAATTTCCTTGCGGAAAATAAACTTGCCAATACACTTTTCTCTTCCAGATATTTCCTATATGGACTCATTGTCTATTTTATTATTATCCGGTTGTAAATGGATCTCCTTATTATAGCGCACCTCTGGTGATGAAGGTTATGTCTCCTTCTCTAGGTTTTATAATGACAGCAGGAGAAGCAGCTGGAAGAGCAGGAGGGGCGATTGTCCAGGCAATAAGTTCAGCACCAGAAGTTTCTAGTAAAAAGTTTTATGACAACCACAAAAAGCATTGTGGAACTAATCTGTATCTGAGAGATATGGGAGCAAAATTAGAGAGGATTGCCACCAAAATAATAAAATGTCTGTATGTTAAGGTGCATGCACATGGGTGGATTTATTGCACTGGTTTTGTGGGCTGCCAGATGCACAAAACTCGCATGAAAATATAACCCACCCATGTAAATGCACCCATTGTTTACAATGGATGTATTTACATGGGTGAATATTTTATGCCATCTCACCCATTGTTTTCTATGGGATCCCCACAAAATCCAATTATACATCTAGATGTGATCTTAATGTTGAGATCTCGTGTGGTGCGGAGTGTAAGCTCTCACTCATGACCTAAAAGTTGCAAGTTCAATCTCCGCATGGTTGAGGTAGCCGGCTTAAGGTTGACTCATCCTTCAGTACAATGAGTACCCAGCTTGGTGGGGGGTAATAAATAAGTTACCTGAAAGCACTGCAGAATAAGTTGGTGCTATACAAATAACAAGATTTATTTATTTACTGAAAGTGTGATGCGATTTTTTCTAATGAAGTAATAAACTCATGTGAAAATCACATTTACTGTGATGCAATGTGATACATGTTTCTAGCAAAGAAAAGCAAAAACTATCCTGCCTGCCTATGGAAATACAGCCTTAGGGTGAATTCACACGAACGTATATCGGCTCGGTTTTCACGCCGAGCCGATATACGTTGTCCTCGTGTGCAGGGGGGGAGGCTGGAAGAGCCCAGGAGCAGGAACTGAGCTCCCGCCCCCTCTCTGCCTCCTCCCCACCCCCTCTCCGGCCCTTTGCACTATTTGCAATGAGGGAAGGCGGGATGGGGGTGGGGCTAAGTGGCGTGAATTAGCCCCGCCCCCGTCCTGCCTCTCCCCATTGCAAATAGTGCAGAGGGGTGGAGAGGAGGCAGAGAGGGGGCGGGAGCTCAGTTCCTGCTCCTGGGCTCTTCCAGCCTCCCCCCCCCCCTGCACATGAGGACAACGTATATCGGCTCGGCGTGAAAACCGAGCCAAAATACGTTCGTGGGAATGCACCCTCAGGACTTATTTACATGAGCGTATATCAGCTGGTGTTTTCACGGCTGGACGATATTCGCTTCCATCTAAGCAATTCCCCCCCTTCCCTCCCCCTCACCAACTCTCTGCCTCTCTCCTCCACTCCAGTGTTTGCAATGGGAGGGGGCAGGACGAGGGTGGAGCTAAGCTACTCCCATTGCTGGCTGTGGATAACGGGCAGGGAGAGGGCGGGAGCTTAGCTCCGCCACATCCCGCCCTCCCATTGCAAACCACTCGGAGGGGAGGAGAGAAGCAGAGAGCCATTGAGGGGGCAGCAAAGGGGGAACTGCTTAGATGGAAGCCTATATCGGCTGGCTGTGAAAACGCACGGCCAATATACGCGTGTGTAAATAAGCCCGTAGAGAAATGTTTTAGATTTCTATGTGAATGTGATGTGTTTTTTAACTCAGCCATTGCAAATAATGGGAGTTTTCTGCAATATCACATAGTATGCTATATTTTTTCAGAGCGGAAAGACGTCCGTGTAAATTAACCCATTGGAAACTTAGGATAATACATCATACGAGTCCTGTACATCACACTAATGCACAGAACTTGTGCGATTTTCTCCTTAGTAAACTAGAAGTTATCATCATATACAAAGTTTATTAGTTCAGTATTATTTACATACACCCATATTGTCATGTGTTTGTATTTTTGTGGCAGCTATTTTTGGTTTTTACCTTTAGGACTTTTCACACAGGACCGAATTGTTCGCCAGACGCAGCGCAGGTTCGTACAATGTCAATTTGTGCAGATTTTGCTGTATTTTTAACTGCAAAATGCGTTCAGCAAAACATTTTGTGGAATTTCATTATATAATCCTTAATTCTGCAGCGAAAAACTTTTCCACTGTGGAATTTAGACTTGTTGTTTTCAAGTAAAAAAGTGGAATTGAATCCCCCTAGTGATAACAGTGACGCAGAAATGTCCGCACATTCTAATTCCGTCTCGTGTAAAAGGCCCCTTTGTATTAGTTTCTCAGAAACTGATGGTAGGACATGATGGTGATTTTGCTGTTGATTAAAGATGCTGAAAAAAAATGACCATTTGCCATAACTCTCTCAATATACCTGCACTTACGGTTCTTACTACAAAATATCTACCACTGCAAAGCAGAGAAATAGACAAACAAGTAACCAATAAAAATAAATAAAGTAATAAATGAGGTCCGTCTTGAGGTACGGCCGTCTTCTTCCTGCAGTGAGGGCTCAGTCACACAGGCACATCGGCGCCTGTGTACGATTGCCGATGCGCCCGTGTGACTGAGCCCTTAGGCGGTGGTCTTATACAATGGATTTTTTTCATAACCTCGGCACCGGCAGCCAGAATAATCACTCTCCGGCTACAAAGCCATATGTTTTGCTGTATTTTTAATCATTATATTCATTATATAAGAAAGAAATTCTTTTTAGATTCTATTCTGTAAATTGTTGACTCTGTGACGTTATTCTAGATTTTAGAACATCATTTAAAAACCACACAGTTTCTATGGTTTGCTGGATTTTTCAGGTTTCAGAATGCCCTATCTATTATATTGCTTGTGTGCTTTTTCTCTTATGTTACCCTACTGATTTCAATTGGGAAGGACAAGTTATGAAATATGTGGTTAAAGACCACAACTGCACTTTTTACATGTAGTAGAGCCATGCGGAATTTCCAAGAAGCAATTATTCTTCTAGAAATATTTCTTTAAGGAAATTCCTAATGCTGACCCTAGTTTAAGAGATGCAGTAGTCAGTCACCCATATTCTGGTTCTCGGCTATCTCCATATGAACAAGGCTTTCTAGTCTCATCAAGTGTCTACTAATATACTAACTACATTAAGGTAACGCTATATGACTGTAGAGGTAAGAAAACTGATATTTGTTGTCTCCTCATATACTACTTGCTAATAAATCTATAGCTGGGCAATATTTAATAATAGCAAATGACAAATTTCGAAAGTAAACCATATCAATTCCATTGTTTTGCTTGCTGAAGCATATTATATGGTTTCAAGTGATCAGATAATATTTTCAGTCATTCAGCTTTTTTTAACCAAGAATTGAAAACCATTTTACAGCTCACCACATGTAAAAAGAAATACAGAAAAGCAATCCTTTGGATGAGTTTGGTTATGAGATTGCACTGTAGAATATATAAATAGCTCTGAAATCTCGCTAAACTGATGGATTAGTGCTGAATTAAAAATTGAGGGTCATTTGCCATTTGTAGGGAGGTACAACAATTTAGATTTCAGACTACTTAGACTAAGGCCATGGATTTTCTGTGTGGACTGTCCACAGGGAAAATCCGCAGCATTTACAGTAATAACAATGTGAGTGAGATTTTCAAAATCGCGTTCACATGCTGCGGAAAAAATTTGTCCAAATTCTGTGCGAAATTGACATGCGGTATAAAATTAGTTCATGCAGCATATTAATTAGCTGCAGCAGATTTGCAGTGAGGATTCTACCTCTTTAAATGAGAGGGGGAATTTAATACCAAAACCTGCACCATCCATGGGAGAGCCGTGCTTCTATTACACATACCCACTTTTCTTTATATTCAGGACTGGACATCCCAGCACTCTCATTGATTTTAATAGGAGTGAAGCTGGTACTCTCGCTTCCTGCCCTGACCGTAGTCATCAGTAGTCTGGCCCAATGCACTGACAGCAGGCCAGATGATCAGTGGTGCGTCCCCGACGATTAACTACTGATGACCTATTCAAAGGATAGGTCATCAGTTGAAAAAGCCCGGAATGTGCAGACACATTGAAGTTACGGATCATGACTGTAGATTAAAGGGGTTGTCTGATACCATTTTTTTCCCCAAAAGTAAGAAATGTTATATGGTAAAAAAGAAGTCATACTCACTAGTTCGATCTCCCACCGCTCCAGTGCCACTGTTCTGATACTCCACACCAGGTCTAATTTGCATTTTCACTGAGACAGAAACTAAAGGCCCATTTAGACACAACGATTATCGCTAAAAATTCGCTCAAAAGCCTTTTTTGAGCGATGATCGTTCTGTCTAGATGCGCAGCCATCGTGCACTGTTCGTGCACTATTCGTTTGCTAGAAATGAGTGATGATGAGCCTTATCAGTGCCGCACAATGATTTTCTCTGCACTGATAGCATTCTTTCAGTTGGTATCCTGCTGAGACTTCCCAGCTGAAAGCTCCGAGAACAAAGGAGCTGTCAGCACTCCTGCTGTTTCTCGGAGCTAGCAGCTCAGCGGGGCACCGTGAGAACAAAGCAGCTGTTTGCATATACAAAACAGCCGCATTGTTCTTCAAGCTATCACAGCTGTATCCCACTCTGCCTGCATAACTCTTAAGTAGCTAATAAGTTACTTGGAGTTATGGAAAGATGATCGCTCAAAACTGACAATTAAACTGTTGTTTGAGCAAAGTTTGAGCGCTCATCGCTCCGTGTAAATCGTCCTTTAGTCTATAATTAATTTCTAAAGCCCTAAATGAAAATTATTTTTATCATTCTTATTTTAAAACCAAGACTTAGGGCTGACAAACATATAACAGACAAACAATTTTCTGGGGAACCTAATACTCAGATCACTATCCAGAGGGCCAGAAATAGGCGCTGATAGTGGACAGTGGTAGCCCAAGTAGATTAACACATTGTTACAAAAAAATTGTTGCAGCACATGTCTCGCCATCTGACTCTATCTTTTTGTAACCAATGTGTTAATGCACCACAGCCCCAGTGTCTGAATGGGCGACAAAACGAGAGATGCAGCCGCGACTTGGTCATGGCCACCTCTCACTCTTGCGATTTTCGGCCACATGCAGCCAAAACTTGCATCACCTGTGTGAAGGAGCCCTAAAGATGGTGGCTGATAAGCATCAGACAGGGATCTGCACTGCATAGAAGTGACTGCAATACTCGGGAAACCTCCAGCGTGTGGCAGGCAAGCAGTTGAGGTGGGCAAGAATGGAAAATGTATTTTTATAGGAGTGGCCCTTTAATATTTTTCTATACTAATCAATAATACACACAAGAGAGGATGGTATAGCCATCACTTAAGCTGAATTACAATATGTTAGTTATGTTCTGGGAAAGTACAGAAGACAAAGTAAGGTTTTTCAGTACAAGCAATATTCTACTGGGACTACTTGATCACATTCTATGGATCAAAGAAACGTTTAGATTGATGGATGAATTGGTTTCCCTAGTCTTGTACTTTAATGTAAGAGAAGTAAATGAATCCTGCCTTGTTGGACATTTTGGCTGATGAGTCACATTTAGAGATAAGCGAGCATACACGCTAAGGGCAATTACTCGATCGAGCATTGTCCTTAGCGAGTATCTCCCCGCTCGGAAGAAAAGGTTTGGCTGCTGGCGCGGGTGACAGGTGAGTTGCGGCCATGAGCAGGGGGAAGCGGGGGGGAGAGAAGGAGAGAGAGATCTCCCCTCTGTTCCTCCCTGCTCTCCCCCACCGCTCTCCGCCCGCCGCCGAATCTTTGCTCCCGAGCGAGCAGGTTCTCGCTAAGGGCAATGCTCGATCGAGCAATTGCCCTTAGCGAGTATGCTCGCTCATCTCTAGTCACAATGCAAAATTTGTAACAGAGCCCCACAATGTGCCATTACTGTGCCATTTATATTACAGGCATTCTCTTTAAGCCCCTTCAGACAACAAGTTACATTGCAACCGCCACCTCTGCATCCCCTATAGCTACAGCCATGATGTTTTCCATTGAGACAGTGCCATTACAAAGTAGTCAGAATTCATGGAAAAAGCACTTATATAAGCATGTATCAAAATTCTAAATCATCTAATCATCCTTTAATTTACAATGCATGAGGTCTTGAGTTCTTAAGAGTTTTTTTTACATAGGTACAATTCTTCAGCCTCAATTATCATGCCTTAACAGTTGAATAACTTTTCTGGTCATAGTCCTAAAATACATTACAAGTTGTCCAATGAAGCCTGCACACATACTACATCAATTGTAGTCATATAACAATTCTCAAGGGGGGTAAAGAACAAAATTAGTTGTATTTTTGAATATTTTATTCTCCATTACTGTAACAAAGCATTGCTTCTCATCTGCCTATCTTAAAATTGTACCGAAACAAGAGGAGAGTCATAACAAATGTAATATCTTCCTGTCTACACACCACAACATGAGTAAGTGTAGACACGGACCACTCACTTTTTAACATCTGCATGCCTTACATAAAACATCTGCTTCATAACCATCTCTGTATGTTCACACCATCCAATTCTGAATATTACTGTATATGCAATGTCTTAAGTATATAAAGATGTAATGACTAAATACGTAGATGTAACAGAATCTTTGCCCTTTGGCCTGTAAAGTGGTCCAGCGCTGGATTACAGACTGCTGTACACAGCACCTGTATCTTGCTAACAGCACCTGCAGGGCAGTAGAGGAGGACTTGAATTTCCCCAAATCATACAGGGTTCATTTCAGATCTCTGCTGCGTGGAAATGTGGTGATTTTTGACAATAACATTATATTAGATAATTACTTTATACATAACATTCTATTATGTAATAATATTATTATATAAGTGAATAAAGGAACTGGAATTCCACCGATCAATCTTTATTATTATAGAAATTATATGCAAGTCATTACCAGAGATGTTTGTAGCTTCGTAATATGCCTATTGGTGAATTTTGCTTATTTCTCCTATCTTTACAGTTTAAGGCATCCTTCACACAAGCGTTGCCATTTTATATTCCGCAATTTGCACCATAATATCGCATAAATGAAGAATAGCCATGACCAAGACTCCGCAGCCCCAAAATCCCTCAGGTGGCAGAACTACTAGTAATCACTCTTAAATGCTTTACTAGAGGCACCTGTAGGTGTTTAGCAGCACTAGCCGCTGCTAAACTCCTTCCCTCTTTCTTTTCTAACGTGTCCCATAGACTCCCATAGGAGTCTATGCAGCCCGCAGCATTGTACAGTTCAAAGATAAGGCAAGATCTATATGTTTCTGCCGAAAAAAATTAAGGTAGCTGAAATAACGCTCTTATTTCCTATATCTTTCGCTCTGATGCGCGCAAAAAAATCGTTCACTTGAATGAATACATCGGAAACCAATGGTCACTAAATTAGCTGCGATATAATGCTTGTGTAAATAAGGCCTACAAAATACAGGTTAAAAAGGTATTCATCCTTAGATCTTTTAGCATCCTGATTGAGGCTCATGCAGCTCTGAAAATTCTCCAATTGGTGACGAAATGCAAATGTTCAGCGCTGCAGTACCAAAAGCCAGAAGACGTAAGATCACAACTGAACCACAGTCTTACTTAAAAGTTTTAGGCAGATGTGGGAAAAAATGCTGCAAAGTAAGAATTCTTTCCAAAATAGAAGGCATCTGGTTGACTCCTAGTTTATTCTGCAGCAGGACAACAACCTCAAACATACAACCAATGTCATTAACAACTATCTTTAGTGTAACGAAGAACGGGGAGTCCTGGAAGTAATGATTTGCACCCCATAGGGCCCTGATCTCAACATCGTCCAGTCTGTCTGGGATTACATGAAGAGACAGAAGGACTTGAACAAGTCTTACTCTACAAAAGATCTGTGGTTAGTTCTTCAAGATGTTTCAAAAAACATATTGTTGATTTCCTTCAAAAACGGTGTACAAGAGTACCTAGAAGAATTGATGCTGTTTTGAAGGCAAAAAATTGTAATATCAAATATGATTGTTTTAGATTTCTCTTTTCTTCATTCACTTTATATTTTGTTAATTTGTTTCTTTAAGCATTCTTACATTGCAACATTTTTTCCACACCTGCCTAAAACATTTGCACAGTTACTGTATTTATTAACAGGACTTGTCATTTCCTAGATAGTGTGATTTTTCCACTAACATACTTCAACTATTAAGGACTTAGATATATAATGCTCAAAGGGGATTTCCGATGTGAAACATTTAGCACACATGCTGCATTTAGTGGCTCGGACTGCAGAGCCCCCTATAGTCATTAGAGTGACTCTTCTCCTCCCTTCTTCTATCAGATCACTTCTAATCCACAGTGAACATGGGAGTCCTGCTCACAAGGTTGGTGGTGTTATTAGTAGTCACACCTCCACCTATCAAACATCTAGTAAATGTGTTATGGTGATGTCATAAATATAGGTGTGCACATAGCGGTTTGGGCCCATTTTTGAGGTAGATATATGGTAAGGCTAGATTCACACAGACGAGTTTCACAAATGATAACCATCAGTCTGATAGCAATATGGACAGAACCCGTGCATGTAAATAACGTATTGATTTCAATGTGTTTATTCACATAACAGATTTTTTTCTTGCAGGGATGCTGCAAGATTGAAAAATCATTGCACGTCCTATTTTTTGGGGTGATTCACCACAAGGAATTAGAAATTATTTCCAAAGGAATCTTGAAAACAGTTGCATTGCACTCACATGCCAAGTGATTCGCATGTGAATGCAATACACTTTCTACCATTCAATCTCATGGAAGCACTTGTGACTTTTGTAATGCATGTGAAAGTCACAAGAGCATAGTGCTCGCATCCAGAGTCACAAATTTACAAGAGTGATATTGGTACGAGTTTCTTGGTCTGATATCTCACTCGTCCGTGGGAATGCCTCCTAACGTGGTATATAAATTAATATTTATTATGAGGGAAATGCAGTAAATAAGGTTACTGACAGGTAGAATGAAAGGAACGAAAACACAAACCATTCATTAAATGAAATTTTGGTATACAGAGCCGATAATGTCTAGCGTTAGACAGTATTTTAACTAAGGATGGCTTTTAGATGAACATATTTGCACATGCAAAAATTGTGTGCGCAATACGTAGAGAATAGAATCCATTGATATCAATGGGTTTATTTGCAATAGAATGCATGAAACATTGCACAAAACCACAAGGAAAAGAACACATCTGAGCCTTATAAGGCTCCATAGCTGTCGCGGCTTGGCAGTCGCGACAGCATCGTGGCATGGTGGCCTCGACACAGGTCAAGACCTGTCGCCTTGTTAGGCAGGTCAAAGGTTAATGCACCATGTGCAGAGACTGCTGGTGCTGTCTTTCTTTGCTGCATGGATGTATGCTGGATTAGTCATGCCTGGGAGTAGGGTGGAAGTGTGGTTTTGTATTCCCTCTGCCAGTTTTCAGGTTCAGAGGGGCTTTATATTCTCACCCCTCCTTGTGCTCAGTGCTACTTATACCATTCCATGGTGGAGTACTTCGAGTTTGGAGCTCTTCCGTGCTGGGTGTATTACTCACAGATAAGTTGCTGCTGGTTCCTTTTCAGTTGTTTTACTGCTGTTCATTTCTGTTTTACTTTGCTGTTCGGTTCATCTCTCCAGGGGTTCCTATAGGGACAATCAGGGCCCAGGATGAAGGTCGTGGGGTGGCCTCTATCAAGACGAATACTCTGCTTCTAGGCAGGGACCCTTCACCCCCCCTGCTAGGTAAGGGCCAGGCTTCCCCCTGCTTGGAGTGGTGCGACCGTTCAGCATAGCGTGGTGTGCGGCTCTTTCCAACCATGTGTACATGCCCTATCACTGTACTGAGTGTAATACGCATATGTTGCACGGTCCTTACATCTGGGTTACATATTTCAGTTGTGCGCACTGTTCTGCAGTGCATTAATCTATCATTACTGTAGTTGTTGACATCACACTGCGTCTGTGCTGAACGTGGTGTTTGAGTTGCACAGACATGGCAATAGCCTTTTAAATCAGTGATGGGGTGTTTTGCACATGCCTATGAACAGGTCCTGCGTATCCAATAAGTGCAGTACTATGAACCGATTCACGCACAAATCGAAGTCGTTCACTGCGCAAATACGTTGCACTGAAGCATGCTCAATTGCGCATACAATCATTTGAAACCACCCTGTCTTGTAGTTTATGATCTGCTCTCTGTACTTGTAGTGCACATTCAGTGTGTGGATCCTGATAATTTTAGTGAAATTCACCAACGGTCTTAGGCTTCTTTCACATGAGCATATATCGGCTCTGCTACTCATCTGATGCATTGGTTTCCAATGCCTCAGTTCAGATGGCGGTTTTTGCGGTGCGTATAAATGGCCAGCAGGCAAAGATAGCGCATACGATGGCATTCCAGTTGGCTGTTTTTACACCATCCGAAAAATTAGTTCTAGGACTATCTTCCTATGGGAGCCTATGACAGCTGCCGGAGAAGGGAAGTGGGAGGGAGTTTAGCAGCGTCTCTACTAAACTCTCTCTCCCTTCCGTCCCCCTCTCCACTCTTTGCTGGCTGTTGGCAAAGGGAGAGGGCAGGAGATTAGCACATTAGCTCACTCCCCGCCCCACCCCCTACCATTGCAGTCAGCCAGCAAGGGGCGGAGAGAGGGAAGAAACGGGGTGGGAATTTAGCAGGGCTAAACTCTCTCCACCTGCCCAGTGGTATACCAGACTCGGCGTATACTCGCTGGAACCAGGCCATCTATACTGGCGCATAAAGGGGAGATGCATTGGTCATGGCTGCTCTTGTTCATGCGATTTTCGGTCACGCTGTGGCTGTAACACGGCCGGCAGAAAATCACAGCGCCCATGCGAAAGAGCCCTTTACCTTACAGCGGTATACTGACTGTCAACAGATGTCAAGAAAAATGATGAAAACTGGGAATCTCTTGTTTGGTCTGAAAGGTATGGCAATGACTGTGTCTAGTTGTTTTTCCCCACATGCATGTCCATAGTGACTATCTTAAAATGTGGAAAAATAACTGTTTCTTTTGAGATTTGTGATGGAAGTCATGACAGAAATATAACTCATGTTTTAAGGAAATACTGTGGTGATATATCATAAGAGCACCATATGATAACTCAGAGATTAGTTTTCATGACAGTATATTGCACATTTTTAACAATGTTTTCAATAATTCAATAACTGCATTGTGTACAATATAATTAGCCCCAAACCTGTATGTATTGTACAGTATATTGTCGCAGCCAGTCAGTGACTGATTCTGTAGGTCACCAGATGTGTTCTCCTTAAAAAAAACTATTACTTTTTGGGTTAGACGAACTACCTATAACTGGATCTAATCAGCTTTGCCGTGTTCTCAGTAGGATAGTGCACTACCATGAACTGATGTATTGAGTACAGTACTGCATGTCACTGTACATAGGGCAAGACTCATTAGTAAGGCCTCCTTCACAGGAGCGTTGCAATTTTCACCCTCTTGCATCGCAAACAGAAATCGCATGAATGAGCAAAGTTGCGGCTAAATCTCGCGTTTTCTCGCTCATTCACATGGCGGTATATACTCCACAGCCTGAAATTCCCTTCACCAGCATAAGTTCTTCAATTGGATTAATAGGGCTAGCTGACATAGCGCTAAACTCCCTAACTTTGCCGGCAGCTACCATAGGCTTCTACGAGAACTGCCGGCTAATTGCAGCCGAATGATAGGGCAAGACCTATCTTTTCCGGCCCTGTCAAAACATCGGCCGGCGTATTTTACCGCCAATGTCCTACCTTTTACGTGGCTAATCAGCCATGTGAATGAATGCATTGGAATCCAGTGCTTCATGCTTGTGTGAATAAGGCCTAAGAGTGTGCGTATACACTATGCATTAGTATATAGGTATTCTACTTAGCATATAGAGATTCTACTTAACCAAAGACTGACTAGGTAAAATTAGGCCTCTTGCACATGGGCAATACAATCTTGCTACAAAACGCATGTATGTGAAGCCCATGGTTTCCAATGGGTTCTTTCAGGCTACAAAACATCTCTCATGTGAAAGAACCCATTGGAAACCATGGGCTTCACATACATGCGTTTTGTAGCAAGATTTTGAAGCCTGTGTGAAAGAGGCCTAATTATAACGAAGGACAATGAAAGACCATCAGTAGTACATCGGAGAATAGAACTACCTTTCGGAAAATATTCATTGTATGTGTATATTAATGATGATGGTGGCACATTGTATTCGAGAGTAGACGGATCTATATACAGATAGACGTACACTAAGATTCCAGTGTAGAAGTAATGGAAGCGGTGCTGCTTTTATATATGCTGTAGACATCCTGTTCAGATTTTTGGACCAGAGAATTGTACCCTTCTCTGTTGTATATGTCAATAATAGCTGAAAGTGGAAACTGGAACTGACTCGAAAAAAACATCCCCTGAGCGCATGTTATGTGATGGAAAATGCTTTTTATTCATTTCATGTCCCTAATATCTGTCTAGACTCTGATGTCTGTATTTTTCTGCTCTAGTCGTATTAAAGTCATTAAGCATGTCAGTGAATTTTACAACAGCTTGGTTCAGAAGCAGAATTTCATGACTGGAGTATTTTGCCTTCCTCCCACATCATGGTGTTTTCTTAATTCAAATGGCCTAAATCTTTATCTGCTCCAGCCTGAATCAGCTATATATAGTTTTCAGCTATGAATGTTTTCTTCCTGTGGAAAGGTCAAACCTTGCACATGGTAAAAAGCTCTTCTCATTAAGCAAGTAGAAAAATATTTTATTTGTTCTTCAGTTTGTACAATTCCATTAAGCAGATTTTATATAGGCTTACAGGTCATATTCTGCTGCTCTCAGTAATATACAACCAAACAGTAAAAGCTGGCAACAATTGTTGCGACTAATGATCAAGTATTTCGGCTTGTTTTGTGGTGCTGTAGCACCAAACTTTATACTATTAGGACATTAAAGGGGTTGTCCCGCGCCGAAACGGGTTTTTTTTTTTTCAACCCCCCCCCCCCGGTCGGCGCGAGACAACCCCGATGCAGGGAGGTAAAGGAAGCTTACCGGAGCGCTTACCTTAATCCCCGCGCTCCGGTGACTTCAATACTTACCGCTGAAGATGGCCGCCGGGATCCTCTGTCTCCGTGGACCGCAGCTCTTCTGTGCGGTCCATTGCCGATTCCAGCCTCCTGATTGGCTGGAATCGGCACGTGACGGGGCGGAGCTACACGGAGCCTGCATTCTGCACGAGCGGCTCCATAGAAGATTGCAGAAGACCCGGACTGCGCAAGCGCGGCTAATTTGGCCATCGGAGGGCGAAAATTAGTCGGCACCATGGAGACGAGGACGCCAGCAACGGAGCAGGTAAGTATAAAACTTTTTATAACTTCTGTATGGCTCATAATTAATGCACAATGTATATTACAAAGTGCATTATTATGGCCATACAGAAGTGTATAGACCCACTTGCTGCCGCGGGACAACCCCTTTAAAAGTACCTGTCAAAGTACATTCAGACAGGCCTAACAGAAGCCAACACCAGATTGTATTAGTGCACAGAGGCGTCCTGTAACTTGAAGCTGCAAGAGCCGCTGCAAAAGCTTTAACAGGACCCT
Organism: Eleutherodactylus coqui; assembly: GCF_035609145.1. Classification (NCBI taxonomy): domain Eukaryota; kingdom Metazoa; phylum Chordata; class Amphibia; order Anura; family Eleutherodactylidae; genus Eleutherodactylus; species Eleutherodactylus coqui. The sequence goes on along the minus strand of NC_089837.1, from coordinate 157,974,859 downwards.
GAAATGTCATGTGTAATTTGCAGCACTTGCGTCGTTAAATAGGGCAGAAGACCTTTCTCCCCCTTAGGGCTCCTTCACACTAGCGAGAAAATCAGGCGATTTTCCCACTAGTTGAGAGTGAGTGAAAACTCATGATTATGAAACCATCGCGATCCCCTGCTACAGCTGTGACAGCTGCGGCAGGGGATTCCTCCACCCCCCGGGTAGTTTCTTCATCACTGAACACTGTGACAACAGCAGGGTGTTCAGTGATGAGGGGACTCCCCGTGGAGATAAAGGAATCCCCTCCCACAGGTGTCACAGTATTTAGTGATGATTGGACTCCCCGCGGGGATGAAGGAATCCCCTGCCACAGCTGTCACAGCTGGGAATCGTGTTATTCTCCCATTGCCTTCAATGGGGCTGGCGCTGCTGAAGGGATTCCCCACAGTGATGAGAGGCTGTTCACATGAAATTACCTCGCATTCAGGGGTTTCCCATGGATTGCCATGGCGATATCGGGCCGTGCATCACGGCCTGATATTGCTCTCTCCAGTGTGCAGGAGCCCTTAGGGCTTCTTTAGACAGCATGTTTTAGCACGCAGTGTAGAACCCATCATTTCAATGATGCAGCTGCACTACCTGCATTACGTTGTGCACATTTGCACAACGAAGAGCCCCATAGAGGTCTACAGGAGGTGCGCAAATGCGCATATATGTACGTGTGGTTATGTATAAGCGATTATCTGCTCATGTAAATGGGCCTTAACACGCTACATGATCCCGTGAGTACTGGAATCTTGTTTGGCTTAATAGTCATTTAACCCTTTCCAATCCAATTTGTATCCTGGTTTTCCTTACTCTTTTTCTGCCGCTATACAACGGCGCTATAAGCTGGCTAAAGCCAGTACTGCATGAGGTGACACGTTGGATAGGCTCCGACAGCAGAGAGGCTGGCAATATACAGTAGGAGTACCCCGACGGACCTCTTCCAACATCAGAGCTGTACAGCCTTAAGTCATAATGTCTTCAGATGTCAGACAGTGGATTGGGAAGGGTTAAATCAGGGCAGGGTGATTCCCTTACTTATGTGAACTAGTGGTGCCTATGCAAATCCGCAAAGTAATGGTGCAGGCATGCACGCTAAATCCACTTATTCTCTGTACAAAAACGTTACACAGGAGTGAGTACATTTTGGAATATGCTCATCAGAAGCTGCACTTGGGCTGTGTTCACGCATCACTGAGCTGCTGCAGATTTTGTCATGGCTTTTGGTGCAGAACTGCACCAACAGCCATGAGAAAATCTGCAGCAGATCAGCGAAGTGTGAATGTACCTTTGTGCTTCGGGTCTGGGTGCAACTGTACCCTTTGTGCCCATAGAGTTATTGCCCCTATTACTGGGAAAATTTGGAAACGATCTCAGCAAGTTAATAAATTACACTTATATTTATAGAATGTTGGTCTAATTTTTCCACCTTCCATGTGTAGCAGACAGTTTTCTGTAGAAACACGGTGTAAGGAAAAAACAGCTCACCTCTCAAAAGCAGACCTCAGCCTCTATTGCGCAGATCTCACTCCAGCTACGTGTGAGACAATAATCCAGCAAAAATCCAACTGAAGGTGGTATCTTATGAGTGCATTGCAAAATGCATTCGCTCCTGCGCAACTTTTTTGTGCAAAGAACGAGTGCGCGTGCTGCATGCAATACTGTGCGTATTTGTTCAGGCACCACTAGTTCACATTGGGGGAGAATCACTTTGCCCTGATTTAAATAGGTATTAGGCCTCAGTCACATGGGCGCATCGGCACCCGTACACCGGCGCCGATGCGCCTGTGTGACTGACACCAGCAGACGGACGTACCTGAAGACGGCCGTCTCTCTGCAGCGCTGGGAGGAAGAACATGTGACCGGCTCCATCGCTGGTTATGTGTTCTATGATCAGCGCTGGAGAGAGACGGCCGTCTTCAGGTACGGCCGTCTTCTAGCTGTCAGTCACACAGGTGCATCGGCGCCGGTGTACGGATGCCGATGTGCCCATGTGACTGAGGCCTGAAGCCAAAAGCTGACAGCAGGTTTGAGCAGTGTTTTGCGCATATATATGCGTACATACGTGCGATATCGCATACCTCCCATAGACCTACATGGCCTCTTTGGTGCGCAAATGTGCAGATCATAAGGCAGGGCGCAAAAAGAAATGAGAATGAACCCATTGAAATCAATTAGTTATATTCTCCGGATTTTGAAAGCGTGATTTTTCCACGTGCAAAAACGCAGAAAAATACGCTTGTGTGATGCCGCCCTAAATCGAGCAACAGGAGGCTGAAGATAAAATCCAATTAATTTTAAACCAAATTAAGTATAATAAACCCCATGTTCAGCCTCCTATGCGTTTCAGCTACAATAAGCCTCCTTACTCATGAGTAAGCAGGCTTAGTGCATTTGAAACGCATAGGCTGCTGAATATGGGGTTTATTATATTTTATTTGGTCTATTAAAGATTGGGATTTATCTTCACCCTCTTGTTTCCTCTTGCTGCTGGATCGGTTTGATTTCTGCTAGTTTTCTGTAGACATGGCAAAAAACAGTAGTATAAGCCTAGTTTATAAGACACAGTCAATGTATTGTATGCCAAAATACTGTTGGCCAGCATCTGTCACCAAGTTCCAATATGTTTATTGACATACTAATTGTCACACACTGTTCACAGAATGTATCATTATGTGCCCATTATTTGAACTGACGTTTTTGTAAAATTACTGCATCACACATTTGCAGAGGATATCCTCAAATCATGGTCTGTTGGGCATACTTGAGAACTGGAATTGAAGAGAATTGATTTCAGTGTCAGTAAATGGAGGTAGATGAGACCAGAGACAACTACTGTACAGTATTAACTCTCTGCAGAGTAAATACTAAGTGAACATGAAAGGATAGATGGTGTTATGGAAGTAGGCATGGGTTCAATTCAAGCAAAGGGCAACTCTTTACATTCATGGCATTCATATCAATCAATGATTGGCTGCGCTTCTATGGAGGAGAACATAGGCTTGGGGAACCAGAGTGGTAGGGGGGCAGGAAGCCGTAACTAGTCAGTATGGGCTGGTTTATTATCTTGTCAACAGTCTTCGAGTTTAGAAAAAAGAGAGACTGGACAACCACTTTGCGGACAGTTTCAGATGGCCCTATGCGCAACTATGCTCATCCGAACAGAGTATATTTGTACATGAACCAGATTTGGTTCTTTTCCTCCGGCTGTTTAAACTTTAAAAAAAGTTTGATAGAAATAGCGGGAAGATGGGTCCTGCCCTATCTTTCCCGCACATCAGTAATACTACCTGTGGGAAAGATAGAGTAAGTCCTTTCTTTTCTCGCCTGTACAATTAACCCTTTCCAATCCACTGTCTGACCTCTGAAGACATTATGATTTATGGCTGTACAGCTTTGATGTTGGAAGATGTCCATCGGGGTTCTCTTACTGTATATTGCCAGCCTCTATGCTGTCGGAGCCTATCCAACGTGTTACCTCATGCAGTACTGGCTTTAGCCAGCATATAGCACCATTGTATAACAGCAGAAAAAGAATAAGCCCCCTAGGAAAACCAGGATATAAATTGGATTGGAAAGGGTTAACAGGCGAAAATCCCATAGTGAAAACAAAACCACTGAAATCCATTGAAATCAGTGGTTTTGTTTTGCCCTGTTATGTGACAATGATTATCACGGCCACTTAACGGGACTAAAACACATTCACGTGTTTCAGCCCTAGCTAGACTTTTTCAATAGCTTTCGTTGAGTTATGTGTCCATTTAAAGTTTGCTGCAACTTTGCTTTAGTGCATTGCCAAATTAAAGTTTGCTACATTTGTAGATAGGCCACAAGGACCAGTTCTGTGGACAGGACAAGAAAACTAATTTTATGATTACATATAAAATAGCAAAACAATGGGTAAAACTAGCAACGAACTTCACTTGGTGATGGACAGTAAGGCTGCCTGTCCACGGGCGAGTTGTCATTGTGTTATCCGCTGTGATAATCCGGCTGCGGGTAATGCAGTGATCGTTTTACATAGGCTTACTATGAAAAGAGCAGCCCGACGTCCACGAGCGGAGAACAATAGCGGTTTTCCACTCACGGGATTCAAATCACGGCATGCTGTGATTTTCTGCAATTTTCCGCGGTGATCCTATCTATTAGATAGGCTCACCACAGAGACCTATCAGTTCTCCCTCCTGCTCCCCTGTAGCAGAATATTCTGCCGCAGCCTAAATGTGCTAGGCTGCTGTTGTAGAGGCAAATAAAACCATTAGGTTAATGCAGATCTATACTTACCCATATGTATATCTTTATGTTTACGGTAGATTAGAAAGCAGGCCGCACATGGAATATGGTGAACATTTTTTGTGGAAAATGGTATAAGAAAGACCAGTTGAACTGGAGTGCAGTCAGAGGTGACCACAGGGAACTGATGGAGAAGAAAGATTAAGACACTTGACATTATTTTAGATAAAAGACGGCTTAGAGGAGATATTATTACCATGTACAAAGAAATCACTGGGCAATAGAGATCTGTCTAATAATATTTTATACCTAGTCTGTAACCCTGACAAGAGGGCATCCACTATACTTGGAGGACACAGGGTATCACCTTCAGCATGGAAGAGGTTTCTTTACTGTAAGAATATTGATCTGGATGCCATAATAATTTGCTTTAAATGGGTCAGTGATCCAGGGATATTCTGTTATTGGCACGTTTTGTCTAAAACAAATGCCAACTGTCACATAGGGGTTGTTTCTCATTCCTTAGGATTACTTCATAATAATACGTTCAAGCCTTTTTTAAACATTACTGACTCCCTATTGAATAATGTTAAGCATGCTTAGGAGCCTAGGGCTGGTGACACACTCCCGTATTTTGGCCTTCGTTTTATATCCTTAGGCCTCGGTCACACGGGCGATTTTTCGCGCGATTTGCACATGCGATCTGCGATTTTATAGAACCATTGCTTTTCAATGGTATCAGACACATGGGCGCTTTTTATGCGCTCGTCCGATAAATTATAGGACAAGAAATCGCAGATCGTGTCTATCTGCGATCTGCGATTCGTTGTGTTCTCTATATGCACTCAATGGGGCCGGCGGCAGCAGCGCCGACCCCATTGAGAACATATACTAGACAAATCATTCTCCTCTGCCACAGCTGTAACAGCTGTGGCAGAGAAGAATGATGTTTGTCCATTGAATTCAAGGGAGCCGGCAATACAGCCGGCTCCATTGAAAGCAATGGGCTGCGGGCGAGCGCGGGATGAATTTTTAGGAAGGGCTTAAAAATATAAGCCCTTCCCTGAAAATCATCCAAAAATGTGTAAAAATAAAAAAAATATATATACTCACCTTGTCCCCGCAGACGGATTTCAGCCGCGGCCGGCCAGCAGTTCTCCTGAACTGCTCTGAGTAGTATTCAGCAGGCGGGGATTTAAAATCTCCGCCTGCTGAATGGGCTGCCTCTGATTGGTCACAGCCCTCACCAATCAGAGGCAGCTCTCACTCACCCATTCATGAATTCATGAATGGGTGAGTGAGTGCTGTCTCTGATTGGCTCAGCGCAGGGACCAATCAGGGGCAGCTCTCAGCTGTCATTCAATAGTTTTTTCAGGACAACACCTTTTGCTAGGGTTCACCAATAGGGTTTACTTAGGGAACAGATTATTGTATATCCTACCTCTTTAGCATTAGCTTTTTATTGAAATCTTGTAGATTAGCACTATATATCGGCATTTTCTCAGATTTTTTTTCCCTGAAACTCAATTATGCCTCATTTTGGCCTTGATTCCATGTACTTATATGGCAAACAATTTCTAGTGCCTTGTTCATGAACATCTCTTGATTTTGCACTTTTTCTTTATCTAATTGACCTTTTTTCAGTAACTTCTCATGCCATTGACGTTGTTATTCAGCTAAGGCTGCCGTTCGTGGGCTTAATGATCTGTAGATCAGTCCCTTCGTATGATAACATATGATTTCAGAATGACACAGAGGTGTTTGTTTGCGGTTGAAGACAGTTGTTGTGTGTTTTTATGTATTTTTCTGCACAGTACAGTCCTTTCTCCACCTCCTAATGGAAAGTCTGGAGGTGGTAGTGAAAGCATATCTCACTGATATTTTATGCATCTCACCACAGCCATGATAAAGCTTGACTTCCTGCTCTAAGGTCTGCTTATGAGACTTTGTATTTCTATTACTAAGCTGTTACAATAAGAAAATGCCATTAAATGTGACGATAAAGTGGGACTTTTTCTTGTTGTGCTTTTGAATATCATTTAAAGGGACAGTATCTCTCAAAAAGCACACTTGTGCTAATGTTGCGTTTTTATAATAGATGAGCGAGTATACTCGCTAAAGGCAATTGCTTGAGCGAGCATTGCCTTTAGGGGGTATCTCCCCGCTCGAGACGGAAGGTTCGGGTGCCGGCAGCGGGCACTGAGCTGCGGGGGAGAGTGGGGCGGAACGGAGGGGAGATCTCTTTCTCCCTCTCTCTCTATGGAGCCCTTTGGTGCACAAATACACAGGAAAATAAAGCAGGGCCTATTTTTTTGGTGCACAAAAAAGGTAATGAGAACTAACCCATTGAACTCAATAGTTTCTATTCTCTGACTTTTGCGCAAATATGTCCATTTTAAGGAGCTTTTAATTTAATGCCTGCTTTCTTACTTTAGTCCTGTAAAAGACATGCAAAAGCTCACAGTTTTGCTTTCCCTTCTGGCATACGCTGTTGTGAATCTAATACAACCTGAACCTGTTTCTGACTCACAGTAGGTAAACAGGAAATAGAAATACACTTAAAAAGGGCTGTCCAGTCTCAAAACTTTGAAAAGTGTATAATATATGGTCTGGCCACCCTTCTGTCTTGGCTTCTGTGTAATGGAAACTACAACATATTGCCATCTCCGTCACAGGACACATACAACAAGGATTCAGTGAACCCCATTAACGTTATATGTCATTTCATTTGGGGTGTCCATCATTTTTCATGCATCTCTATTCTGCCATGACTGCTAATGGAGGCCTCTGACAACGGTGCGAATGAAGCTTAAAACTTTTTAATACAAGTTGTGTTTTCATCCAAAGCATTTTCATGAACACTGCTTGCATACACTGAATGAAACTTTCATTGCTTACACATTCAATTACATTTTTCAATAATATAGAACAAAAAGGTATGCGAAAATATACAGGGCAGAGATATGCTGAAAGGATACAGTTTTGGCCTTCATCTGGTCCATGCTCTATGGATGCAAGAAGGGGAAAAAGCTCATGACATATTCCTGGGTTATATGGCAGACATACATACAAAATGTAGTGTGAACCAAGCCTTACTCCTGCTAACATAGTTGTTGAGATGACTACAATGTACCAGGGTAAGAGCTAGCATTCTGGCTCATTCACATCGGCATTAGAGCTCTATTACGGCTTTCCGTGAAGTTAGCCTAACTAAATTAAAAAAATCTTTTGACATCTCACAGTGACATGCAAGAGGTTTTGATCAGTGGGGGTCCAGGAGTAGATTTTCCCAGAGATCACTAAAACGAAAGGCCAAAAGCACTCAGTTGGGCACTGTGTCCATTCAGCTGTCTCTACCCATGCGCAGTACACAGGCTCTATAGAAGGTCTATAGAGTCAGTACACTGCCTGCTGATAACTGCAGAATGGGCACCACACTGCTAAATGCTTTTGCCCATTGTTTTAGCAATCAGTAGTTGTCTCAGCACCCGGACCCTACTGATCAAACCTCGACAAATCAGAAATTATTTTTAAAGTGTAGTTACAGTTTACCTGTCTTAGCTGAGTACTGCTGCCTGCCTTTACAGTGGATTGTATTAGTAAGTCCTGTAGCGGTAATAGAAAAACTAGGATTTTTTTCTTAGATATTACACAAAAGCCTTAGGTTGTTTTGGCTGTACACATTTTATATTCATATCTAATAGTGACCAAGTTCAGTTGAAAGGAAGTAAAAGAAAGAAAAACCACCAGTAACTTCTCAATAATTTGAGTTTCTGTCAAAACTGAGAAACTTAACTGCTGCCTTCAAACACTTGCATTCATCACGACTTTCAGAAGATTATGAAACCAAGGCCAAGATGAAGCACTTTCACCCAGACTACACATCGGATGACAGCAAATTAGCTTTCAATGTTTTAATATGAGACTCATGTTAATATTCCTAACTGTAACAGCTTGGAGAGTAGGCCATACTTTACAAGGACTTGTTTTATGAAGAAGTTTAACAAACTGTGATAGTGAGTTAGCATAATCTCAAAGACATGCTAATGAAGTTTCCTCTAGGTTTCAACCAAGGCCAGCCCTTTATGGGGAAGTGAAACTGCTACCATAAGTTCATATGCGCTTATTTTATAACATCTGAAAACTAATTCTGTGTAAACTTATCTTGACTCAACAATAAGTTAGATTTATTGGTAATATACTGATGTAGCAACTAGAGATGAGCGAGATGATACTCGATAAGGCAAACTACTTGAGCGAGTAGTGCCTTATTCGAGTACCTGCCTGCTCGTCTCTAAAGATTCGGCTGCCGGTGCGGGTGACAGGTGAGTTGCGGCGGTGAGCAGGGGAGAGCGGGGGGGAGAGAGGGAGAGAGAGATCTCCCCTCCGTTTCTCCTCGCTCTCCCCCGCCGCTCCCCGCCCCCTGCTGGCACCCGAATCTTTTGAGACGAGCGGGCAGGTATTCGAATAAGGCACTACTCGCTCGAGTAGTTTGCCTTATCGAGTATGCTCGCTCATCTCTAGTAGCAACGCCAACCACGACGGTTAGCATGATATGTTAATTGAGAAGGCACACTATTTGTTGCTACTTTATTTGCGTAATGCAACTGTTGCTATTTATTTTGAAAGGCCAGCTGCACCACACTATCTCCCTAGCATGCTGCCATAATTTACTTTAGCACTGCTACATCTGTATGTCAAGAAATAATCTTTAGAAGTAGGTTGTGGGTTTTCCACTTTTCGGCATTCTCTTTTTCTTAAAGGGTCCAAAAAGCTGATCACTGCTAGAACACCCACTAGTCAGCTGTTATCTAAGGAGGAACCTAGCAGCAAGTGTTCATTTTCCTACAGCACTGCTACAGGATAAATGCAGCATTACACAATCCATATTGAAATCAATGGCTGTCCCCATAATACATAGATTGGTCATGTGTTCTAATAGATGAGGGTTGAATGGGGGACCAACCTTTGTCATTTCCCTAATAAGGTAATTAAACATGTCTTTTCTAAAGGCTGATTTACCCACAATGATTATCACTCAAAATTCATCCAAACAACAGCTTTTGAGCGATAGCCATTGCGTGTAAATGCGCACCCATCGTCCACTCTTTGTTCATCGCTGAGTCAGCATAAAATTCTCATCCCTGATAACAGGGACGGCATGCTGTGTTCTCCCTGGGCAGCGCTGATAACATTGTATGCAGCTGGCAGCCTGTGGTAGAACAAAGCAGATGTATTTAGATAACAGACTACCTACTGCTCTCTAAATACAAGCAAATGAATCTAGTTAGCTACTAATAGCCAATTTGTAGCTAATGCAAAATGATTGCTTAAAACTGTCAGTTTCTGAAGAATTTTGAGTGATCATCTTTGAGTGTAAATGCGGCATAAGCCATACAACTTCTTTAGGTCTCATGCCCACGGCCAGGTCGGATTCCAACTGCGAGATTCACACAGCGGGATGCGACCCACGCCCCGGCATTGATCTCCCACTTACCTGTCCAGCGTCTGCTCACTCCACTCTGCAATGTGTCAGCTGGCGCACAGCCACACATGCGCAGAGCAGAGCCAGCGCGTCAGCGGTGATGTTTCTGTATGAGCCTCTGCAAGGCCCGCACAGAAATAGGACATGCCACGTTTTCACATGGTCAAATCGCGGCTGTCAGCATAGGATTGCATAAACTAATGCAATCCTACGGCAGCGTGCAATGAACAGAACAACAGAGAAAAATCTACAAATTGAGGGCTTCACCAAAAGAACTTAAGCACAAGTACGCTCTCCGCAACGGACCATATTAGCACATAAACAAGAGTTGTCCATGGGGTCACAGCCTTCCCCTTGATTTCTTTAACCTTCCATACACTTCTATGGCAGCTTCTGCATAAAACGCAGGGCAAGTCCAACACAATAATGAGAATGAACCCATTGAAATCACTGGGTTGACTTTGTCACGCTTTTTTGGGCTTGAGTTTCATGCACGCAAAAACGTGCGCAAGCATGTTAGTGTGTTTAAGCCCTGAGAAGGCTAACAAGGAAAAATGTAATCCAATGCTTTCCTGAATATGTGTATTGAGCATGGTGCGTTTTTCACTGTCATTCTATATTACCCCATTTTTATCCTTCACATCTACTGTACTATAAAATTAACTTATAATTGAATGGGAAATCTGTTGATTCCAACGTGATGGAAAAATAAGATCATGTTCAATAATCTTTCGGTAGGTTGTTATCCTTTTCTATGCTGATTCTATAGCTTGCATATAAATTTGTAAATTATTTATATGACTCATCTTGTAGTAATCATGAGTTACAATGTAGATTATATTCTCAAACTGTTATTCACAATGTTGCAGAATTCCGAGCTCCAATCTTCCAGTATTCCTCATATGTCTTATTGTCTCTAGTTCTGGTGATTTACATGATGAGAAGTACAGACTTAAGTCTAGACACTGCACACTAATCTGATTTACCAAAAACTATCTGTGCCGCTATATTATAGGAGCTCAGCTAAGATGTTTGAAAATGTGTCTTCCAATGATAACCAGCAGAACTGTAACTGCAGCTCTGAACTGAAATATAGGCAGTTAGTTAGAATGTGTACCAGATAGGTAAAGCAAGGTGCAGTATTTAGGAAATCACTCAGCATTTTACGTACACACAATATAAGCTGTAAAATGGTGATAAGACGTAAAAACAGGAAAATGCATTTTCATAATTTGACTATGGTTTTAGTGGGTATAGGTAACTGAGAGAGAGTCTCACTGGCTTTGTCACAATAACTGCCTTCTTTACAGCTTTTCCATCCAGGGCAGCATTTACAAATACATGAATGCTTGTTGATATCTAATTGACATTTTGTAGCGATTCTTTGTAAAAACACCGTAATGTGATGGTACTTTAAATGTATTTTATGTCTATGTGTTATATTTTGAAGTGCATAACTAGTTTACAAATAGCAAAAAAATGATATAATTTGGTGTATCGACTAATCCTCTAACAACTAACATTTGTATAAACTGAATGCATTGATACACTTCACCTCAAACAGATTCCATGGTTAAAGGGGTTATCTGGTTATTAAAGATGAAGGCCTAATCTTAAGATAGGCAATTAATCAGTGTGGTTCGGCTCTAAGCGCCTTCGTCAATCAGTTGCTTGCAAGGACTGTGGCACTCAGTCTACTTCATTGTATACCAGGCACAGCTCTGTAGTTTTAGCAGGGCCTGTGCCTGCTGTACAGTTTTGTGCAAGTTACAACTTTGAGGACTGAGCTGCAATAGAAGGCACAACCACTACTAAAAGTTTGAGCTGTCCCTAGTAAACAAGAATAGACTATATTGTTGTTGTTGTTAGCTGTTTAGTCATTCATGACCCTCGGCGACCCTAAAGGCGAGCTCCCTCCATGTTTTTCGGTTTTGCAATGTTTCTTTCAGTTGGTTGATATCCATGCCAGTATCAGCTTTGACAGTTTCAAGATGGTCTATCCTAAGAAGAAGCCATCGATTTTAAAGGGGTTGTCCCGCGGCAGCAAGTGGGTCTATACACTTCTGTATGGCCATATTAATGCACTTTGTAATGTACATTGTGCATTAATTATGAGCCATACAGAAGTTATAAAAAGTTTTTCACTTACCTGCTCCGTTGCTGGCGTCCTCGTCTCCATGGTTGCCGTCTAATTTTCGCCGTCTAATGGCCAAATTAGACGCGCTTGCGCAGTCCGGGTCTTCTGCTTTTCTCAATGGGGCTCCGTGTAGCTCCGCCCCGTCACGTGCCGATTCCAGCCAATCAGGAGGCTGGAATCGGCAATAGACCGCACACAAGCCCTGCGGTCCACCGAGGAAGAAGATCCCCGCGGCCATCTTCACCGGGTAAGTAAGAAGTCACCAGAGCGCGGGGATTAAGGTAAGCGCTCTCCGGTGTTCTTTTTTAACCCCTGCATCGGGGTTGTCTCGCGCCGAATGGGGGGGGGGTTGAAAAAAAAAAAAACCCGTTTCGGCGCGGGACAACCCCTTTAAGCTAGTGGATAACTCATTTAAATTTTCTGTATGTTTTAATGTATACAAAGTAACAAAAATACTGCATCTAAAGATGTGTGTGCTAAATGAACACTGTTTTGTCAGTACAAATCCGCTTTTCCAGGCCTGGTTATGTAAGTTTTCCCTCAAATTTTAGGCTGGGATACATAATGGGGAAAATTTACCTAGTTTGGTATTTAATACACTATGCTAAGTAAAGAGTGCCCTGGAGTGACCTGCGCCAAGTTTATTAACCCTTTCCAATCCAATTTGTATCCTGGTTTTCCTAGGGGGCTTACTCTGCTTCTGCTGTTATACAACGGCGCTATATGCTGGCTAAAGCCAGTACTGCATGAGGTGACATGTTCGATAGGCACTGACAGCACAGAGGCTGGCAATATACAGTAAGAGAACCCCAACAGACGTCTTCAAACATCGGAGCCGTACAGCCTTAAATCATAATGTCTTTAGACGTCAGACAGTGGATTGGAAAGGGTTAAGAACCATAAGGCTCTTAATAGCTTTGGCATAGGTCTAGTCAGTCCATGCGCCAGAATGTAAAATCTACAGTTGCTATGAGCTGGTGTAGACTTCCACCTGTTTCTGCCATACATTATAGCAAATGTGATGTGCCATGGCAGACCATGCACTCTTTAGCTAAGAAAAAGTAGCGAGTTGGGTGCAAATAGGTCAAAAGGTATCACTCGCACATAAATTAACACCAGAATTCTAGCACAATTAGTTTAATAAATTATTGTTGAATTTTTGTTGAAATTATTGTTGAAGAAGAAAGATATGATAATCCAGTACATGTGCCATATATTTATTGACAGCAACACAGATTTATATGGGAATCAGGAAAGATACATTTCAAATTTAGATTGTAGCATTATGCTTGGACTTTATTCTCATCCCAACTTTCCATGTAGGCGCAGCCTAATTCATACGGTGTAACAGAACAGTTTGTATAAGTGTGTGCAGACTAGGAAGGTCTAAATATAGTATTGAAAGTAATGTGATGCTTTTATGTCAAAGCCGTCACTGAGAGAGGAGTATAAGAGCTTCCTCTAATATACTGATAAAAGTAAAGCCATCAGGCTCTAGTTTGATTTTTCCTATGGTTTTGTCAGACAATAAAAATTTATTGAAGTACTGCAGTTCAATCTGCATGTATGAGAAACAGCAAAAATAGTACCCTACAATTCTTCTTTACATGGACTGATATAACTCATCAGGGGCATAGCTAAAGGTTCATGGGCCCAGGTGCAAAAGTTTATCTTGGGGCCCCCCCAACTTCTCTTAACCCCTTTACACAGAGGCGTAACTTGAAGCTCCTGGACCCCAATGCAAAACCTGTAACAGGCCCCCCAACTATAATGCTTTATTCATAGTACTGGGCTCCCTATAGGGAGAAGAAATGACTTATGGGCTCCGTTAAGCTTCTGGTCCCGGGTGAAACCGCATCCCCTATAGTTACGGTCGTGTAACTCATATAAAGAGAGACTTTATTGCCTTGCAACCCCCTTCATACCCTCCACAAAGCATGCGTATAGAAACGCTGCCCATACGCAATGCATGCATATGGACAGTGTTTCATACGTAGATATTACGCAGGGAAATCGAGCATGCTTTCATTGTTTCCATTCACCGCATGTTACACACAGAATATAGGCATGCGTAATATGCAGTGACAATACGCCCGTGTGACTGAGCCCTTATATAGGGCATCAGTTTTGCCTAGATAAGGTAAATACATTCAGGTCTGTATATCCAAGTCAGGGCCTAAAGTTATTTTACTCCAGGAATGGACACTTGGCTTGTTATTTTGTTAGAATATTGCAAAAGTCAAGAAAATGATTATCTGACTGCAACAGAGTAATGCTGATGACCAGTCCCAAGTGTTGAGTATATAGATATGATGGCATAGCTAGATGTTAATTTTATTTAGAAACCTCATATTCAGGGGTTGAATCTTAATTTATTGAGAAAGAAGACAGTATGTGATTAAAGGATTTGTATCTTGTTTTCAGCTGACTTATGTGTGTAACTATACAAAAACAGGCATAACAGATATACTAGGCTTTCTATGGCATTTGTGGATGGTGCTTAGTCATATCAGGACAGAGTTTAGGATTAAGCAAAACTTTTGCAAAATTTCTCTTGTGGACTGTTGGCTCATGGAAGAGTAGGTTATGTAGTTCTAAAGCATCAATGGGCCTGGAAGGGGTTTTCCAGGAAAAAAAAAACTATTGATAACCTATCCTCAGGATAGTCATCAAATGTTGATCCCCAGGGACCCACCACTCAGGATCCCTGGCAATGAGTTGGCATTGTACAGAAAGACATATTTTGGAAAATAAATTTTAATATGATGGATTTAAGCTAATGACATTTTTTAAATCTCGTCCACATGTCTTGTACTGTAGATGCTGCCGATTTTCTATGCAGAAATTTTACATGGAAAATCCACAGTATTTCCACCCCTTATGCTGCTCTCACACAGGTGTCTGTAAAAACGTGTTACAACGTTCTTGAATGGCGTTTTCAAACCCATTTGACAGCATTTTTAATGCACCACAACATTGCAATGGGTGCCTAAAAATCGCTGAAATGCAATAAAATAAAGCAGACGACGTTCAAAAATCATGGCGTTTTGAACGCTTGTCCGAGAAGCCCCATTGAAATCAATGGAGGCGTGTTACAGCATGTAGCATGGCGTTTGAAACGCCGTGCTAAATGCAGTAATAAACGGTCGGTGTAAGAGTGGCCTTAGCATGGAGGTGTATACCTGTGGTCCCGGGAGTGATTGGGGTCCCATGGGTTTCTCTTGCCAAGACATTTCTGCAACTCATCTATATGTTATGGTCCTGCCAAGATTGTGATAACCCACCTAAAAAATTGTATAGGTAATAACTGACTACTATCTAGGCAAGTGAGTACAGTGAAGTTCCTAGATGGGTCATGATGCCTGGAATGTGAGAATACAAGCAGACCACAGGAGTGCTCTGTAGAGTTTGGGTGGTTCCTAAACTGAGCAGAAGTTGAATATTCGGTTTTGTCTTGTGTGTCACTTTTATAAGTACTAGCATTTCAAAAAGTTGGAACTTTTTAACAATTTTATATTTGAGCGTTCGCTCTATTCTGTTTCATTTCTTCAGATTCCTAGTACAGTTCCTACCATCTTTATAAATTATAGGGACTGTGATGGTATCTCAAGGCTACAGGTCACACATCACTTCTCTGAATGGACTAAGAAAGCATGACCTTATCATTTCCAACATACAACAAATGTTAGCTAGACATGATTTCTCCTATTTCCTATAATTTGAGCTGATTGAGTTATGAATGTTTTTATATATGTGTGCACAATTACAACAGTTTTCTGGAAATGCAAATTATGTAGAACTTCTCAGAATAGTGTATGGATTGCCAGCTACGATGCTGCACATCAAAGGCTTTAAATCAAATGCTTCCTTTGAGGTATGCTGCTTACTACTCAAAGAACGTTCAGAGTACACTATGTGAGGTTTTGTTCTGGCAGACACAATTTAGAGCAGGATTCTAAGAGCTTCTTGGCTCTATGAGTGATAGATCCAGGAAGGCAACCAAGTCTATGACAAGGACAATCTGTTCTCGGAGGTGGACATCTTTTATTCAGTGACATTTGGAGAATAATGGATCCATATGGGTGCAGCCTGCTTTGTCCTTTCTCAGTTTTGTGTCCCTAATGATAGACTTGCCACAAAAATGTATTTTTATTTTAGGCTCTTTTTAGATACTTAGACATTTTCACATTATGTTCAGTGCATAATCTTGTTTAGGGTCATAACAGGTGAATGGACTGCATCAATGGATGTAGGCATTATACATGCTTTCTCTGAGCGGGCTTACCCTTGTATAGCTACTAATTTCCAATGTAGTAATTATATATGTGATATTAAAAAGTCACAGACAAAAATAAACAGTTATTCAAATATGATAGGTGGATGGAAATAGCAGTCATGTTATAATGTGAAGATAATTTAACAAGCTCCTGTTGCATATTTCTCTTGGCATGTTCAAGTAAACTTTATTGATGGTGATAGAAGACTTGCAAAAGGTCCCCAGTTTAATGGTTTCTCTTTGTGACTACTGTATTATTCTTACTTTATAAGACATATCTCTACATACAAGCTGACTAGAACAAGTAAGCAAGGGGAGAGGAGAATTGTTTCCCCCTGTATGCCAATACACATACCAGTGCCTTCATAAGAAAGCCCCCAAGTGCTAGCTATAGTAACCCTATTAACAAACTTTGTTGAAAGTTTATGGAATTGTGTACCCATTATATCAGTTGGACAAGGAAAGAAAAGTCTTAAAGAAAAGTACGACAGTACCTCTTACAATATCCGTTATAAGTTAGCCATTGCATGGTGCCCAAGACCTGGGTCAGTAAAGGAGATTGGATAGGATTAGCTTGGGGAGGGGAGACAGTGTTACCATCATATAAAATAGAGATGAGTGAAGTTGCCCTCCTCCCTCTCGGTCCAGTCCAGTGCAGAGCCTGTTCATTGGATGGCACTTATGAAGGGGCTGAGGCCCATGGGTAGTATGGGATCCCACTGACATGGAGGAAAGTTTGGTGTTTGATACCAACCGCAAGGCTGCTCCTACACATGCGTTCACACAATGCCATGTTCAAAATTGCTGCATCGTACCATGATTTCGAGCAGCATTTTTGAATGTATGTCACAGCGTTTGACAACGTTTTTTAATGCACCCCATCATGGTGATGGAGATGAGGTGCATTAAAAAGCGCCAATACGCACAAAAATAGAGCAGACAGCACTCAAAAATCGTGTTTGAGCACAGTTCTGTGAAGCATCATTGAAATCAATGGGAGCCTACCTGCAGTTACAAGCGCCGGCCACTACACAAAGGTCGACAGAAGGCTTCCGCTCCGACCGCTGTGTATTTGTAGCACTTACAGCATGCGCCCGCTCAGCTGATCGGTTGGGGTCTTGAGTGACGGACCCTGGCCGATCAACTATTGTTGATCTTTTGTGATGATAGGTCATCAATAGTATTTCCCTGGAAAAACCCATTTGGCATATCTATATATCTTATCTTGTACATATCAATAAACTGTTTATGTCTTTATTGTTCACTCTGATTTATGGATATGTTTATGGGATATATTTATTGCATGCATTAATTCATTTTTCCGTTTATTAAAAGCCTTTAGTCATTTTGTGGCATACCGCCTGCGCTTGTGCGCATGCGCCAGGTGGGGATGGAGTTTTAGTGTTGATGGCATCTGTATACAGTTTTAGCGTTTATTTCTGTGCTGCTGTTGGACAACTTTTGCAACTCTTTGAAAATATATTTTTATGATGAGATGACTGAGATAATAAAGATTATTATTTTTAAGTAGTATTTGGCTCCCCTTTATTGTGAATAATGTAATAAAGGCCCCCTGCACACGGGCGGAAATTCCACAGTGGGATTTCCCGCAGAATTTCCGCTCGTGGAAGCTGCCATAGGATTGCAGTAGAAAATGCAATCCAATACAGACGGCCGCGATTTGTCCGCGCGAAATCTCACAGCATGCTCTATTTCACAGAAATGTCACTCCCCAGCCGCCGGGTCCGCCCTGCGCATGTGCCGGCTGGGTGGCCAGAGCCAGAGTCGCGGGAGCAGGTGAGTGCCGTGCTGGCCCCTGCATGGGCTCGGGTTGGGGGATCCGACCCGGCCGTCTGCAGGCAGCCAAACAGTTGTGCCCATAATTTGGATAAACTGTACTGTTGACATGTTTAATAATAACAAATGGTGACCATGAAGGATGACACTAATAGTATGAATTTACTTCTCAACTGTTGAGCCAATGGACATTATGTATGGATGTGTTTATACCACAGTGGACAATAGCATTATATACAATGGTTTGCTGTAATTTGCTATCAGCATTCACTCTTTAGTTACATACTGTATGTATCCTATAGAATTTGTCTTACAACATATTGTTATCTCATTTGATGTGATATATAAATGTACATTCTACTGTTGTATTATATTAATGACTTATATGTGAAGTTTTTCAACTAGTAAACTCTACAATTTGGAACAAGCCTAGCACCGATGTGTTTTTTTCTTGGTTCTACATGACCTTTATTGGGATTGTTTTTACTGTTAGTGGGCAAAGCTGTATGCGGTTTAGTGTCTATTTCAGGGATCATTTCTTTGACAGATGATTGCATAAAGCTTGCATTGAAGGGCTTAAAACTTAAATTGAATTCCAAAGTAATATTGTTTAAGTATGCCCAACATGGCTTGCAGCAAGTGAGTAATGAGAACCTGGCATTTTGTAAACAGGTTAGTGGAGTGCCAGGTTTGTCTTTCTATTCATTCTGAAAGCTGGTATCTAAGTTACACAACTAACAGACACACCTTACAGATGGCCTTTTAAAAAAAGGGAGAGAATCACATTCCACCAACTTATGGGAAGCCTTGGTAAGTTTGCACAGTGTTGCAATGGCATGTCTGTGCCAACCTGCTTTAAAATGTTTTGTTTTTATGTAAGGATAACATCTTCATAGAAGTGCATGTCAGAAAGGTCAGAGCAATGAGAAAACAAGGTCTTATGAAGTAATACACCTTCTGGTTTCGTATACATTTTATTAAGAGTTGATTACACCTGGAGCTAATGTAATTTAACCATTGGTTCTTCACCTTATAAGAGATTCTAATTAGCACTGTGGGCTTTGTTGACATTATAAAGGGGTAACGAAAAAACATAAATGGGTGAGGCATAAGTAGGAAAAATCATAGCACATATATAAAATCATTGCTCTACCGAACACAATGTAATACTGTAGATGTATTTATGTGATTTGCCAGAATGTCATGAGCCTTTAGCTATACTTCTGTAGGCAAAACTATATAGCCTTATGGGGACCTCTGAGGCAGCTAGAATAAGCGATGAAGCATACATTGCAGTAAACACTAACAGACCTAACTTAGCAGCAGAATTAGTGGTACAGTCTTTATAACTTGGTGCAAAGTTTTCAAACTTTGCAGCACAGTTTCCGAACTTGGCAATGCTGACTGTAGAACTTAGCCACACTGTCAGCTCTTTCATAATAAAGTTACAGCAGGCCTAGCATGGCTCTATGGACATACTCTACAGTTCCCAATGCTGTACACTCACAGTCTCTGTGGTGTAAAGGCTTTCTTTCCCTCTCTCAGCAACACAGCAGGTCAATGACCAGAGCTCCCTCAGCTTGATGGTCTGAATTGACCAAACACTTTCAACTCCGACCAGAAGGCTACAGGGCTTTCTCACGGCACACACTTTTAGGCTACACCCAACCTCTTGACAGGCTCGGGGTCTTCTCTCACAGGTAACAACTCTGGCCATACCCAAACTTGCACAAACCTCTTCATGTGCATCCCACCAAAGTGTCAACAACAACCACACTGCAGTTCCACACCCCACCATTTATGCCAAACACAGGCACCACCCTGTACGAAGAGATGTGCCCTACCATTCATCCACCCAGGGGTGTAAGTAAAGGCTCAAGGGCCCTGATGCAAAAGGTGAGCTGGGGCCCCCCCTCTATCTGTATCTGTACCCACACCTAAACCATGCTGCACAGAGACATAACTTGAAGCTTCTGGGCCCCAATACAAAACCCGTAATAGGGCCCCCAACTATAATGCTTTATTCATAGTACTGGGCTCCCTATATGGAGAAGAGAGGCCTTGCATCCACCAGATTCACTTCTGCTGCCTAACATAGTTACTGGTTATGCAAACCTTCAGAATGGCCACCATGACTGGGATCTAGACTACTCATACAATGTCAATGGAAGACACAGCAGTGTCTGTTATATCAATAACACCAAACATTTGCATAATAAGCACTACTAGTTATGCACCAAACCATAGCAATTATGGCTTTTAACTGACTACACAAGGCTATTATTTTCATCCCCTTACAGTCTTATAGTTTTGATAGGTGATTGGGAATCACATTGTTATGCCTGCTACTGTTGGGTATATCACTTTTTGGAATTATGCAATTGAAAAATACTATATATAGTATAAGCGGAGACACATGATTTTTGCATATTATTATAGCTTTATTTGACTTGGTTGAGAAATCATAGAAACTTTTCAAGTTTTTGTGTTAATTAATGAATCATTGTATAATATTTGCATAAATATTCACCTTTTGAAAATGTATCATGCAAATTATACTGTGGTTTAAAAATGGCCTGTAGTTAAATTAAGTAGGTTAACAGAGTGATAAACAGATGAGAGGAGAAAATACCCTGACAATAGTAAGCACTGATTGGTCTCCGGTGAATTGAGTGTCCATTTACTGGAGCGGTGTGACCTAAAGGTAATATAGTTTATGCCTTGCCCATCTGTCTAATGTTTATATTACGTTTTGTATAAATTGTAGGAGTGCATCCAAGGTTTACGGTTCCTGTGTAGTAAATGAAACAAAAATATGCATGTAGATTACCGCTCCTCCAAAAGGAAGAAATTACCTCATACAGCCAAACCAGGAACTCCTCCAGAAGAGACACCCATCTGTAGATAACTGCTTTGGGGTTATTGACCTTTATCAGCATTGAGCAGGGTACTGGTTGGTTGGATGAGATACTTTTGCCCAGCTCTGCGGGTTTGTCGTTCTCATAGAAGAGACCCCAGCATGTGTTTAGAGAATTACTTTAGGCAATGTTTTAAGGGATATAAGTGTATAAAATAGCTCTCATCCAAAGGAAGAAAACTATCTAATACCAGCTAAACCAGAGACGGCTCCAGATGAAAGACATATCAATTTGAAAACTGATGCTTTGCACTGATGAGGGGCAAGAACCCTATGACAAATATATGCAAAACACAGTTTATTACTGAGTGAGGTCATAAATAAATCATTGCTGGCAAATAGGGCATAAAGAAGGCATTGTTGCAGAGTAGGGGCATAAGAGGGCATTAATACTGAGCACTTTTAATGTGTGGCAGCACTGAAAGCAGCACTTAGTGTGTGGGGCCTATAGAGGGCACAAAAAGAGGGATACTATTACTGTGTGGGGCACTGAGGGTGCTATTATTATTATTATTATCTGACATACTATAGGTAGGGGACATTATATAAAGGTGTGGAAAATATAGGCAAGGTGATGAAAAATTGAGGAGCCAAAGATGTCTGTGTGTCAAATTCCACAGAGACAAGTTGTGACTGGGAGAAGTTGTCATGTAGATCTGGGCTGGATGGAGAAAAAAGTCAACTACTCCAGTCAGAGGGACATCACCTGTGATAACTGGATGCTGTAATCATTTATATGTTAAGGTGTCCAGGTACTGAAGCAACAAAGGATCCCCAAGCTGTGATGTTCCCTTTGTTATCCTTCACAGTTAGGATGCAGCTTTGGTCTTGGTGTGCTGTTTAGTTTTTCATCCAAGATAGCATTGTACATTTGTGCTAAAAAGTTCTACTTTTCCACAGTTTACATTTTATTCTGTAGGTCTTTTCCTGTTACCCTTGGGTTTCTTTTCAAGTCCTTCTGAATTGCCATTATCGTCTAGGAGTTATCTTAACAGGATGCCCACTTTTATGGAGAGGAGCAGCAGTCTTGAACTTTCTTCATTTGATATTTAATTTGCCTAACCCATTATTGATGTACACCCTGGCCTTTAGCAAGGTTTTTGTAGCCTGTAGGTGAAAAAGTAGAGAAGCTCACCTGTTCTAGGAGCCCGCAGTGAACAAGAACTCAGTTTAGAGTTCGAAACGCGTTCTCTGTATCCTGATTTAATGACACTCTTCTAATAAAGCAGAACACATTTTTCCCAAGCGTCAAATCAAGTTTTTGTTTTGTGGATCGCCTTTTTGTAGCCTGCGCCAGTTTGATGTGTCTCTATAACATGTATGCTGAAAGTTATTGGCATTGAGGCATGATTTAGTCTAACCAATCTCTCTTGGGAACAGATTTGTCAGCAGCTAACATCATGCACTTATCTCCTGATAATAATTAAAATTGGACCTATTTACAAATAAATGAAATTTGGTGCTTTGAACCTTACTGGTACCAGAGATAAAGGCCCATTTACACTTAACGGTTATTGCTCAAAATTCGTTCAAACAAATTAATTTGAGTAGAAATCGTTCAGTGTAAATGCTTCCCGCTCAACACTTCACATAGAAGGTGAAGCACTGAGTGAGAAGTCAGTGAGAACCCAGCAATGTCTTTCAGTCTAAATGCTCTGCACAAGTGCTGACGACCTTAGCAGTGACATCAGTGCCTGTGCAGTCATTTAAATGACTGTCGGCCCATGTAAAAGGACCATAAGTCAATTGATTTTGTTGATCTTAGGCTGCATTCCCACAAACGTATATCGGCTCGGTTTTCACGCCGAGCCGATATACGTTGTCCTCGTGTGCAGGGGGGGGGGGGATGGAAGAGCCAGGAGCAGGAACTGAGCTCCCGCCCCCTCTTTGCCTCCTCTCCGCCCCTCTGCACTATTTGCAATAAAAGGAGGTGGGGCAGGGGCGGGGCTAAGTTCAGAGAATCAGCCCTGCCCCCGGCCCACCTCTCCCCCTGGCAAATAGTGCAGAGGGGCGGAGAGGTGGCAGAGAGGGGGCGGGAGCTCAGTTCCTGCTCCTGGCTCTTCCATCCCCCCCCCCCCTGCACACGAGGACAACGTATATCGGCTCGGCGTGAAAACCGAGCCGATATACGTTTGTGGGAATGCACCCTTAAATAGATTAATTTGTTGCAATGTTACAATGTTGATCTCATCTACCCTCTCAATCAACTTATATAATTCTATTAAGTCCTTTTCAGCATAGCATGAGATTTGAAGATGAATAATTATCACCAATCTTATTTTTGGTCTCTACTCAACTAAGAATGAACTTACCATGTGAAACACACCTGACACATTCATAACTGGTGGAACTGGATTTTAATTAACTTCCTATTAAACCAGCTTTTAACATCATGAGTCAGCTACATTTTCTTCATTATTATACTGTGCTCTCAAATGTTACCTTCACCTTTCTAGTTTACTACAGTATGTAACCTTGTTGACTGCATTCTAAAAACATGTTCTTCCTTGTAACCTATTTTGTGACCTTTAACCTCTCATCTGTTTGGTGCACTACCTCTTACATATTAACTGAGTTGGCATACTAGCCCATATTACGTTACCAGTGTGCAACTTGCATGTTAGCTCAACATTTGTCTGTTATGAGCATTTGCTGGTGTTTTGCATTGATAATATGAGAAGTTAATTAGCATATACAGTGTTTAATTTGGTTTAGTAGCCCTTAAAAGGGCAGAAAAGAACCAGTACTGATCTTCAGTTTCTCTGGTGATCCAGCACTGACTCTGCGGTGGTCTTCCTGGTCATTATTTACAAGCCACCAGCGTGTGAATGCAGCTGTCACGAGCCGTAATACAGGCATCAGCGCTGAGCGATGGGAATCATGATGGGCGTAGGATGGCACGTGACTGCTGCAGCTACTGATTTGCTGCATCGGTTATAAGCAGTACAAAGCGTCATTACTGCTCACCGGTGGCAAAATGCTGGAGCGTTTCTTCTGTGTGTTTTACACAAATGGCATCTGTTTTTACCTTTTATTAGGTCAAATATGTTACACATTTATTAATTGTAATTTTAAATGGTTTGTTACAGATATAAAGAGGAAAACACAAGTGTTGGTGTCTGATTTTATGTCACAAGTCAGTACTATATGATTGCCACTTCAAAGCACAAAATATTTCTAATGATAATAATATTTATTTATATATCGCCAACATATTCCGCAGCGCTATTTGATTTTATTGCATTTTCTAATCAGCAAATTTTGTTTTCATCAGTTACCATTATGAGGCCTTGCACATGTTCTTAGAAAATGGTTTCTCCTGTATTTGTAAAATTAGTGGTTCAACAGTAAAAAAAAGAAAAAAAAAAGAAATACCTTTCCTCCGCTCCCCTGAGGCTCTTTCTCTGACTCCAAGCTTCAGCAGCCTGACACTGGTAAGTGATGCCAACAATACTACATATTGATTAGAGAATAGCCCGTGTTTTGTAAAACTAAGAAAATACTGAAAGCAATTTACATGAATACTGAGCAGCATGAAAAAAAGTTAAAAAATATATATTTGGTAAATTAAGAAAAAAATCTTTACTGAGTGGTAAGAGGCCCATGATATTTTTTGCCAGGGGCCTATTCTTGAGCTGACTTTGATTGCAGTTTATTTCAGAGCTTTGTTATATGTGGATATTACTGAAAAATCCAATTTCTAGTGAAGAACCACAGTAGCAGTGAGAGATTAAGTAGACCATGGGCCCTCGGCTGTTCACATCACCACCCCCCCCCCTCTTTACAAAAAGAAAATCATAAGTTATACAATGCATTGCATGCAGCCAAACTATGCAGAACTGTGGCAGCCTCTCAGTGATCCTTTTTACAATATAAAAAGCCCCTCAGTGCCCGCTTTTATATTAAAAATGCCCCCCTATACATCAATAATGCCCACAGTGACCCCTTTATACCCTAATAATGCCCTTTTAAAAAAATAAACCTTATACTCACCTAACAGCCAATGCCCCAATGATTGTCTTCATCTGCAGTTGGCAACCCGGCGCAGGTGGCGTGATGCAGTGACATCATCGTGCTGCATGCGCTGGGACACTGATGTCTGTGTACTCCCAGCATCTGCAGCTTACAGAACACTGAATATATGCTGTCTTGTGGACAATCATACATTTGACATCGATGTCCAGGGTTAGGATTGGTGGCGACACACTGCAGTGCGGCACATATGAAAAGATATATATGTAAACATCCATACAAACGTGACAGATTTAACCAATATATAGAAAATATAATGAATAATAAAGTGTAATGTGAAAAATAAATAAAGAACATACATTGTATAAAACGAAAAACAAGAGATATAAGATCGTGTCCGTCATCATCAAATTAGACACCACAACGTCTTCTGTTTGTGTAGTCAATACGAATTGCTTATACCGCGAGTTTAAGAAAAATCACTGCATGCTCTATTTTGCCACGGACTCCGCACAGACGGTCTCCACTGAAGTCAGTGGAGGAGTCCAACTCACAGCCCATATGCAATTAACCATTTTCAATTCACTGTCTGACGTCTAAAGACATTCTGATTGAAGGCTATACAGCTCTGATGTCAGAAGATGTCCGGCAGGGTATTCTTACTGTAGATTACTGTCGGCTTTGCTGTCGGGTGTCTTTCCAGCATGTCCCACACTGCAGTACTGGCTCTAGTCAGCAGATGGCACCATTGTATAATGGCAGAAAGAGAAAGCCCCCTAGGAAACCCTGAATCCAAAATTGGATTGCAAAGGGTTAACATTGCGTATGCACTGTGGGTACCTGCGTCATCACTAAGCGACGGCACAGGAAATACAAACAAACTACAAAACAACCGGTACTGCACATAACCATCTGTGAGCCTAGGCAGCCATATGCAACACAGGTTAGTGTGATACGCAGGGTCAATGGCCGGGCTTACAGACGGAATCTACTGTGGGCCTCCTGCATGTGGAATACGATATGGTTGTGTTGGCCCGGCCTTAGACCCCAATTACATGACCTGACTATGAAAATCTAAAAATTGATAAAATAATAATAATAATTAGTATCAATAACCACCAAGTGAACACCACACAAGGGAAAGTCTGTACGAGAAATGTGGAATAGCCCAAAATTTCATTTAGACATTTATCATATTCTAAATGTCTAAATAAAGTTCAGGAGGGAAGTGTTTTTATTAGGATGCTAAAAACTAGAACACTGGGGCGCATGCAGAATCAGGCTCTGCAGTGTGCAGGAGGCCTTAATGTTTGTGAACCCACAAGTGCTGCAATACGTACAAGCCGTCATGCAGCTACGTTAGTGAAAAAAATGAAAAGGTTCTGGCTCTCGGAATGCAGGGATCAAAAAAGAGAAAACTCACCCAGTCAAGACAAGAATGAATGGAGATGTGATCACTTATTTCCACAGCTCTCTGCATTCACTTCTGTGTCAAGTATGCTCCACTACTTATGTAATTTTCATAGCAGTGAATACAGGTCCCAGACACCAAAATAAATTCAGAGCCCAGACAAAACACCAAAATAAATGCAGACCCCCAAATCAGACCTCTAAATGAATACAGAACCCATACCAGACCGAATAATAACTACACAGCCCATAATAACTACAATTCCTGAAACCAGAGCAAAAAAGATCAAATCTGACCCCAGAGGTCCTTTTTACCTACGAGCACTGGCACACCGGGTCCTGCTGCTGACTGTCAGGCTTCAAGACCCTGTGAGTGGCTATGGTGAAGAGGGCTTGGGAAAAAAGGATGATATGTGATGCCAGTGTTATTTATTGGAATAGATTTGCCTAATGCAAATGACATTGGTTAATTCCATACCTGTTGTTCCCAAAGGTGTGCCATGGAGGGTATATATACTGCATTAGAAAGTATAATCACATTTTTATATATATATATATATATAATATATATATATGCTATTGTAAGCCGTTTAGTCGTTCACAGCCCTCAGCGACCCTAAAGGTGAGCTCCCTCCATGTTTTTCGGTTTTGCACTACTGTGTGATAGCCATGCCGGTATCAGCTTTGACAGTATCAGCAATCGTGTCCTTTGTCGGTCAGGTCTTCTTTTGCCACTGATCTGTCCAAACATTATAGATTTTTCTAGCCACTCTGATTACATTACATGGCCAGAATATGTGAGTCTGAGCCGGGTCATCTTGCCCTCCAATGATATATCGGGTCTCATACGATTCAGGACTTCTCTTCATTATTCTTGCCATCCTGGGTATATGCGGTATAATTATAAAATATGGATATTGCTGATAGTATGTACTAATTGCACTTGCAGATATCTTTGTACCACATGGCTTATGTACTCTGTATGATTTTTGTGTTGCTTGAAGAAAAAGCCCCAAAACAGAGCTGAAATGATATGGGTGAATTTTACACTGCTATT
Organism: Eleutherodactylus coqui; assembly: GCF_035609145.1. Taxonomy (NCBI): domain Eukaryota; kingdom Metazoa; phylum Chordata; class Amphibia; order Anura; family Eleutherodactylidae; genus Eleutherodactylus; species Eleutherodactylus coqui. The sequence continues at coordinate 157,947,548 of NC_089837.1, read as the reverse complement.
TACTATTCCTGGAGTGCTGTGATTCCTTCTATGTAGAAAGACAGATTAGATTGAGATAATATATGAAAGACTATAGCTAACATGATTACTAAGTCAAGGGTTCTTCAACTAACACTCATTTTTTACTGAATTGTTTTATTTTCTTCTAATATAAAAAGGTTAACACATCTGCCCTTTATTTGGCCACATCCTCATCTGCAGAGGGGATATTTTGGCCCAGGTCTGCTTTGCATATCAGTTATACTATTTTAGATCTCTTAATTTTTGTGCTGTGGTGAACAACTCACCACAGACTTATTGTAATACCCTACTTCCTCTCTTTTAGTTGTGAACATTAGCTTGAAAAATATACTGCTCCATGTCTGAAGGAAGTGCATCACCCATGCACTTATAACAAACTAAGTTAACAAATTAAGTAAGCCACTAAAAAAGACTTGGGCACATTGGTGGACAATAAACTCAACTTTAGCAACCAGTGCCAGGCAGCTGCAACCAAAGTAAAAAAAATGCATCAAAGAGGCATAGATGCACATGCCAATAAATACAAATCAATAGTCAGACCACACAATGAATTTTGTACTTCTGCAATGAGGGTGCAAAAGTTGTACACTCCATAATTTATTTAACTGTGGTGGTATGTAATAATGTGTATCTGTACCTTTAATGTACTGTTGGTCAACCACACTCTGTTTGGGAGGCTCAATCTAAGCTGGAGCAGTAAGTCAGCTAGCCAGGAGATAGACAGCCTGTGATAGGTAGAAGGGTTCTACGCACAGTTAGTGGTTAGTGGTGTAGCTTGGTATAAAATGGAGGGAAGGAGTTAGAAAGAGGTAGAGAATAGTCTACAGAAGTTCAAGAAGAGAAGTCTAGAGGAGAGGTTGCTAGACAGAGAGTTCCAGAGAAAGAGGAAAGCTACTAACTAGTGCAGTGGGAAGGAGGACAGAAAGTGTGAGTACCCAAAGATCTGTAATATCTATTGAGAAAAGAAATGAAAAGAAAAAGGAAAGGAATACATAAACTTCAGCAAGAATCTAAAGTAACTGTAATGTACTAAAAAGAATCTTGATACTTGAAAGACTAGAAGATACTCAGCAGAGGCCTAAAGTAACTATAATGCACTAGAAAGGAAACTTCATCACCCAAGGAACAAAAGAAATGTAATTCTAAAGAGAATAGAGGAAACTGGAGAGAGAGAAGCAGGAGGGCAAAGCATAGAGGACTGGAAGAAATTCCGTTCTTAATTACTGTAAGAGAGCCTGTTTGTTTTCCAGATAGGAAGACTGCGCTTCATGCCTGCATTTGCTCTGATGGTATTGCTAATGGCTCAAGGAATAATCTACCTCTAAGTAAAAGTAACTCTGAATTGTGCTAAGAAAGTAAAGTAACTCTGAAATCGCACTGAGAAAGCTGAGGTCTGTTGTTGTTGTAAAGAAATAAACCGCTCCATGTTTTCCGCATTGATTCTGCCTTGTGGAGTCTCTTCCCACCATTAACTATTTGCACTGAGGTACCGCACTACACTTCAGAGGACAGAAATGTTTTCTTTTCTTTTTCCCATTTTTATACAATTATTTTGTCTGGCACAGGCCTTGGCTTATATACGAACTGCTGTCACAAACTTGACAACTGCCTTTTTACCCTGTGAAGAACTGCACCAGAACTGCAACTTTGCCCTTACGAGAAGCAGCAGCATCACTGTAACATCCAGCTGCTTTTCCACTTCTCCCCCTCCTAGGTCTGGTCGGGCTCGCCACAATGGTCTTTGAGGATCTGGCTAACCTAAAGGGTGTGGCTTAAATACAGCAGGAAAGAGAACAAAATAGAATGAGAAAGAATGAAAGCCAATGTACTAAAGTCTTTGTATACTTGTGTTACCAATAATGCTTTTGTATACTTGGTATACCAAAACGTTATTGGCAAACTATCATGTCCTGTATAACTTTTTTCAAACTATAGCTTGCAATATGACCTGAGCAATGGTAAGAATATGCTGAGAGTTGCAGTTTCATAAAATAGAATGCTGCAGGCCTTACATGTGAATACAATACTGACAGTCAAAGGCAGAATAAACAATGACATTGAGTGATTAAAAGGTGATAGTCCTTGGTACTTGTTCCTTTTCTTCTCCATCTAGTCCAGAACTTCATGACTTCTCCAGCTAATCTTTACCTCCACAGAGTTTGTAGCCCAGACATCTTTGGCTTCTCTGAAAGTAATAGCCTCACACAATGATGTGTCACCTGAAAATGGTGCTATTTACAGTGCCTCAGAAATGCATTATAATACACCATTTGTCCCTTGAAAGAAATTACAATGCACTGTGCCCCCATAAAATAAATGATGATGTAACATGCCTCTTGAAATAAACGATAATGCAATACATTCTCAAAATAATATGCTGTACCCCTGAAATATAATATACTGCTCCCTCAAAAATAAATTATAGTACACAGTGCCCCCCTGAAATAAATTATAATATACACTTTGCACCCTAAAAAAAATGATAATATACAGTGTGCCCTCTGAAAAAATTACCATACTCCGTGGCTCCTGGAATAAATTATAACACATATACCCACCTTGAAGTCACATGGTAATTAGACCCCCTTTGTGGTCCCACTGTAAGAAGACTGCCCCTCCTTTGGAGGACACACACTAATAATCTCCCATGCTGGCCACATTCTGTAAAATAAAAAACTACAATATACTCACCTCTTTCGCTATACTAGGCACCTTGGATTTTTATCCTGCTGGTCTCAGCTTGCCTCCCAGCAGCCAATAACATTTGATGGCATATAACCACTGAGGCTAATCCCTTGCCTCAGCGTTTGTACTGCTGAGACCAGGAATTGGCTGCAGTGATCACATGCTCAGATTAGCCGCTGGAAGTGAGCAAAGACCAGCGAGTTTGCCATTGAAGTGGCCAAGCATAGCAAAAGAGGTAGAGTTTTTTGCATTAAGACATAATTTAACAGGTGTCACACTCCAGACAAGGCGAAGTGCCAAAGCTACGTATCTCTGCCCAGCTACTGAAAAGATACCAGGGCCCACTCCACTTGTTGACCACAGCTGGATCAGAGGGGGGTCCAGGCTACTGGGACAGACACAGCAGTGGGGCCTCCCTAATTTTAATTTGAAGCATGTTGAATTAAAAAAAACAGGCCACACTAACCTTATGTATCTCTCCCTGGCCACTGTAAAAAGCATGCTATCCACCTTTTACTTCCGCCATGTGTGCAGTCATGATCACTGTAGTCATTCTCGGCCTCAGCAAGGTTAGGAATGTCTGCAGCAATTCTGGCATTATTCCTGAAGGGCAGAATAATCTTTACAGGAGGGGCAAAAGGGAACATTATTTCTAAAAGGGATTATTACTGAGTGGGGATATAAAAGGGACATAAGGCATTGTTGCATTTTTACCGTGCAAGAGTCACTATAAGCATCTTTTACTGTGTGGGGCCTACAGGAGGCACACAAATAGGGACAGTACTACTGTGTGGAGTACCACAAGTGGCATTATTACTATCTTGGGTACTACAGTGGGGGGATTGTGTAAAGGTGAAGATAACCTAGGGAAAGTGATAGAAAAGCAAGGAGCCAAAGATGTCTGTACATCAATTTCACAGTTGTGGCCAGGAGAAGTTGTCATGGCAGTCTGAGCTAGATACAGAAGAAAATGGAAACTGAACGACTCCAGCCGCAGAGGATGTCATCTGTGATCATTAGATATAATGCTACTGTAATTATTTATATGGCCTGAAAAACACCTGTGTGGAGCTGCTATGTACCATTATATAGCCACTGTATGTGTCATTTTAGACTTACTGTTGTATGCATCATGACACTCTGAAGAGGGGCCCACTGAGAATCAGCATAAACCAGGAGCCGAGCCTGGGAGTGGGACTGAGTAACACATAGAATATGATTTGCAGAGGTTGCGCCTGGAAACTGTTCTCTTCACTAGTTCGTACAATAACATCTTTTTATTGTATTCAATAATTTTCCTTCCATATGAAAACAATTTCATGTGACAGTGAGGCAGGCCGTACATTGAGGGTATTATATTGATCTAATCTGCTTTTATGTCAAGAATGACTGCTGAAAAAGTTCCTGATAAACATATCATCTAATCTATTCTGCAATAAAGATAGCAATTGTAGAGTGATACAGCAGAGAAAAGCTCTGTTCTGTCAGCTCCATGATGGTATCTGTTCCCATATTAGCTTGTTAGACAAGTGCTTATCTATTAGAACAGGATGTAATTTTTGCTGTTGTAAGAAACCACACTTTTTGTGGTCTGTCACACACTACAGAAAGTGTATAAAATATCTAGAATGTCATGCAGCGAACATACATTTAGACATTAGATGTGTTGTAACATGTCTGCAGGCTACAATGACAAGTCACTAACAAAACAGAAAACTTATTTGTGTGTCTAATAAGAAAGGTTAATCATCTTTTAAAACTAAAAGTACATTTACGATTATCTCAGTTTCCATTTCCTTAGACTTTTGCTGTGTACAGTTTTGAGTGATATTGATATGCTGTAGGCCATCAAAACTAAACTTCAAACTCAGAACTTTGAATGCACCACAAGCAACCGATTTTAGTTTCCAGACAAGGAAAATATGCTTCAAAAGGCCACTTGCATGTAAAATGAGATAGCAGTTCTTAAGAAATATACCGTACAGTATGTAAGGATGGGTACATGTACAGCACTGTGCAGAAAAGTTTTAAGCACTTGTGGAAAAATACTGCAAAGTAAGAATACTTTCAAAAATAGAAGTGTAAATAGTTTTTTTTGTCAATTAACAACATACAAAGTGAATGAACAAAAAATATGTAAATCAAATCAATACTTTGTGTGACCAGACCACCCTTTACCTTCAAAACAGCATCAATTCTAGATACACTTGGACACAGGTTTTGAAGAAACTCAGCAGGAAGGCTGTCCTAAACATCTTGGAGAACTAACTACACATCTTCTGTGGATGCAGGCTTCCTCAAATCCTTTTGTCTCTTCATGTAATCCCAGTTAGGCTTGATAATGTTAAGATTAGGGCTCTGTGGGAAATAAACAACTAAGTAAGAATACAACTACCACCAATAACCACAGTACTTAGCTTGAGATCAGCAGAGAAACGCAGGAGACCAAGATCCAGCTCTTATTCCAACAACTATCAGAGCTGGATCTTGGTCTCCTGTTTTTGGTTATTAGTGGAAGTTGTATTCTTACTTCTGTCCCAGATAGGACAGTTAGTGGCCGAGGATCATGGGTCGGGTGCGTTCTTATCAGGACGGGACATTCGCTATAGGCAGGTATGGACTCTTATTCAGAGTCATATAGGGAAAGTTCCCCTTTCCATCTGTTATTCCACACATTACCTGTGGTGGTTTATGTTCTTTGTTTCACTGTGTTAACATAACACAGGAACTGTTCGGGGGACCGGTTTCGGTACACCCTGGTCAGAGATAACACGCTGGCCTCCTCCAAGGAAAAGCAATAGAGCTACAGCTCTTTCTTGTGTTTTTGACATATCTTTATATTTAGGAGAAGGAAAAGGTGAAGTAGAAGGAGAAGGACATCATAAGCACTATCTTCATGGCAGAGTATATTCTTTGATGGAAATCTATGCTCATTTGTATGTGACTAAAATTTTGGCAGCATGCTAATTAATCAGTGGAATCTGCAATGGAGGTGTAGAAGTAACATGAACTTCATGCCTGGTTCATTTTTATAAAGTTATCACCCCCCCCCCCCCCCCCCCGACTGTACTGAACAGCCTTTCTGAAGGTACACTGGCAGTGGGTCAGACAAGCACCTCTAATGCATATATTGAGCAAGCTCTGGCCACTCATTTAGCTTTGACACCCAGAAGTCAAAGGGGTCAACAACATGTCTGAGTATATCCATGTAAGATCTGATATACTCTTGGACGATCATGGAAAAGTACTGCCTGTGACTGTGAGGCCTATGCTATGTTGTTTCAGGCTGCGGCCGGACAACTAAAATATGCCACACCTCTGTTAGACTTCCCCTGCCACCGGCGGTGGTGCTACTGTAGCAACTTCCTGTATGTGGTTTCCTGAGCCACAGAGCTGCGATCAATTGTGAATACATCCGGGCTGCCATGGGAAAATGCTCTGCTCAAGCTGCTTAAAGGGGTTGTCCAGCGCCGAAACCTAAAAAAATTTTTTTTTCACAGACCCCACCTTAGTAGACAGAAAAACAGCATCCATTTGTTATTTAAAAAAAGAAAAGATTCGCTTACCTGGATCCCCGTTCTGCAGCTTTGAAGATTCTTCTTTCCAAGATGGCGCCGCTGGTCTTCAACCACGGTGCACCGCGGGTCTTCTCCCATGGTGCACCGTGGATGTTCTTCTCCAGTCTGCGTTCCACTGCCGATTACAGCCACCTCATTGGCTGATCGGCACCATGTGACGGAGGCAGAGCTAAGCGATGACGCGGAGAAGAGGGAGGAGCCAGGACGCAGCTCGTGAGCCCCGGACCATCAAGAAGAGGATTCCTCTGTGAGCAAGCACAGTAAACAGCTCAATAAACCCTTACCACCTGTGGAGCTGTGCTGCTAGGAACCTTAGTACCATAGATTCCAGCAGCACATGTAACAGTTTAGCTAGAGTTTGTGATGGATAGAATGTACTTGTGTAACCCACTCCCCTGCTTCTGGGCCTATAATAATCCACTCTTCCTCTTCCTCCTCATTCACTTTTTATTCCTCCTGTGGTTCCTCCTCTTTACTTCTCCCATAGAGGGAGAAACATGTCAGAAAATACGCCCCCTCTTTGTTGCCAAAAGCCACTTTCCCTGCAGTGTTGAGTAATGGTGGACTTATCTGGAAGCTGGGAGAGTGGTATCCCGCCCTCTACTTCCCTCCTTCTGTAACAACAAGTCATTGTTTCTGAAGCCTTGTAGCATCTGTTACAGCAGGCTGATAACAGGGATGGTTATACTGATCACTGTGTCATCATAACTGTCCATTTTCGTCACTTCCTCAAAGTAGGCTAAAAAAAACACATACATCCTTGAACTATAGCCACTCCACAGGCATCTATTGCTTGCTAACAACATACACTATCTGACACTCAAACTCTGCAGATGGCTTAGCCTCTACAACATATGTAACTTTGAATCAAAGGCAGTTTGGTGGTAGCTAATACTGTTGTTGTACTTCCGCTAGATGAGAGGTGGCAGGATGTAAATGCCAAAAGTATAAGTAGTTTCCTGGCCTTTTCTAGCAGTGGATGTAAAGCTGCGTAATTGGTTAGGAAGAGTTGGACTATCGGGTTCGTTACATAGGCCAGGCAAGGTACATGTGTAAGGTTTTTGAGGCGAAGGGCTGCCAGCAGGTTGGCCCCATTGTCACATATGACCTTGCCTGGCTTTAGCGTGTGTGGGGTCACCTACTTGTCAGCCTGGACCTGCAGAGCTTTTAACAGAAGTTCGGCGATATGACTGCTGTCACCTAGACAGATGAGTTCCAGCACAGCATGGTGCAGTTTCCCATGTGCAGCGCTGTATGGAGACCGGGTTTTGTGAGATACCGTTATTGGTCTTGATGTAGAGGGTTTTCAGTCGTGGTAGAAGGAGGTAGAGGAAGAGAAGGAGGAGGGGGTTGGAAGACATTGCCTGTGGATGGCTAACCACAAGCACTGACCCACACTCATCTTCCTCTCCGAAAGAAAAAAGGGGGTTTGGCAGCAGTGCATACAATGTCTTGGTCGTCTCTCTCAGGTTGTTTGGAATGTCCAATTGACATCCATGACACTAAATGATAAAACAGCTCTTCAGAGTGATCCTTATGGGCTGCTTTATGTTTAATCTGTTTATTAGATTTTATAACTATAAAACCGGAACAAGTAGAAAGAAATAAAATTACAAACAATTAAAGCCGTAGTGCAACGGTCACAAAAATTAGTGCACTATATTAGTCTTATGGTCCATTTAGGAAGGATCTTTTGGAGTCCAATAGGGTCCTCTCAGGAAAATAGCAGCAAGCAGATGATGTCTGGAGTATGAATGAGTTTGGGTCTGCATTGCAACCATATACACATGTGATGGGGCATAGGTATTTAACTGTACGCGATCAAAGGCCTTCTCTGCGTCAACTGCAAGAAGACATAATAAGGTGTTCAAGGTTTTAGCTTTGATTAACAAAAGAAGGATCTTATTTGGTTTGTTGCCCGCCTCTCTTCCTTTTATGAAGCCCACTTGGTCATTGTGAATAGTATCCAGTAGCATGGGTCCCAGTCTATTGGTTAACACTTGAGAAAAGTTTAATATCTACATTAATCAGCTAAATAGGATAATAACTCATGCATAGGGATGGGTCTTTCCCAAGTTCAGGGAGTACGGTAATGTGTGCCATAGGGGATTGATGTGGGAAAGGACAGGATGGAGGTACTTGATTGAAAGTGTCAGTTAGACTACGGTTGAGGCTTTCTCTGAAGATTTTAAAGAACATGTGAGTAAACCCATCTGGAACTGGGGATTTGCCAACAGGAGATGTCGTAATAACTTCACTGATTTCGTCTTCTGTAATATCCTGTTCTATTGATTCTCTGGGGGCCCCAGATATTGTAGGCAGAGTCGTCTCTCCTAAGCAGGAAGCTAAGCGTGCAGGATCTCAGGAGCCATATCATCGAGTTGGCCTTTAAGATTATATAAATCGTGATAATAATTCCAAAAAGTCTTTGTTATCATGTTGGGGTTATGTACCCTACAGCCTGATTTCTCTTTTACATGAGGAGTAAAAGTCCCATTTTAGGTGTGAAGACAACAAGCGAGAGAACGGTCTTTAGGAAAACAAACCGTCCTTCAGGATCAATGAGAGTGTCCAAGAGTAACGTAACTTGAGATTCCTCTCGATTTTGCCAATGGGTTGTCATTTATACCAGGTTGTGGCAATGAAGTTCCTCCAAAAGAGGTCTTGGAGCCTTATGTTTTAGAAGTGTAAGGCAGGATAGGTCTGGTAACAGTTGTAGTTGAGATCTTTGGAATAGTATGAGACGTTGCTCTCGCGCCTTGTGTATAATAGATGGTATTATACACAAGGCGATCCGAGTCTGTAGGTCTATGGCCTAGGGAGTGATGAAACCTGTCCATCTCTAAGGGGGTAACCTCTAGGTACCTCCAAGAGGTTGTTCAATATTTAATGGAGCGTCTCCTCTAAATTCTGCTTTTCAATGGACTCAGGAAGGCCCCCTAACTCTGACATTGTTCCTTCGACCTCTATTTTCTATATTCTCCAAGGAATCTGCAATAAACTGGAGTTGATAAGAAACCGTGGCCAGAGCAGCATCATGGGAGTCCACTCTGCTGGAAAGAAAAGAAACAGTACCCTTCGCAGATGACACTTCCTTTCCCAGTTGCTGCACTTTTGAGCAAACTGAGTTCAACTCTGATTAATAGGAAGACTCCAAACTTGCGATGTAAGATTCTATGTCTTCCCTTGTAGGTATGGATCTAAGTTGGATTCTCAGCTGCATAAGTTCATTAACTGTGCTGTTTTGCTGTAAAGGCAGGGATGGAGATGAACTGTGTGCAGGGATCTTAGATGCAACAGGAGTATTGCCATCAGCCATCAAAGAGGTTGCAATAACTTGTGTGGGGAAGAATGAGTGGCGTAGTACCTCATGAAAGGGCGCTGTATCCTTATTATCGCGGGGCAACTGGACAATCGCTCCAAAGAGGATTCCTCCAGTGTCCGGCACATGTCCTGCACGTCTGATTCGAAGTGCTGGGAGTCTGGCGGGGAGGCTCTGGTTAGATACCGTCTGATTGCCAGAGCTGCAGGCATTCCCACCTGGGATCCAGGAAGACAAAGAGGGCATCATTCTTGCAGCCTTGCAGGGTGTAATGACAGGATGAGAGCCTATTTCAGGGCAGAAGCAGCAGTGAAATGCAACCTCACTCCACCATAGCCAGATCATACCCCCTTGGGGAGTCCTTTAGAGTGTATAAGGGATTTGCACAGAGTGAAGTAGAGGGAGAATGCTCTTGGCGACTGATGCAGACTGATTGCTCTCTGCTTGAAACTGCGATGAAGAAGAGGTGGTGATAGTTGACTATGCTATGTCATCCACTCTATGACCTGTTCTGTTTGCTATGAATGTAACACATGGGAAGGACCACTTCTAAGGAATGGTAGTGGGTTTGCCTCACCTCATGCAGAACATGGAGCTGTTGCTGCAGTGAGGGTACTTAATAAGCCAATTGGATCCATCCTCTACCATCTCCACAACTACCAACACATCCATTATCCCTTCCTTACTTCATGCTTTCTACGGGTTTCTTTGTTTAGTTTTCAGTTTAGTTTTTATTTCTTTTAATTTTCAGTTTAGTTTTTAGTTTACAGAAACCCACAGGCAGTTTTGTAACGTATACAACAATCTAATAGTCCAGACTCGCGACTTTAAAAAATTTCTGATACCACAAACAGAAAGTATATCTTTTGGACTTTCCCTGTTTTCGTTTTTTGAGTTCAGAAACTCCACATACAGGTATCTAACGTACAAAGCAATCTAATGGGCCACACTAAGAACTTAGAATATTTTGTGATACCAGTGCAGCTTGTCTGTCAGTTGCTGTACAATCTTTGACAGCAGCTGAAATATATGCTCTGAAGAGTATGTCCCCCAAGCTACAGAGCACTTTTTATGTGGCATACACACTTTCTGCAGCTTCAACTTTTCCCTCACTTCTGTCTGCTGGTATACAGTGTTTGAGAGCAGCTGAAATAAATGCTCTGCGGAGTATATCTCTCAAACTACAGATCATTTTTTCTTTTGGCATGTACACTTTCTGCAGCTTCAGTGTCCACAGCTATCAGCTGTGACTGTACCTGCAGTCTGCCGCCGCTTACACTCTCTCGCCCCTGTGCTTTGGGCTTCCAGGACCTGCAGCCCAGCCAGCACTGCAGCCAATCACATACAAGGGGCGTCACCTCCCTGTCAGTCTTGACTCCACCAGTACTCCCTGGTGGCGTCAAGATACAATAATACGCAGTCAAACATTTCAAATTTTGACTCATTAGTTCAGCGCACCTACTGTTATTTTTCTGCACCCCAATTCCTATGTTCTTGTCCGTAGTTGAGCCTCTTGGCCTTGTTTCATGTTGAAGGTATGACCACTTCTGGCCAGACTTCTTTAAATAGTAGATGGGTGCACCTGGGTCTCACTGGTTTCTGCCAGTTCTGAGCTGATAGCAGTGCTGGAGATCTTCAAACGATAGTAAGTCTAATGTGTCTTCAAAAAAAAGAGCTTGGTACCCTATTTACTTACACTGTGCTGTACATTGCTGCAAAGTTTTGGCATGAAATTCGCAGCTGAAATTCTGCAGTACATCCATGATGTGTGAACTCACCTTTATTTTGCTGCTTAGTAGGAATACTACCATAGCAAATATATATATAGTTCCTTTATGTTTTACTACTTTTGCTCAATAAAAGACTAAAAAAAAAAAGCTGTTGTTTTTCCATTATCACATTTTGAAAGCCATAACTGTAAAGGGCCTATTCCTTGCAAGACAAGTTGTAGTTTTCATTGGTACTACTTTAGGGTACATACAACTTATTGCTTAACTTTTATGGGGGAGAAGAGGGAACAAAAGAGACTTTGCCAATCTGCCAATTTTGTTTTACGGTTTTGTCCATTATGATAAATATTATGTTAGCTTAATGGTACACGCTGTTACACTTGCAGTTCCGTTATGTGTACTTTTTAAGCATTCATATTTCTATTGAATCTTCAAAATCTAGTAGGGAGGGGGGAGGAGAGGAACAGAGAATTTGAAGATGAAAAGGGAAATGGGTGATCAGTATTAAAGTTAGTGAATTGTACAACACATGACACAGCAGGGTTGGAAATAGCAAAGCATCGATGCATAGCAAGTCAAATAATTTATTAGAACTAAAATATTAAAATTAAAGAAATAGTTATCTCTTTATCACACTTTATAGCTTTGGTTAGATACAATAACATTGCAAAACATAACCGAAAATGCTAGCTTAATTATAAAGCTGCATAAAACAGTTAACCATGAAAATATTAGATGTCATAATGATTGAAGCAAATATGAAGAATAGTGGAATAGAGTTGTGAGGCATATTTAGAATAGTATCCAAGGGGAAATATCACTTCCTCCATAATGACAGTTCAAATGAATCTTCTGCATTCAGTGGTGGATAGAAAAATTAATCAAGATTTCCAAGTAGCAAAAACATTTCTGAGGATGCCTTAGAATTAGCTACTAGTTCCCCATTCTCTTAAGGTGTAGTATTTCTTGAAATCATTCTGTTAAAGTAGGGGAGCATGAGTTTTTCCAGAAGCGTGAGATCACAAAGAATGACTATAAGGGCTCTTTCACATGAGCGTATAGCGTCCGCGTTTTCACATCCGACCGATATACGCTGTCCATCTGATGCATTGGTTTCCAATATATCAGTTCAGATATTCCCGATGCATAAAAATGTCTGGTCAGCTAAGCTAGCGCATACGGTGCGCATTCCGTCTGGATGTTTTTACACTGGCTGGGAAAGATAGAACTGGAACTATCTTTTCTGGACAGAATACGGCCGCCGCCATAGACTCCTATAGGAGCCTATGACAGCTGCTGGAGAAGGGAGGTGGGAGGGAGTTTAGCAGCATGACTGCTACACTCCCTACCCCTTCCCCTCTGCCCCTTGCTGGCTGTCTGCAATGGGAGGAGGCGAGATGGGGCTGGAGCTAGTGTGCTAAAGTTACACCCCTTCCACTTGCCAGAAGCTCCTAGAGGCTGGAGTGGAGAGGGGGTGGGACTAGCGTTGCTAATCTCTCACCCCCCTGGCTGATGGTATTCCAAGGCTGTGGCATATATGCGCCGCAGCCTCAAACTTTTAAATGGGCATTTAAACGGGAGTTGCGGATGTGAATTGGCCACAGCTGCCTCTCATTCATGCGATTTTTCGGCCACGCTGTGGCCGTGATATGGCCGGACGACATTCGTCACGCCCGTGTGAATGAAGCCTAAATCTAAGTAAGCTCCCAAACAGAGGTTTTCTTTCACTCTTCGTTGGGTTTCTTTTTATATTTTTGAACACTTTATTTATTGTGTTTTTGCGCTTCCAAAGACTTCTACAACTGATTAATGCACAGCTAAAAGGCCTAAAAGGCATACTTAATGGACATACACACATGGCAGGCCGGGGGCTTTCTTTAGGCCTCTGGCTGCTATGACAACCTATCGGTACCCCACGACCTTGTAATGAAGGCACTGTTGTGGTGGAAGGGGAATTCTCCTGTCTTTCCTACTACTTAGATGCCACGATTGCTATTGACCGAAGCAAGGTGAATGGATGAGATCAGAGATATCCTGGCCATTTAACCCCTCAGCTGCTTATCATATACAGCTGAAACCTGTTGTGTATCGTGCGGACATGTACAGTACTTGACTCTAACTACATAGAGTAAGAGGTGTAAATGTATGGCACATGCAGCTAAGAGTCACGAATAGATAATGTAATTCTATGGCAATTACAAAATACACCACCAAACTGCGTAAAATATTTTTTTACTACAATAGGTTGTCAATAGATTTGATTCCAGAGGGTTCATATACATCCATCTTTCTTACACAACTTAAGTGTGCAGGCCTCAAATCAATGGCTAATTTCCAGATCAAATTGCCAAACTGATGCCTCACGCAAGCATGTTATTAAGCAAATACACAGCAATCATTGAAACACTACACAACAGCAATTTTGAAGTCAGCATTTTAAAATGAGTGACCCAATTAACCCTTTTGAAAACAGTGCCAGGAAAGCAAATTAGATAATATTTACTGATGGCATTTATTAGGTACCTTCGTGCCAGTATGAAATGCATGCTGCATGATCTGCAGAATGATAATAAGCTTGTACTGTACTATAATTCTTTACCTGTAGACGGAATTCTCCTCCCACCCCGGTAATGGCATAGGAAGCAAGAAAAGTGATAGGTTCTACTTTAAACTATTCATGTGACATGATTGGTTGTTAGCTTCTTATTCAAGCTTAACCCTTTCCAATCCAATTTTGAATTCAGGGTTTCCTAAAAGGCTTTCTCTTTTTGCTGTTATACAATGGTGCCATCTGCTGGCTAAAGCCAGTGTGTGTGCACCAGAGAGGCTCTGACAGCGGAGTGGCTGGCAATAGACGGTAGGAATACCTTGTTGGACGTCTTCTGACATTGGAGCTGTACAAGCTTCAATCAGAATGTAGGAAGACGTCAGACTTTGGATTGGAAAGGGTTAAATGAATAATGGGGCTATTTTATTATGTCTGATATAAAGCCCATACTTGTCAGATCATCCTTCCGTTGCTCCTGACAATTCAGTCTGCATTTTTGGGCCAATTTGTAAAATCTTCTAAGGTCACATTTACACAAATGGATTTAGCTTTCTTACCTCTACCTCTATTATGATCAAAGCGCCTTGAAACTTTGAAATGAGAAGAAATAATGAAAAACAAGTTAATGAGAAGAAACAATAAGACATACACAAATGAGCACATAATTGATATTTTGCACAATTATGTTAGATAATTTTTCAAATGAAATAACAATTGTTTATAATAAATGATTAACTAGAGTCATGTGGGCCATAGAGGAGATTTTTGACCCATGTCCTTCATATATTTTGTGTTTGAAACCGTGATATCCACAGTGCCTCCAGAGGAGTTGTGACTACAGGGTTCATAGAAGAGTCATGTCTGCAATGTTCTCAGAAATGTAATATCCTTTAAGAGTCGGTAAGTTTGCTGCACAGGAGAAAGTTACATTGCCCCATTTCCTGCCCCATCAGAGACACTAGCCATGATGTCTACTCCGGAAATGTCTCCCTAACACAAGAGAAAGCTGGGCAAATGGTTTGCAGCCTACTCACTCCTACTTTATAACATATACAGTAAAGTTTTTCGTCTTTTACTCTGTTGAATATTGTATTTGCAGTTTAATAGACAAAAAGCAGTAACACTTTTTATATCTTCAGTTGCCTAATTTCCCAGACTGTCTTAGAGAACAGAAGAGGTGCACTAGAAACTGACACCTAAATTCACACCTTCATTATAAATTGACACCATCATTGAACATCAGCACCTGCATACTGTAGTAGCTGGTGGAATTTCTTCATCTTGTTAACTTAGTCTAGTTAGCGATGTCTCTAAGCCTATTTACCCTGGAATAACATATGCAATAAATATTTATTAGTATCACTGAACATATGTTTTCTGTCTGTAGCCAGACAACTACAGTTAAGGAGTATGGTGGAAGTTTAACACAGTAACATAGTGTATAAGGCTGATAAAAAGACATATGTCTATCCAGTTAAGCCTATTACCCTCCAATACTGATTCAGAGGAAGGCAAAAAAAACCTCCAATAAGGTAGAAGCCAATTTTCCTCATTTTAGGGGGAAAAATTCTTCCTGACTCCAATCTGGCAATCGGAATAATCCCTGGATGGCCGACCCTTCTGAAGTAATCAGTGACTATAACATGCAATTTTTTTACACTCAGAAAAGACATCCAATCCCCTCTTGAACTCTTTTATCAAATGTGCTATCACCACATCCTCAGGCAGAGAGTTCCATAATCTCACTGCTCTTACATTAAAGAACCCCCTTCTAGATGTAGAGGATGTCGCCTTGTTACAGTCACAGACCTGCGTATAAACAGATGATGGGAGAGATCTCTGTATTGTACCCTCATATATTTATACTAGCTGATATACCCGGCTTCGCCCGAGTTAATTTGGTACTGGTATTTATCTGGTGTTCACACGGAAAATCTTATGAAGTCGTGGTTACTTTAGAGATACTGAGGAAAAACATATGTTCACCATTTTGCATAGTTCTCTGCGTTACCCAGGAAACACCACGGGGAGGTAACCATGCGACGTTTCCTTTATATAAAATGACATCAGGAAGTGAGAGAATTTGATTACGTACATAAAATTTGGACACTAATTCTTTTGCGCTTAGAATTGAATAATCGAGTTGGGACCCATTAGCTTTTCCTATTTATGACATAATCAATGCTCCTGCCAAATTTCCCGTTTCTATCTATGACACCGGAAAGTGAAAAAATTACATTCCGTACGTAAAATTTGGATGCTAATTCTTTTGCGCATAGAATTAAATAATCGAGTTGGGATCCATTATCTTTTCCTATTTATGACATAGTCAATGCTCGTGCCAAATTTCCCGTTTCTATGACACCGGAAAGTGAAAAAATTACATTCCGCACGTAAAATTTCAACACCAATTCTTTTGCGCTAGAATTGAATAATCGAGTTGGGACCTATTAACTTTTCCTATTTATGACATAATCAATGCCCGTGCCAAATTTCATGTGTCTATCACATTGGGAAGTGAGAGATTTAGATTATGCACGTAAAATTTGGACGCTAATTCTTTTGCGCATAGAATTGAATAATGGAGTTGGGACCCATTAGCTTTTCCTATTTATGACATAATCAATGCTCGTGCCAATTTTCCTGTTTCTATGACACCGGAAAGTGAGAAAATTACATTCCGCACGTAAAATTTGGACGCTAATTCTTTTGCACATGGAATTGAATAATGGAGTTGGGACCCATTAGCTTTTCCTATTTATGACATAATTAATGCTCGGGGCAAATTTCACTTTTCTATGACACCGGAAAGTGAGAAAATTAGATTCCGTATTTAAAATTTGGACGCTGATTCTTTTGCGCATAGAATTGAATAATCAAGTTGGGACCCATTAGCTTTTAATATTTATGACATAATCAATGCTCGTGCCAAATTTCCCGTTTCTATGACACCGGAAAGTGAAGAAATTACATTCCGCACGTAAAATTCCAAAGCTAATTTTTTTGCGCATGGAATTGAATAATGGAGTTGGACCCATTAGCTTTTCCTATTTATGACATAATCAATGCTCGTGCCAAATTTCCTGTTTCTATGACACCGGAAAGTGAGAAAATTACATTCCACACGTAAAATTTGGACGCTAATTCTTTTGCGCATAGAATTGAATAATCGAGTTGGGACCTATTAGCATTTCCTATTTATGAGATAATCAATGCTCGTGTCAAATTTCCTGTTTCTATGACACTGGAAAGTGAAGAAATTACATTCCGTACGTAAAATTTGGACGCTAATTCTTTTGCGCATAGAATTGAATAATCGAGTTGGGACCCATTAACTTGTCCTATTTATGATATAATCAATGCTCCTGCCAAATTTTGAGTTTCTATAACACCGGGAAGTGAGAGAATTAGATTCCGTACGTAAAATTTGGACGCTAATTCTTTTGCGCATAGAATTAAATAATCGTGTTGGGATCCATTAACTTTTCCCATTTATGACATAATCCATGCTCGGGCCAAATTTTAAGTTTCTATGACATTGGAAAGTGACAGATTTAGATTACGTACGTAAAATTTCAACGCCAATTATTTTGCGCTAGAATTTAATAATCTAGTTAGGACCCAATTACTTTTCCTATTTTGGAGATAATCTATGCGTGTGCCAAATTTCATGTTTCTACGACATCGGGAAGTTGGAGAACTTTTGGCGAGTCAGTCAGTCAGTCAGTGAGTCAGTGAGGGCTTTCGTCTTTATATATATAGATGAGGGTACAATACAGATGTATTTACAAAACAAACCCCTCAGTCGTTTATTTTATTTTATTTTTTCAAACTAAATCATTCCAAATTTGACAACCTCTCTGGGTATTGTAGTCCATCCATTTTATTTATCACTTTAATTGCCTGCCTTTGAACCCGCCCAAGCTCTGATATGTCCTTCTTGAGTACTGGTTCCCCAAACTTTACACAATATTCCATGTGGGGTCTAACCAGTGATTTGTAAAGAAGAAGAACAATGTTCTCATCATGTGCCCCTATGACTCTTTTGATGCACCCCATGATCCTATGTAGCTTGGCAGCAACTGCCTGACACTGGTTGTTCCAGTTATGTTTACAGTTCATTAAAATCCCCACGTTCTTTACCATGTCAGTTTTCCCAGTGTTTTCCCACTTAGCATGTATTAGTGACATGTATTTTCCCTGTCTATGTACATAACCTTACATTTAGCAGTGTTGAATCTCATTTACCACTGTTTTGTCGAGTCCCCCAACTTATCCAGATCAATTTGCAAGAGTATACTGTCCTCTCTTATGTTAATTACTTTATACAGTTTTGTATCATCTGCAAATATTGATATTTTACTGTACAATCCCTCCACAATGTCGTTAATAAATATATTTAACCCTTTCCAATCCATTTATTTTTTCTCACCCATTCTCCCCAGCTCCAAATAAATTGGAGCTGGGGAAAATGGGTGAGAAAAAATACATTTCCCCTGCACCCTCCTGAACTGACAGAGTTCAGGAGGGTGCAGGTGCTCAGTGCACCGTGGAGGGACCTGCTTACCTGTCCGGCGTCTTCTGCATTCTCCCTTCTGCCTCCCGGCTCGGCGATCATGTGACCGCTGGGGTCAGGTGGCACATGGCGGTCACATGATCGCCGGGCCGGGAGACAGAAGGAGAACACGCAAGACGCTAGTCAGGTAAGCAGGTCCCACAGTGCAGGCTCCCGGCTCGGAGTTCATGTGACCGCCGGGGGTCAGGTAACACCGGCGGTCACATGATCGCCGGCCGGCTGGAATCTCTATGCATTACATAGCGCTAATTGAGCGCTATGTAATGTGTAAAGGAGAAGGCAGAAAGGGTTAAAAACCCTTTCTGCCTTCTCCTAGGGGGTCCTCGATGGGGACCAGTGCACAAGTGTATCTGCACCCGATGTGTCTGCCGATCGGGTGCAGATGCACTCCTGCACTGCAGTGTCGGGCCTGCCCCGACATTGGAGCTGTGGAGGAAAATGAGGATGTCGGGGCAGGCCCGACATTGGATTGGAAAGGGTTAAAAAAACCAGGCCCAATACTGCCCCTGTGGTCCCCCACTAGTAATGGTGACTCAATCAAAGTAGGTACCATTTATAACTACCCTCTGCTTTCTATCACTGAGCCTGTTATTTACTTACTTACACACATTCTTGCCCAGACCAAGCATTCTCATTTATATATCAACCTTTTATGCCACTCAGTATCAAACATTTTGGGGAAAAAAAGTTGAAAGTACCCATTCTCAAAAATTTACAGAAAAATGTGTACAGCAAAATACAGTGTGGTGTATAATATAACTATACTTTAGAACTACCAATTGTAAAGTCCCATTTGTACCCATATCTTTTATGCTATAATATAAATGTGTAGGTTGAGAAAATGTAATATAATGTGTTTGCTTATGTGCTAGCTCCCAAGATGCATGCCGTCTGTCACATGGGCACTACATTTTGGACTATGATCACATCCCATTCAACATATTCACCAAAAATATCTTGATGTATATGTTCAACATATAGCCTCAACTTGAGTATAATTGTTAAAAACATGTTTTGCTGGATGACTTTGTAGTCAAATATATAGTTGACCAAACTATTGCCCCAGCATATGCAAAACAGACATTCTGTTGACATACATCAGTACCATTAGAGATTATAGATATAGAGGGCTGTCACAGTGCAGAGGGATCAGCCCTATTCTCATTTGCACAAGTAAGGACTAGAAGCAATGGGATGAAACTGAAAGGGAGGAGACACAAATTAGATATTAGAAAAACTTTCTGCCAGTGATGGTGATCAATGAGTGGAACAGGTTACCACAGGAGGTGGTGAGTTCTCCTTCAATGGAAGTGTTCAAACAAAGGCTGGACAGACATCTGTCTGGGATGATTTAGTGAATCCTGCATTGAACAGGGGGTTGGACCAGATGACCCTGGAGGTCCCTTCCAACTCTACCATTCGATGATTCTATGACATAAGATTGCTTTCTATTTTACATAGTATTGATTCCATTATTGTTTCAGCATCATTATAAGCATACCTGCGAAGTTCCAAAGTTCCATTTCTTAAATTCATGGCTTCTTACTGTGACACAGTTCTCTCTGGTATTTGTTGTAAAAAGTCACACTTTTTAACTCTCAAATGCATCTGTAGGACTGAATGTATTATATTACTACAAAGGTGATTATCTTGGTTTTAATTGGGGTTCTCCACTTATGACCCTAGTTCTGGTGGACTCAACTTGGCCACTTTTTTAATGATTGGGAATTCATGTAATATGTCTATATTTCATATGCAATGACCCCTATAGAAAAAATATATGGCAAGCCATAAATTACCTGGTTGTTCACTGGATGTTTCAGTTGCTGGGTGGCTTCATTGTATAATGGGGTTGTCTTGGTAAGACAACCTTTTTAGCTATGAATTGTCACTTATTGATTATCCTGTTACACTTTAAAGCTTTTTGATGCTTTTACCTTGTAGTGTTAGGTATTGAGACCATTTTTAATAAATGAACAACTTCTGAAGGCCATGAAAACGCAGATCACATTGAATTGTTCTGCATAAACGTTAGGTCAATTACTTATAGTCTTAAACTCATAAACTCCTTATTTTGCATGGTGGGGTGTCTCTAGTCTAACTATTCCATTTATTATTTTAATTTCCCACCTTTCAATCTACTCAACCTCTGATATCTTTCTTGTGCACTGAATGTATCCATTGTTGGTAGCATGTAGTCTGGCGACTGCCAACTAGCAGAATACATTTTTGAACCTGGATAAAATGTAATCTATGTCTAATACTTACTACCATGCTATGCACAAGAAATCCTGCTTCTTGGCTCTCTGAAATTAAGTTTATTAGTTGTCTACCAGATTCAAATAATGCACTTGAACATATGCTAACCCTTCAACATTATCCATTTAATCCAATATAAAATGTTCTGCTCCTAATGTACCCACTTATTTTCCTTTAGAAAGAACCTGTGCTGAACTAATTGAAGGTTTAGAAAGGTACTTTTAACATCAGCTAATTCATCTCAAGTCAGTGTAGAAGGAAATAGGCAGAAAATCAGGAGCAAAGTATTTATTAATAGGTAAAAATTGGTTGTGATGAAAGTTCAGCGATTTATTCTCCCACCGACTGAACTATCACATACTTGGATAAAAATGGTACGTAATCAATTCGTACTGGTTATTAAGTGCATTTAACAAAGAGAGTAACTTTTTGAATGCAAAGCAAATACAAAGTGATTTATTATTATTAAGAAAGACTTGATTAATGCAGTTCTATTCAACAGCAAGGAAAACAAGCCTTGCCAACCTGCTTGTGAGATCGATCGATAAGAGTACTTTTATAACAAGTGGTTTATCGTTCACACGAGCGAACGATCACACAGTTTGCTCATTCGCTTGTGCAGCCTGTTTAACACAGGCTGATAAATCCCCCACTCGCAAGCTGTTCAGTCATTCACATTCACTGTACTGATGAAGGGGAATGACTAAATGATCGCTGTTTACACGCAGTGATGTGTAAATGAGTGAACCGTGATCTTTATGCCTGTATAAAGTGAATGATGAACGAGAAGTGAACGGATTCTCATTAGTCGTTCAATCATTGGCTGTGTTTACACTGAACGATGATATTGTTCAAATTCGAACAATCCAGAGATTTTTTTAAATGAGAGTTGTTGCGTGTAAAAGCACCTGCTGAAGACTGCTTAAAAATGGACAAATAAAGGACACTTGCCTTGAACTTGGGGTGACATTTTATTATACATTCAAGTAAAGAAATGCACTTAATAAGGGGCTTACAAAAAGGGCAGTTTATATTAGAAATGAAAATGCCCCCCTTTTTCCCATTTGGTAGTTGGTTGACTCCATCACACTCTTATCCTAGTAAGGAGGGATCAAAAATTGTTTATGACCCCCTTCCTATTTATAAGAAATGGCCCATGCTAGGCTTTCGCCATTCTTTGTGCCTTCTTTGCATGCTAACATTGCAGTGCAGCATGAGTGTTGGTAACTAAGGAAGTTTTATCTCGAGGATGGGCTTCATAGCCTTGTAGATATTCATCTGTGGTACACACACTAGACACAATTCAGCCAGCAATCTAATATGTACGGGGCATCTGAATCACTTGATGTCATGGGAAAGAAGGATTGGGCATTTTGGAGTTTAGCATGCCTGATCTTTTCCCACAGTAGTTAAGTTAGTGGCAGATGTGTTTGGCAACAGTGTATTACCCTCTATTCATTAAAATAAAAGCATGTGAGATGAACATGCATGTTTATGGGAAAGTCAATAGAAAGTTTAAGGGAACCTATCATCACCCCCTCACCCCAAAACTAAATTCAGTGGCTAAAAATATTATGAAAAATCAATCATTTCTAGTGCCCTCTCATTTCCTAATAAGCCCATCTACCTCCACAATCAGGTCTCAAACTTATCCTGTGCACGTATAAATGAGGAGAGAGGAGTCATCTGGCCAAGAAGAGTTGCACTGATTTATGAGCTGCCAAGATAATCACACTGCCTTTCAATTGATAGACAGCTTGTTGTATCCACCATTAATCAGAAAACCTTGTCTATCAAGTAAAGGGGAGTGTGGTTAGCTCCACACCTCATGAATTAGATGATGGTTGCAGATTTCCTTTAGGCCTCTTTCACACAACCATATGCATTTCTAAGTTTGGCTGTATGCGCTAAAAAATCACATTAATGAATAAAGACCTATCTTTGGACGCAGCATATAAAAACGAAAATGGACACAGATGTTCTATTTTTGCCGGCATGATTTTTTAACGCACCAAAAAATTGCTCATATGAATGAATATATTGAAATCTAATGCTTCAGCTGGTTGCGATTTTTGCCCGATTTTTGGACACAGCTAAATTCCTGTGTATATACGGTTGTGTGAATAAGGCCCTAATGTGTATGGCCAGAATAACAACTGATCTATCTGTAAATGGTCATTGGAAATGCTATGTATGTGGTGCTAAACTAGGATTACATGTTTCCATTGATCAGGATAGGTATGCAATACCACTAATAAATACACCAGCTGGAAGCTTGTTGTTAATATCGTTCCATTTATGCCTCTAATTTGCTGTATCTTTTTGAGGGCAATTTTTCTTATATATTAAGTATATTATGGTCTATGAACAAAAACCTATGTGGAATATTGAAATGACTTATGTTATACTTGTTATTCATGGGTTATTGCAGTTTAGTCCAAAGCTCATAAAAGCAGTGTATACTGGACTGAACAAGCCTTATTACTAGGGGCTGGAGCATCATTAAAACAAACAAAAAAAACTTTCACTAAACTCACAGCTTCTTCATCTGACTCCTGCAGTAGCTTTCAATTTAACAGTTAACAGTTCCCATTTCATACATACAGGAAGGGCATGTAATGGAGGATTGGACCAAAAAGTGGAAACCACTTGAGAAATAATTCTAATAAGCAATGAACTGACATGCAAAATAATTATGCTCGTGGATATTATTTTAGATCTGATTTCCCTTTATCTGCTGTTTGGGAACACCCAGTGGAAATAATGAGAAATTTGAGATTTGATTAACATCTCCTTCTAATATCATAGGGCCATCTTTAATAAAATGTTAGAGACAAGTAAAACCTTTTTCTTTCTTAATCCAAGAACACAGGAATGAAATTAGCTATTGTACCTTTAATAAAATATATCTCCATGAGTTATCTACAGAACTTATCTCCTGAAATAGAGAGAAAGATTTGCTTATTATTATTAAAACAGTTTTTGATTTGCTAATTGCAAAATTACTTAAATGCAAGTGATTAAAATTAGTCTTTGGGCTATGAGGGACAGTGGAGACTTTGAAAAAGATTTCTTGTAAAGAACTTACAGTATTCGATTTGCTTCTTCAACCAGTTTCTTCCTTAAAGGAAAAGCTCATCATTCTGTATTTAGAATTAGAGAGGAGCGAGCGTACTCGCTAAGGCAAATTACTCGAGCGAGTATTGCCATTTTCCAGTACATGCCTGCTCGTCCCAAAAGATTCGGGGGGCGGCGGGGGAGAGCAGGGAGTAACGGGAGATAGATCTCTCTGTCTTTCTCCCCCCTGCTCCCCCATGCTCACTCCCGCAACTCACCGCTCACCACCGCCAGCCCCTGAATCTCTTGGCACAAGCGGGTTTGTACTCGAAAATAGCAATACTCGCTCGAGTAATTTGCCTTAGCGAGTACGCTCACTCATCTCTATTTAGAATATAAATGTATAAAAGTCATTGTGAAGTTCTGTTCACTTTAACATTGTGATCTCCATTTATACTGGAAGCAATGAAGCTGTGCTGGATCCATTGTACTGTATGCAGGAAACTGAACGATGGATGGGCCCATGTAAACAGGCAGTCATTCACTTGTGAATGATAATTAATCCATGGACGCTCCGCCTCCATTCACTAGCGATGATCGTTTCTGTATAAAAGCACATTAACAATTATCACTGGAATGACCTGTTGGGCATCTGCGATGGACAGGTTATTCGGTGTAAAACCCCCCCTATACCTTATTTCGTGGCAAAGCACAACACAGTGCAGATTGAAGTTTTTTATTAGCACAGTTAAACATAGCTAAGTGGTCATGCCAGTAGTTCGGCAGGTGACTGCTGAGACCACCGATTGACCGCAGCCACGGAAGGTCATCATTGGCAACTTGTAAACACAGTCCAGCAAGGCAACTCTGGACTATCTGTACCAGATCTGCAGGGGATTGAAAAGATAAGTGGGTTTCTGGGCAAATGAAACCATTTGTAGTTTTTTTTGTTGTTTTTTTTTAAACACCTTTAACATTTTTAAATGAGATATGGATAAATGATTGTACTTTTGCAAAACAGTAGTGTGGACTTCAAAAGGTGGCGTCAGAACAGTAGGTGTGAACCCATCATACCACAAGCTGGGGCTATTCCTGAAGAGAGCATCTGGGATGTCCTGCAAGCTTGATGACTATTAGGCAGAAAAGCATAATGGGATCTAAACGTTTAATGGTAAGTATACTATATACACCCTCAGTAATGAGGGGCAAGTATGTCACCTTGTGCTTGAATTCATTTATGAGTCAGATGAGATCATTTTTAAAAGATTCCTGATTATCCACTCTGGTAACAGCTGGCCTGACCACAGAATCCGATTGGACAGCGCACAAATGGAGGGAAGAAGAGGAGCAGAATAGCTGGCCTATATACAAGTACTGATTGGCGAGCTGTAAAGCGGCAGGAAGGAGCTGTTCTATAAGAATCCTGGAGATCAGTGATACAGCAGCAATTAAAAAATCCAAGTTAGAGCTCCCCCGTCCTGCCTCCCCTTTGGTTCATCCAGTCACGGTATTCGATTAAGAGGATGGTTTTGGTGGTATTAATTGTTTGGTTGGGATGGGGACTCGAGTTTGTAGGACTAAGTTCGCATTTAAGTTATTACAAAGTCGGTGGTGGTTTGGGGGCTTGAGTTAGTAGGGCAAGGCTCCATAAGTTATATAGTTACTTGTGTCGTGGTGATTGATTTGAATTATTACATGGTGATTGATGATATTGATTTCCGGGACGAAAACTCCCCAACTGAACCCTTTAATAAAATACCGCAAAAAAATAGTGTTTTGTATTTTTATTCAATGAAGTTGATTTAATTATTTGTTAATAACTCAGAAGATCCCATGGTTTTGACCTTTCAATTACACCAGTCAGGATCTTGTCTTCATTGCAGGGGACCCCAGGCCTTCACCCCAGAAGTATTCTCGGTATTATGGTGGCTGAAAAAAAATAGTGAGGGCTACCGTAATGCTGTACTGGAGATGCATACAAAGGCCTGAACATTTAACAGAGGAATTCTTGCTTAATAATGTAACAGGCTAAGGGGTAAGACAGGCAACTGACTAAGATACTGTATTCCTAAAACAAGCTGAGGTCAGGAATAGAGAAAACAGGAAAGTAGAGTAGAACAAGCATGGGTCAAACCAGGATTCAGTCAGAAGAAGAAAACACCTTTGTATACCAAAGTGGACTAATTCCTCAGGCACCTTATAGCGGGGAAGGGGCATTAAATAACCAGAATTGTCCGGATTATCTGGGGTTGGAAAATCTAGGTCTGCACCAGGACCAGGAAACTGACAGTAGATGCAGCATCTGCCACAGACAATATAAGGGACATGACGCTGACCACAGCCGATGGCAGAAGAAGATAGGGGATGCTGTTGGTGATGACAAGCAGCCATAACAGGTGGTTTCAACCTACAATTTAAAAGTCACAATCAAGTATCTAGAAACAGGTCTCAGTATTTTTTCCGGGAATTACCTTTCTAGAATTTCTGTTCTTTAAAGAGGTCAGTTAGTAACTGGTTTACAGTTAGATGGAGTAGTTGAAAAAATGCCTAGAAGGCTAGTTTTGAGCAAATAAATATGTCTGCTTGATTGATAATCAAAATACAATTACCTGTCTGTGAGTGATGAGTGACTGTGTGAGTTACATGTGATGATGTCACCATCATGTGATCAGTCACCGGGGCTCTGAGCTCCGCCCTTATCACTTGACGGTGACGTCCTCACAGGTTCTTCATCCCTGTGCACTGAATGAGGGATTACAGTCGGACTACATTCCTCACAAACCCCCGCAACCTCAGTTGCTATGGATACAGCAGTACTCAGTCTGGCAGTCTGTAGCTGGTTTTGAGACAGCTGGACACCTGTGTGGAGACTCTAATAAGTGACACCTCACAAATGTACACATAAATAGCTGGCGGTGCATATTGACCGACAGCATTGAGGCATAGTCCTTCACCAATA